>NC_088423.1:39661828-39997661 GCF_034236695.1 Oncorhynchus nerka | reverse complement strand
ACCAAATTGTTTACAACATTTGAGAGACATAAGCTTTTTTTTGATGGGGGGGGTCTTTTATTACCAACACTTTACATGTTGCGTTTATGTTTTTGTTCAGTGTAGAATTTGATATTAGTCCTGTTTTGATGCGTTGCTTGTTTGATGGTTTAACAGAGGGCATAGCGGGATTTCTTATAAGACCGCATGAGGGTCACGGTCCTTGAAAGCGGCAGTTCAAGCCTTTAACCTCTCTTGGGTAGGGGGCAGTATTTTACAAATACAAATTCATTGGTGAAACCATTGAGGACAGGGAAGAATGAACACCTGCTATCTACTCCCCAGCATAACAACTATGATTTGTTCTCTTTGAATAAATATATTTTTCACCCCCTTATTAGCTTTGGGGTCTGTGTTATTGAAGAAAAACATCAACTGCTAACAAGGGTTAGGGTAAGGATTACATTTAGGGTTAGGATAAGGGTTAAGATTAAGGTTAAAATCATGATAAATTAAGAGATGGAAATAGCATGTGGCATCCATTTTGGCTGCAGACAGATCTGCATATAATGACTATACGCTCATGTCTCCACCCTAACGATGGGGGTTGTTGTCCAAAATGTGGGAAGGCAGGCGAAACGCTTAGGTCCAAAATAAGTCCATAGAAATGGATTGTGACTATTTTGGACAGATGTTGGCGAGAGTGAAACCTCTTGCTTCACCTCTTTCTCTCTGCTGCAGAGGAGAATGTGAGAGGTGAAAGGTCTTCTGGCTCGAAGTAAGCATACGCCGATTAAAACACCTGGTTTTCTGAGCAATCTTTTGAATTATTAGGCCATTTAAACAACTTAATCGGCGTTCCAGCCATGTATCTGCTCATGTGCTAGCACCAGACGAGCAAGCATCCCTCTTTAGTGTGAGTGAACTAAATTCGGAACAATTGAATATATGTGTCATAGAAGTCATTTTCCCATACAAACTTTATTTATATGTCCAAACACAGAATCAAATACGCTTCCCAAAAATGACATGGTTGCTGTGGTAAAACATTTATTTTGATTGGTGATTTTCAGGTAGGGTGATTTCAGATGTGTTCATGTAAACAGGATTATAAGGGAAATCGTTATTCTTGCAAAGCGTGTAAATGTTTTAATCAAACTATCATATTAATCTGACTATCCACAATAATCGCTTTATTGTAAAACATGTAACCACACTCTAAGATTGGGCAGCCCTGTCATTAAAATGCTATCTTTCCATCCATCCTCCCTCGATTCTCCCTCATTCAATCCCTCCATCCTCCCATGCCCAGGAACAGTAGCTAATGGGGATCCATAATAAATACAAATACAACTGTAAAAAATAAATACAAATACAAATACAAAGGCATTGCACCTATTAATCAATGTCATTGCAAACAGGCACTCTGAGAATTGGTGCCAGTGGCAGGGAGTCCAGAGTCTATGGCCGTGTCCGAAATCTGTCTTGCCTACTACTTACTAAAACTACATACTGTGTACTAATCGTGAAAACGTATGCAGTAAGTAACAAATATGACCATACTAGGCTCATCCATACAGAGAAAGCGCCATCTTGAGCAATCACGCTTGTTCACCGCCATTCGTTCATTTTGGTAGAACATGTACCCTATTCTGATTATCAGCTGTTGTTAAACAAAAGTGAGTCTCGAAAGACAATTCTCCTACTGAAAAGTACGAGAATTCTTCTTGATGAATGAGTATGAGAGCGCAAGTTCCCCCTCTCCTGGCCAAATTAGATCAATGCACTCTCGTCCTTCAGGGAACAATGACAATAGTACATTTTGGTCAATGAGCAAAAGTTCTTATCCAGAGCGACATGCTTAGATGATGCTAATTTGATTTGTAAGTTGCCTCAATACTTTATTCTATGCCCTCCATTTGTGTGTATTCAATGTGCATATTTGTGGCGACAAGGAAAGCATTCTGTCCCAAAATTTGCAACCACAACTGAAGCACACTCATCATTACTGCCATTGTTAAAGTGATAGTCCACCCAAATTACAAAATTACATTCCAGTTGCCTTACCCTGTAAGCAGTGTACCGTGTGTGTGTGTTTGTGTGTATATGTTGTTGTGGTTGTGGGTTTTCTTGTGTGTGTTTGTGTGTGTGGTTGTGGGTTTTCTTTTACTTAGGCCACTGATGCAGATACAGGGAACTACAGTGCCAATGCGTACCGGCTGATCATCCCGCCCACGGCAGACGGTCGAGACAGCTTTGTGATCGAGCAGTACACGGGTATCATCAAGACGGCCATCATGTACCGCAACATGCGCAGGTCCTACTTCAAGTTTGAGGTCATTGCCACCGACAACTACGGCGAGGGTCTGAGCAGCAGCGCTGATGTGGTGGTGAGTGTCCACTGTCCTCAAACAACCCATATCCCTCCATGGTCCATGTCTCTCTCACACACACGCACACATATGTAAACATTCATTTCCTCAAGTGTTTCTCATTGCAAGTGAAATGAGACTGCAAAGTCTGGCTGTTTGTAGTTTGTCATCTGTTAACTGTGATCTTAACAGATGCCAAGCCCCACACCCCACACCCAAACAACCTGATGGGTTTATTAGTGTCAGACAGTTTTCCTCTGAGCTGATGTATTCATTAGGAAGCTACATGATGATGAAACATGATTTATTTTCTATCTAGACTGTGTATAGCTATCAATATATTACATTATGAAGAGCAGTAACAGCACACAAGATGCGTAATGTGTACGCCAGTGAACCCCTCTGCTTCCCGCTGATGATGCAGTTCAACTATGCATGGAAAGCGTTTTCTGCTCATTGTAATTGGTGTGTTGGTGTGTGCATGTGTGTGTGTGTCTTTTTACTTAGACAATATATTTCCATTTGCTTCCAGTTATTAGAGCCAGTGTTTCTCCTAATGTGTAGGGCAAACAAGTCTGTAATGACACAGAAGGACTGTTTGGGACGAGTGACAGCGACATGTGCTTAATTATTAACCATGTTGACCATTTTCAAGAGAAAATGTAATTTCATGGAGGCCGTGTGTGAGATTTGGCCTCAGAGCCAGTGCACTTACTGCACCGGCAAATATTAGGTGCCATTAGATTTGCCACATGGCACCAATACAAACAAGTGTCTTGTTTTGGCCACCAGCAGCATGTCAAGCATGAATGTACAACATTTACATATCCTCTCTCTCTCACAAACACTTTTTCTTTCTCTCACTGCTGCTCTCTCTTTCTCTTTCTTTCTCTTTCTCCCTCTTTCTCTTTCTCCCTCTTTCTCCCTCTCTCTCTCTCTCTTTCTCACTGTTTCTCTCTCAGGTGTCTGTGGTCAACCAACTGGATATGCAGGTGGTGGTGTCCAATGTCCCGCCCACCGTTGTGGAGGAGAATAAAGAGCAGCTTATTGCGTAATGCACCAGTCAATCACTTTCTTTCAGCGTTATTGTCACATTGAACATGCTTGGTTAAATTGAAATCATATTAGGGTCCTAAAGGCCCCTGAACACTCAACAGAAACAGGAGAGTGGAGTAAGAGGAATAGCATAGTGGGATTGCATACACCCCCCTGATGAATAAGGGGCCTTGGTTCAAGGTGTCACGATGCAACTTGCAAACTCTGCTAGTGAAATTGTTTGTGTTGGATGAGAGGGTAGAGTCTCCAACTGTGTTTCGAGACTTTATGGAACAGACAAAAATAATAATCCCTGTGTTGCACAATTTACAGTAGGTCATCAATATGCTTCACTGTATGTTTATTTTCTGTCTCCCTTAACCAATGATTGGGCAATTAAAACCACTGATTGTCCAGACAGACAGTCAAATACATTTTTTTTCAATCAGTTAATGACTGAAAAACAGTACAGTTTCTAGACAGAAAATAAAATAAGAAGTTATTCATTATTTTCAATCTCACTTTAAATGATACTACCTCTCTAAGATTGCTGCTCTATGCTTTGACACCTACATCTTGTGTTTAGTTAATCATTCTGATAACATCTGAGAGGCCCTCCCATTTTCCTTGGTCCTAGTTGGGGACCACAACAATTACCTGGGTACTCTACTCATCAGGCTTGGCAATCGGGTTGGAGAAAGCAAACATTTAGAGGCTGTAATTTAAAGTGCCAATTTCACTCAGCCTGGAATTGATTATGGGAGACGTGTTTTGCCAAAAGCAAAAAAATTTGAAATTGTGAAAAAAGTGAAATTCTTAAAACCATGGCCTCAAACAGATATGGTCACACACAAGTAAGTTGTTAAAAGATGTTTCAGCATTATAAAGTCAATGTCATAATTTGTGAGTGACAACACATGAAGGTGAAGTGAACCAAAGCAACCACTACTAACGTTTGATCAGCACATTGTAACACACAGCATGACAGAAGTTTATGAATGATTCAGAAAGCCTCCACGTCATGGTAAAGATGGATGCAGAAATATGAAGGTAGTTATATCTAATGTTTAAGCGATACCTGGTTAAACCTTTCCTGTTGCCAGCTTAATACAGTGATTTTGCTTTACAGCAGAGATACTGTAATACATTTTACAGTACTATTTTACTTACTGTAAAACATATTACAGTATCCCTACTGTAAATTAACAGCAGGGATGATGTATTTTTTTTTTCTACGTCGCACTGGAAGATATTTAGAACTGAAATGGCTTGTTTCATCTTGAGCAACAGTGCCATTCAAAAGTCAGTGATTTATTTAGAATTCAAGGCACACTTAAACAGCATGGCCACCGCATCATTCTGCAGTGATAAGCCATCCCATCTGGTTTGCGCTTTGTGGGACTATCATTTATTTTTTAACAGGACAATGACCCAACACACCTCCAGGCTGTGTAAGGGCTATTTGACCAAGAAGGAGAGTGATGGTGCTGCATCAGATGACATGGCCTCCACAATCACCTGACATCAACACAATTGAGATGGTTTGGGATGAGTTGGACAGTAGAGTTAGGGAAAAGCAGCCAGCAAGTACTCAGCATATGTGGGAACTCCTTCAAGACTGTTGGAAAAGCATTCCTCATGAAGCTGGTTGAGAGAATACCAAGAGTGTGGAAAGCTGTAATCAAGGCAAAGGGTGGCTACTTAAAATAATCCCAAATATAAAATATATTTAGATGTGTTTGACACTTTTTTTGGTTACTACATTATTCCATATGTGTTATTTCATAGTTTTGATGTCTTCATTACTATTCTACAATGTAGAAAGTCAAAAGAAAGAAAAGCCCTTGAATGAGTAGGTGTGCCCAAACTTTTGACATTTACAGAATGTCTTGGTGCTGTACTATACTATATTTTAAATATCAACAGACCACATTGGTTTTGTCTCCCAAACATCAGTATTATGGAGCGATACGTCCAAGACCAGATCCCAGGGGCCAAGGTGGTGGTGGAGTCCATCGGGCCGCAGCTGTTCGGAGACGGCTTTGACCAGAAGGACTACACCAAGTCAGACCTGATGGTGTATGCCATTGACCCACTGACCAACAGGGCCATATCACGCCAGGAGCTCTTTAAGTGAGGGAGCCAACACAATTAATGAAAAGCTGTTTACCTTTGTCTCTCTCTCCTCTTCTCTCTTTTTCTCTTGCTACATACATTCTTTGTCTTATCCTCCCTTCTACCCTATGAATTAGTCAGGCAAACGCATGTTGTCCCTTATTTGTTTCTCTCTATCACTCTCCACACATCCCCAGGCCCTTTCCTCCTATCCAAAGGACCCTGTCCCCCAGCAGGGTGTGTTAATTCAGTCACTCACCAGAATGGTGGGGAGGGTGGAGAGAGGACATTTTTATGTGAGAGAGAGAGAAAGGAAGAGAGAAAAGGGAGGTACTATTCCATCAATCCATCAGTGGCTGATACTAAGCCTCCCCGAGGCTCCAATATTCTGGAGAAATGCCATCTTAGCATTTGTCCCCCTGTATGAAGAGAGAGAGTGAGACAATCCTCAGCGCCCATGGTTGCCCTCTTACAAAGCAGGTGAAATGCTTTTTTACACTGTTGCAACACTTCTTCACAGCAGAACCATGTTTCTCCCATTTATCTCATACAGGGTTAGGCCCTACTTCCCCTACAAGATAAGAAGGAGAGCATGAGGAGTGGGGTGGCGAAAGAGAATTACATCCTTGCCTTATCTTTCATTGTGGCTGGCAACGTGACATTCTTGATCCACAATTCAAATGTATTGTACATGTCACAGTAGCCACTAGCCAGTAAGCACAAACTATTCAACAATGACAGAAATATTTTTTCTAAAACATATTACGCTATTAAATAATGCAACCAAATGATATTACAATATTGAATAATGCAACCAAACCATATTACACTTTTGAACAATGCAACAATTCACAAGCATGTACGTGCAAACAATTAAAGGCTTTATTTTCTCGTCTGAAGTTTACGGTCATTACATTTTAGCTTCAAGTTAAAAGCACAGAGTTGCTATAACAGCATGTCTTCATCAAGTAACGTTAGCCTATCAAAAAGAACGATTAACCCAAATATAGAAGTACAGTAGGCCTAGCATACAACAAATCAGGCTTCACTTCTATCAGTATCATGAAAATCATTACATGTGGTAAAAGCAAATTGTGACTGAAAACGTGGGTATAATTGAATTCACATAAAATGCCTCATGATTTGTAATTGTGGACAATTACTCTGTACTTCAATCTAATCAACTATAACCTACTGATAACAACCACGTCTGCAGGTATCCTAGAGAAGCCTATGCGCTCTGATCTGGGACTGGCCAGGGGAAACGCAATGTCATGTTTTTATAGCCTAAGCTGTGTATTTCTACCCTAAAATAAACCCATTTATTTGAGTTCTGTGAAAATTTGAATGTGATAATATTCACACTTCTGGTGTCTAGGCCTTTTTAATCCAAAATGATTGAATGTAATTAATCCATCAACACAATAGTGACGACATGATAAGTAATCTCAAATCAAATCCATTTTTTTGGGTCACATACACATATTTTGCAGATGTTATTGCGCGTGTAGCGAAATGCTTCTGTTCCTAGCTCCAACAGTGCAGTAGTGTCAAAAAAATATTCACAACAATACACACAAATCTTAAAGTAAAAGAATGGAATTAAGAAATATATAAATATTAGTTCGAGCAATGTCGGAGAGGCATTGACTAAAATACAGTAGAATAGAATACAGTATATACATATTCGATGAGTAAAGCAGTATGTAAACATTATTTAAACATTATTAAAGTGACTAGTGTTCCATTATTAAAGAGGCCAGTGATTCCATGTCTATGTATATAGGGCAGCAGCCTTTAAGGTGCAGGGTTGCGTAACCAGGTGGAAGCCGGCTAGTGATGGCTATTTAACAGTCTGATGACCTCTATGGGATCGGAATATGGGGCTTTGGTGACAAAACTGATGGCACTGTTATAGACTGCATCCAGTTTGCTGAGTAGAGTTTGGGAGGAATTTTTGTGAATGACATCGCCGAAGTCAAGGATCGGTAAGATAGTCAGTTTTACGAGGGTATGTTTGGCAGCGTGAAGCCAATTCTAGATTTAATTTTGGATTGGAGATGCTTAATGTGAGTCTGGAAGGAGAGTTTACAGTCTAGCTAGACATCTAGGTATTTGTAGTTGTCCACATATTCTAAGTCAGAGCCGTCCAGAGTAGTGATTCTAGTCGGGCGGGCGGGTGCGGGCAGCAATCGGTTGAAGAGCATGCATTTAGTTTTACTAGTGTTTAAGAGCAGTTGGAGGCCACGGAAGGAATGTTGTACAAAAAAACGCATGTTTTTTCTTTGTATTATCTTTTACCAGTTCTAATGTGTTATATTCTCCTACATTATTTTCACATTTCCACAAACTTCAAAGTGTTTCCTTTCAAATGGTATCAATAATGTGCATATGCTTGCTTAAGGTCCTGAGCTACACGCAGTTTGATTTGGGTATCATGTTGACTATCATGTTTAATCTTGCATTCTAAACGCCTGTGTTTAAGATGAAAACACTTACTGGAAAATCTAAATGCCTAATGTTTACGTTTTAAACACGGACATTTAGGTTATAAACGTGTCACAAGCAAGTTTCATGGTTTTACAGTGTTGTGTGACTGACTGACTGTGTTTCATCTGACAGGTCTCTGGACGAGAAGCTGGTGGACATCAACAAGGAGTTCCAGCCCTACCTGGGTCAGAGAGGACACATCTTGGAGATCCGCACTACCGACATCATGGCCAGAGTGAAAAAGCCTGCCCAGGCCGTGGGCTACACAGAGGGGGCACTGCTTGCCCTCGCCATCATCATCATCCTCTGCTGCATCCCTGCCATCGTAATCGTCATGGTTACCTACAAACAGTGAGTGAACAACCGCTGTTGCCGCACCATGTGTGTGTATGGTAATGGTTGCCTTTCAAAGATAGCACTGTAGTTTGGCGAAACGAAGGAAATGTGCATGGTGCCAGTTATTCAGCCGAGCACAGCTCTCCCTGTCTCTCTCTCTAACTAATTAGTGATGCTAAAAGCATACAACATCAATCTAATGTCTCGATCTAATGTTCCTATTCACACACTTTGAAAGCAGATTAATTTACAATAGTTTGTGGCAAATTTCCTCGGCCAATTGTGACCGTCACAGTGCGTCTTCACTCCTCCACTACCCCATCACAACCACCATCACACACATACAGATACACACACACAGATACACACACACAGCCACACCTCTATGTTGTTCTATGTGCTGTGTGAATCCACTGGGTGTGTTACATAAACACTTATGTCTGGGTAATGTTTACACTTAGCAGATGGGTCAGAGTGGTTACCCTGAGCTGAACAAACACATACACACACTCACATTGCAGAAATAGATATGATGTTCTAGTTTGTGCAACGTTATGTGTGGGAGAATATTCTGATGCAAACATTGTCATTTCACTCATCAGGGGTAATTGCATTTTGGTGTTAATAAATCATGCTGATAACAAAAGAAAAATGAAAAAGCTTCTTGAGTTCCTGCAGACATACTGTAGCTTGGAGAGCCTGATGCATTGCATAATATTGTGAGCTAAGAAATAGAGCAGAATTTGTTACCAAGGACTCTTATTATTATATGCATTTGTGAAATAAGCTGAGCTCTTTGATAGGGTTTTTTATGTCTATTATGTGAATAACTTTATAGGAATCTCATGAATAATGCACATTGTTTCACCTAAAGCGATGTGTTTCTCAAAAGGAACCTTAACAACCACCAAACATTAACATTTTATGGAGTTGCAGGAGCATTGAGGCGTCTCACAATTCCCAATTTAATTGATGTTTCTCATTGTGATGTATTAACAAAATAGGAATTAACTAATTGTATAATTGAGGGTCTGTTGTGTTTGCTTTTTCCCTCTGCTCCCCTTGTATCCTGCACTGTCTGGTAAACCACCGACCAGATTCAAAGAGTAAGTAACAGTCCATGTGCTATGAGTGATCTCTCTTTTATGCTGTTGAGCGTGCACGCTACATGGTCCTCATTACTAAATAGTCCTTTAAAGATTGACCAAGGAGTCAGAATAACAGTATTACAATTAAGAGAAAAGTGCAAACATTCAAGTTCAAGTCATCCCCTTCAAATGGGTTTAAATCCCCAGTAATTGGGAAAGACAATGACTTGCCTTTTTTTTATCAAGTTTTATAAATTTTTGGCTCAGTCAGTTAAAATTAGCCACATACTGTGCTAAACTTCAATCACTTCAGTCACCAAAGACATGTAGCCTTCATGGGGAACAAGTGATGAAATGTTATAGAAACAAAGGGCAGTGGATGGACTCAAACTGATTAAACTTTACTTAAACTTCAGGAGACAGGCGGAATGTGCCAAAACTGCCAGGATTCAGCAGGCTCTACCAGCGGGAAAGTCTGCTGCTCAACGTGCCTCGACAGCCAATTTCTATGAGGAACTGGGGGACAGCAGCATGTAAGTCACCTTTGAACACTTCCTCCTAACCCCCTCATTTCCGGTTTCAGGTACCATATACCGATGAGTAATGCCTATTTGTGCATACGATATAGTTTGCGTATCTTAGGACATTGCCTATTTTTCCACCAACATTGGACTAACAACAGTCATGTCTTTAGAGCATGTCATGTTGAGCTTTAGACATTTTAAGGACTGCCCCCAATGCTTTTGCCTAGTCCATATGTAGGATCAAATAGCAAAACAAGAGTGTTTGAGCTTAGACACAGCTCTGCTTTGAGATAGCGGCTCGTCTCCTACACCTGTTCTTGAATAATTTTACTTAATATTTTATTGTAGCTGTATCTGAGATATGTTATTAAAGTACTATACAGCGTTAGATAATTTGCATTGGAATATAGTGGCATAATGTCAGGGATGCTAGGTAATACTCTTTATAAAGGTAAGGCTTAATGACAACATGTTTGCCTCCACAAAAAGTGATCCTCCCTTCTTCTTTAGATGCTAATAGCTTTAAAATGGAAGTACCTCTGTGACTTTGATTTCTTCAACTCAATTATGATTAGATTTTAGATTTTTGTACTATTTATTTAATTACATTTTTATTTAACCTTTATTTAACTAGGCAAGTCAGTTAAGAACAAATTCTTATTTACAAAGACGGCCTACCAAAAGGCACAAGGCCTCATGCGGGGACGGGGGCTGGGATAAAAATAATATAAAAAACGTTTTAAATTAATAAAATAAAATAAAAATATAGGACAAAACACACATCACGGCAAGAGAGACAACACAACACTGCATAAAGAGAGACATAAGACAACTACATAGCATGGAAGCAACACAACATGACAACAACATGATAGCATCACAACAAGGTAGCAGCACAAAATATGGTACAAACATTATTGGGCACAGACAACAGCACAAAGGGCAAGAAGGTAGAGACAACAATACATCATGTAAAGCAGCCACAAATGTCAGAAAGAGTGTCCATGATTGATTATTTGAATGAAGAGATTAAGATAAAACTGTCCAGTTTGGGTGTTTGTTGCAGCTTGTTCCAGTCGCTAGCTGCAGCGAACTGAAAAGACGAGTGTGCTTCAGGGACCATTAACGGTACGTGACTGGCAGAAAGGGTGTTGTATGTGGAGGATGAGGGCTGCAGTAGATATCTCAGATAGGGCGGAGTGAGGCCTAAGACCGGTTTACAGAGGAGTATAGAGTGCAGTGATGTATCCTATAAGGAGCATTGGTGGCAAATCTGATTGCCGAATGGTAAAGAACATCTAGCCGCTCGAGAGCACCCTTACCTGCCGATCTACAAATTATGTCTCCGTAATCTAGCATGGGTAGGATGGTCATCTGAATCAGGGTTAGTTTGGCAGCTGGGGTGAAAGAGGAGTGATTACAATAGAGGAAACCAAGTCTAGATTTAACTTTAGGCTGCACCTTTGATATGTACTGAGAGAAGGACAGTGAACTATCTAGCCATACTCCCAAGTACTTGTATGAGCTGACTACCTCAAGCTCTAAACCCTCAGAAATAGTCATCACACCTGTGGGGAGAGGGGTATTCTTCTTACCAAACCAGATTACCTTTGTTTTAGAGGTGTTCCGAACAGGGTTAAGGGAAGAGAAAGCATGTTGGACACTAAGAAAGCTTTGTTGTAGAGCATTTATCACAAAATCCAGGGAGGGGGCAGCTGAGTATAAGACTGTATCATCTGCATATAAATGGATGAGAGAGCTTCCTACTGCCTGAGCTATGTTGTTGATGTAAATTGAGAAGAGCGTGGGGCCTAGGATCGAGCTTTGGAGTACTCCCTTGTTGACAGGCAGTGGCTGAGGCAGAAAGATTTTCTGACATTATACACTGTACTCTTTGAGAGAGGTAGGTAGCAAACCAGGCCAAAGACCCCTTAGAGACACCAATACTCCTTAGCTGATGTACTTGGGATGTTTTGAGTGGATACTTTATCTCCTGTCCAAATATTGTCAGCAGTTGAACAGCTGTTAAAAAACATGTAACTTATGTATTCAAATACATCAAATGACTCTGATACTGTATCCACCATAAATCAATTCACATTTATTTATATAGCCCTTCGTACATCAGCTGATATCTCAAAGTGCTGTACAGAAACCCAGCCTAAAACCCCAAACAGCAAGCAATGCAGGTGTAGAAGCACGGTGGCTAGGAAAAACTCCCTAGAAAGGCCAAAACCTAGGAAGAAACCTAGAGAGGAACCAGGCTATGTGGGGGTGGCCAGTCCTCTTCTGGCTGTGCCGGGTGGAGATTATAACAGAACATGGACAAGATGTTCAAATGTTCATAAATGACCAGCATGGTCCAATAATAATAAGGCAGAACAGTTGAAACTGGAGCAGCAGCACGGCCAGGTGGACTGGGGACAGCAAGGAGTCATCATGTCAGGTAGTCCTGAGGCATGGTCCTAGGGCTCAGGTCCTCCGAGAGAGAGAAAGAAAGAGAGAAAGAGAGAATTAGAGAGAGCACACTTAAATTCACACAGGACACCGAATAGGATAGGAGAAGTACTCCAGATATAACAAACTGACCCTAGCCCCCCGACACAAACTACTGCAGCATAAATACTGGAGGCTGAGACAGGAAGGGTCAGGAGACACTGTGGCATCCCATAAGAAAGGGAAAACATGCTCTACCCTGCTGCACTACCTTTGAGTCCAAATCACATATTTTATATTGTTTCTTACTATAATCATAATACCATTATGAAGAATTCTGGAATAACAGTCTGTAGCACCATCCTCACCCCTTCTCCTCTGCTTTTCACCCTTCATCCTTCCTTCACCTGTGTTTCAACTCTTTCTTTTCTCCAACCTCCATCTTCATTCCTAATAGGAGAGGGCTAAAAAGTATATGATTGAGGAAGCCAACCGCCAGAGCAGCTTTAGCAGCTTCACAACAGGTGACCCATAACAACGGGTCACTGCACAACAACCTGCCCAAGTCAAAGAGCAACGTCACGTTTCTGTCAGACCACCACCCCCTGACCACTACCAATCCACTCTCTACAATGAAAAAGATGGGAACATCAGCAGTCTCTATGGGACGGGGAGAGGCTCTTTCTCCCCCTCCCCCTCTGGAGGGTCTGGGAAGGCCTATATCATACCGACCCGTCTCTATGGAGGGTAAGAGGGGTACGAGTTGCTGAAGATACAGGCTCTGCTGGACCTGGTCCAGTGGGAGCTGCAGCTGCTCCAGGTTGGGATGAACGGCCAGGATGGCTTGGAGGGTTATGACGTCCAGAGAAGCCGCAACACAGAGAAGAACAAACTGTCAGTCAGGACATGCAGGAGAGACGCCCCAGGGGAGGGCGTGACTCCAGGGGCTCCTTGACTTTCCTTCCACTACTGCGGAAGCGGGACAGCATTGACATGCTGGAGCTGAGTGCGGAGACCCTGTTCTCCATCATGATCCGCCCCTACAGCCCCATGTCAATAGGGAAGGATGTGCCCACCATATCATCATCACCCAGGGGGAAAGCTCCCCGACACAGGCCCAGAAGCCCACCCAGCCTGTCCTCAGGAAGTTCAGCTGCAGCATCTCCAGCTACATAACTGCTGAACCCTGCGAGATAACGGTGGAGATCATCCCTGACCCGCCTGAGAATCTGTCACCTCCCCCTCCACCTCATTCCTCTTCTCAATCGCCTCATTCTGGTCCTCCCCCTCCTTATCCTCCTCCTCCTCCTTCTCCCTCATCTCCTTCTCCTCCTCCATCTCCTTCCTCATCTCCTCCCCCTGCACCCTCCAATCCTCATCATTCTGATCATTCTCACCCTCCCTCTTTCCCTCCCTCTCCTGCTGTCCGGAATCGTGCCCCTCCACCACTGCCCCCACCTCTTCCGTCCCCTTTTTCTCCCTCTTTTGGATGGCCACGCCACACTGTTCAGTTTGTCCCAACCTCGCTGCCACCCTTTTCCTCACTCTGCCCTGTCTCCTCCCGGGCCCCTCGGAACCAGAAGGAAACAGAAGGAACTTGGACACAAAGCAGATATGGGTCCTGTGAGGAACCAAACCAGCCAAACCTGACCAGCACAGAATCTGTGGTCCTACCAAACTCAACCAAAAACACTAACTCATCTGAGCTGGAAACAAGCAAACAAAGCACTAACAATGTGACCTCAGAGGTCCAGGAGCCGAGCCAATCAAACCAGTCCAACGCAGACTCTGTGATTGAGGAACTAAGCAATTGCTTTCCATCCCAATCCACCACTTTCTGATATTCTCTGTCTGATGTTTTTGTAAGTGTTATCATCAACAAAATAGTTTATTTTATAATAATCATGTCATCACAACTAACAGCAAGTGGGATCTAAGTAAGCGGAAAGATCCCATAGGTTTTCAGAAAAAGGGGCCAATCCTTAAGAGGTTTAAACTGAGGAAAATATTGAAATATTGTGTGATAAAACACTTTCATCTTCCCAAATGTATAACACCTTGTTTTTTTTCTGTCACCAACCATCCAACCATCCTCTACCTACCCCCTGTTCTGCTAGAAATATTCCATTACGTTCTCAAGGCTTCAGCAATATGTTGAAATGGACCTGCATAAAAATAACTCCTTTTATGTTGTACTCCCATACAATCTTTATTTTTAACGAGAGTGTTCTATTATGTTCTATGCATTTTTGACAGACAGATTAGAAATAGAGATAGGTGAAGAGGTTGGGCGAAGAGATGGGAGAAGGAAGGGAACTCACAGGGATTGAACCCAGGTCTATGTGAGTATGTGGATGGATAACTTTAGAGCCTTTATGACTCATTCATACAAACAAACTTCTTCTAAACCCACTCTCCCTTGATTGTATCCATTCAGAACCTTCACATTGTGAGCCTAATGGTTTTTAATTTCCCATGAGTACCCTGGTGAGTGGAGAGCTCTTATTCTTCACAGAGGACAGTGCATTCGATCAGAATAGCCACACCATCTATATAATACATCCTGAAGAAAAGAGTTTCATGAGAAAAATGCAGTCCAATTTACTTATTTCAAAATCATGCAAGGACATTTTATTTGTTTAAGAGTGCAGGAAAATTGAACATTTCCAGAACAACATTGAATTGTACAAACTTTCTAAAGTGCTCTGACGAGGGGATGGAATAGAGTGTGACACAAGAGTTCAGATATTTCTCTAGATGTTTGCCATTGGGAAGTGGTAGTTGAAGCTGTGGGTTTATCAGTAGGCTGATGATGATGTTGTGAATGGAGAAAGTTAACTCCTATGGGACATGTCTGTATACATCTGGCCCTTCTTTGGATACTGTGCTAACAAACCTCCAAACGAGATTCAACATCATACAACACTCCTTCCGTGGCCTCCAACTGCTTTTAAATGCTAGTAAAACTAATTGCATGCTCTTCAACCGATTGCTGCCAGGACCCTCCCGCCCGACTAGCATCACTACTCTGGACGATTCTGACTTAGAATATTTGGACAACTACAAATACCTAGGTGTCTGGTTAGACTGTAAACTCTCCTTCCAGACTCATATTAAGCAACTCCAATCCAAAATGAAATCTAGAATCGGCTTCCTATTTCGCAACAAAGCCTCCTTCACTCATGCTGCCAAACATACCCTCGCAAAACTGACTATCCTACCGATCCTTGACTTCGGTGATGTAATTTACAAAATAGCCTCCAACACTCTACTCAGCAAAATGGATGTAGTCTATCAGAGCGCCATCTGTTTTGTCACGAATGCCCCATACACTACCCACCTATGCGACCTGTATGCTCTCGGGGCTGTCCCTCACTACATATTCACCGCCAAACCCACTGGCTCCAGGTCATCTGTCTATTCTAGTCTATACTTTTTAATGCCCAGCCTTATCTCAGCTCACTGGTCAACATAGCAACACCCACCCATTGCACGCTCTCCAGCAGGTATATTTCACTGGTCATCCTCAAAGCCAACACTTCCTTTGGCCGCCTTTCCTTCCAGTTCTCTGCTACCAATGACTGGAACGAATTGCAAAAATCACTGAAGTTGGAGTCTTATATCTCCCTCTCTAACTTCAAGCATCAGCTGTCAGAGCAGCTTACCGATCACTGTACCTGTACACAGCCAATCTGTAAATAGCACACCTAACTACCTCATCCCCATATTCTTACTTATCCTTTTGCTCTTTTGCACCCCAGTATCTCTACCTGCACTTCATCATCTGCACATCTATCACTCCAGTGTTAATGCTAAATTGTATTTATTTTGCTTCTATGGCCTATTTATTGCCTTACCTCCCTACTCTTCTACATTTGCACACACTGTACACAGATTTTTCAATTGTGTTATTGACTGTACGTTTGTTTATGTGTAACTCTATGTTGTTGTTTTTGTCACACTGCTTTGCTTTAACTTGGTCAGGTAACAGTTGTAAATGAGAACTTGTTCTCAACTGGCCTACCTGGTGAAATAAAGGTGAAATAAAAATCAAATGTCTGTACAGATCCTCACAACATGCTAAACTAGTAGCTGCATTATGGCTCTCTGGAAGGGGCTTATTAGTCAACCAATTAAAACTCAACCACTGGCACTGCTGTCCTCAGAGCTGTCAGCCTCTACTCTTATCTCCCTCACCCACACAAAGCTCTCTTTATTCTTTCTTACTCTTTCTTTCTTGTCCTCTAGATCTCTGTTCTCTCTTTCACTTTATTTTACTTCTCCCTTTCTTGCTCTTTCTCTCTTTATTTCTCTACCTGACCCCTTTTTGTTATTCCTTTCATCTATCCCTCTGACACACTACCATCGGCATCAATCTTCTTTTCAAGGCTCCTGTAGCTCTTTTCTCCCTCTATCTGCTCTCCCTCTCCCTCACTCCATCTGTTTGTTTCACCTCTAACCCTCCCTCATCCCTTCTCAATAACAGTTATATTTGATTCATCAGCCTTTCCCCTGCTGTTCCAGAACAGACCAAAGTCTGGCGAATTGTGTATTCTGTGTTCACCACATGGGGTAATCTCTTCTATCAAAAAGGCCCACAGCTCACATACTATTTTCTGGTTCAGGTGTGCTTTTTTTCATCAGCCCATACAGCTGTAATTTCTAACAGATGTGATTATATTTTTTTGTTTCTTTGATGGCAATTATTGTGTCATCATAAACCATTACCTCCCAGTGAATTGATAGCATCTAAGATAGGAAGAGACTCCCTTCTCTTGGTTTCATCCGGGATGCATTAGTATTCAAGTGTTCATTAGTTATATGGAGTTGACAACTCTTCTGATTGTGCGTCCCGCTCTTCCCCCTACTGCTCACTGCCTTCAGTATCTATACAAAGGGCCACTTGTCTTGGTGCTTACTAGAGACTGCACCAGCCCAGCAGGCCATTCATCAACCCTACTCCCACCTAGCCAGTCCCATACTGGGAGGTGTGGTCGTACAGGCTATGATCTGTCCCTGGTCCCTGCCCCATAATAACAGATGACTGATTTCCAGAGGAAGTTCACTGGGAGAGCGATGATGATAGACCTCCCAGTGAGAGTCCTCATTACTCAGACCCAAAGACACACTACAGTAAGTAGTATACCACTGGACCGTGAGGTCCCGGGGTGCTCCATTAAACCATGTTTTCATTGACTTTATTTGCACTATGTCTGGGGGAAAAAAAGTTAGTTTTTTTTTCTGGGGAAAATCTGTTTTGCTTTATTTACTATTGGATAGTGTGAGGCGCAATTGAGTAAAGCATGAAGAATGCCTTTGAAAAAAGGGTGCAATACTGCTTTCCAAACCAGAAACAAAAATTCTTGAAAATAAGGCCAGGATTCAAGTAACCTCTGATAGCCGACAAACGCATAGTTTTCCATTACTTTTGGTTAGGCAGTGTCAAATGTGTAACTGTGTTAGAGCTGTCAAATTGGTGAACGGCTGCTCTTGTAGTCATTGTCACAAAACCACACCCGTCCTTATATCCCACCCACTTTAGAAGTTCAGAACAAGAAAGTGTAGGCTATATAGAAATAATGTCACATATGCAAAATCATTCAACAAAATAATTGGTATTTATATCAGCCTAATTGATGTGATATACTGTATGAAATGAGACTCGGAGCATCCAATGGCAATGTCCGATATAGGTAACACCAGGGGCCGCTTGTGGATTTGACAGCTCTAGCGCAGTTAGCCCAAACAAAATTATAACAATCTATACGTTTGTCGGCTAATACAAGTTACCTCTGATCTGATTGAATCCTGGCCTAAATGATTCTGATTTAAGTTATATGGTGTGACACCCACAAAGCTAACCATAGTCAAAGGATGTTTGAACTTAATGAAATAACAATTACATTTTTTCACATATATTTACATTGTACTAACAAATGCATTCAAGAGACAATTGTGTGCCATAAAAATATTTATCCAATTGCTATTGGGAAGGAAATTGCTTAGATATGTCGACTTAAGTTTACGGTTTCCTGGCGAAAAAGTAGTAGCAGGTTATTGTTAAGTGTAGAGTATTTTGTTATTTCCTGTTTCTTTCTCCCCCACCTAATTATGTATTCAACTTTTCATTTGATCTGCCAAGCTGTCATTTCTATAATGGAAGAAAGAACATAAATAGATAACAACAATGTTTCTGTGTGCATAATTTTTTAAATAAAAAATTTTTGCAAAATTGCAAAGTAAGTAATTCAACATGGTGGACATAAAAACACAGCAGACAGAGGCACATTGTCTGTGATGGAAGGTGTGGTGTGTGGGAAAGTGTGACGTTAAGTGAGTGAGAAAGGAAATGGTTGCATGTCCCAGAACCAATGTACAGTATGTCTGTGAGCAGCGGTTGTGAGAGAGCTTTCAGTTTTGTGCAGATGTGGGACATACATTTTATAATGAATTATACTCATCTAATTTATTTATTTATTGTCCTATCATGGTGGAACTGCATTTTAAAATGTATTATACATCTAATTTATGTATTTATTGTCCTATCATTGTGGAACAATAAACAAAAATATATATATATACATCAAACGTATTTTTATATGGTCCTATCTTGACAGAACGGTCAAAAACCCTATACCCTAGACGCCCACCTAATGACCCAGATACTAAAGAGAAGTCCCTATCTGTTTTATGGGCCTGCTGTCAGCTGCCTGAATGCAGCAAAAATGCGGTCAAAGACTTACTAGAGCAGCACCGCCCCCTCCAGATTCTGAGCCTGCCTGGCAGGGTTGGTCCTACAAAGCCAGAGCCCCCTGATGGGAGAGCGTAATATACAAAGAAATTGACGACCTTGTACCTAGCCAGTGGGGATTCTGGCGGGGTGCCCCCACCCAGGAAGGGGCAGTGCTGGCCACACTAGCTGCAGTAACCCATGGAGAGGGGGTCACACTCGGACGTTCAGAGAGGGGGCATGTGGCCCTAGTGGCACAAAATCATCAAAGGTCTGACAGCAAAGAAATGTTTGGGAATACGGGGGACCACGTGTAGGTGTTTTAGGGGAAGGGGGTATAGCTGATCTCCATCACCTAGGATATGACAATGGTTAATATATTCTCTAAAAATGTTCAAATGTTTGCTCGGTTTTGCAGGCCTTCTCATATAGCTGCAACTGTATATTCATTTATAAATCAAGGCCTTTCTTGAGAGTGTGTGTGTGTGTGTGTGTGTGTGTGTGTGTGTGTGTGTGTGTGTGTGTGTGTGTGTGTGTGTGTGTGTGTGTGTGTGTGTGTGTGTGTGTGTGTGTCCCAAAACTGTTGCGAGGATGTTTAGGACAATATAGGATGAATCACAATAATTGTTCACTAAAATAATAATTGCTTGCCAAAATAGAATTTTTGTAATGGCAATACTGATAAGATGTAACAATCCTTTGCATAAACTTCCTATATTACTTCAAATATTAATATTGAATTATGTACATTTAGCTAAACAGGACTTTTTAAATATATATTTTTTTGTAATATCTTTTTATAATACAAATTGAGGTGAGGGTGATGGAAATGCTTTTGGTGGTTGATCTACCTCTGTTCTGTGGGTGGCAGTGTATAAGCTCTTTTCAAAGGATGGGTCTCTCCGGGGCCATGGGATCTGGGGGTTCGGGGGGGGGACTGCCATTCATTGGGATGATAACCCAACTCGGCACGAGGAGGGGTTTTAGCGGGTGGAATAGTGGGGACCAATTGGAGGTTTACTTAGTAGCAATGCAAATTTCATGGTACAGCAAAATAGACATTCAATCATCATGCTACTTTTTAATGGTACGTTTTCAAACATGCATTATGATAAATCGAATTGAAACTTGTGTCTCATTATGGTAAGTGATGAAATAAGTATAGGCAGTTATAATTGTAATGGCTTAGCAGATAATAACAAAAGATTTACCTGGCAAAAGAGAAGGAATATAATATCTATTGTTTACAGGAAACTCGTTCAACAGTTTCAGATGAAGTTTTGTGGAAAAAGGACTGGGAGGAGGGGCAAAATATATTTCTCCCATCGGCAAAGAAATTCAAAAGGGGTGATGATATTAATTAACAGTAATTTTGATCCAAATGTGTAAATTGTTCAAACAGATCCTCAAGGTAGATGGATGATTTTAAATATGTTATTGGACCATAAACATATATGGTTTATTATTAACCTATACTGTCCAAATAATGATGATCCACACTTCTTTGAAAATATATATACAAATTTATCAAACCTACAAACAACATAAGACTCTATTATTATGGTGGGAGATTATTAATACTGTTTTAAATACCTTTATGGACCATAAAGGAAATCACACTACAAACTATCACCCTCCGGCACTTAAGGAAATCATGAATGTCATGGATATATTGGAATTAGTGGATATATGGAGGCTTAAATACCCTGAGCTAGTGAGATATACATGGTGGAGGATTAATCAAGCAAGTCATCTTGATTACTTTCTTATGTCATTCTTTCTGGCACCACATGTTTAAAAAGTGTTGATAAGGGACAGAATGCAATCGGACTATCAAGTAGTTGGCATATATGTATTATTCTTTCAGAACTTCCACGTGGGGTAGGATATTGGAAATTTAATCAAAGCCGACTGGATGATATCTTGTTTTTAAGTTTGAAGAGAATAATTTATAACTGACTTTTTCCAAAATAGCATACGTACAGCAGATCCCCTTATTGCGTGGGACACTTTTAAATGTTCCTTTAGAGGCCATACAATTCAGTACTCATCTAAGAAATCTAATTTAGGTCCAAAATGTCCATATTAACAGAAGAAATTGAAGTACGAACAGTACAGATAGATAGCAAAACTGTACCATTGAGGCTCAGAATAAGTTAGAGGAAAAACAAAAAGAAATGGAGGAACATATTCATGAAGGATCCAGTGTAATATATTATAAAAGTAAAGTGTACTGGATGGAATATGGAGAAAAATGCACCAAGTTATTTTTCAATCTTCAACATAGAAATGCTACCAAATTTGTTTTACTGAAACTTGTTACAAATATTGGGGTCACTCATCATTCACCAAACAATATTTTTAATGAGAAAGTAAAGTATTTGAAGAATATGTTTTCGTTTCAGTCTCCTCCATCTAAGCAAATTGTATGTTTTTTTTCCTATTAATAATGTAAAATTAACATCTGTACAGAAAGACTAATATGAACGCCAAATTACAGAGGAGGCACTTCTTGATGCAATTAAATTCTTTAAGTTCTGGAAAACTCCAGGGCTGGATGACATACCAGTGGAGGTATACAATATTTATTTTTATATACTCAGAGGACCAATATTAGCATGTTTTAACCACACCTATATAAATGGTAGAATATCGGACACTCAACAAGAAGATCTGATTTTATTATTACTGAAACGGATCCAAGTGGGCTATGTATAATGATCCAGTCCATTTAACTTCTTGATGCACCCATCCCGTTAGCGGGATCATTTTTGTCAACATCCGCTGAATTAATGTGATCTTTCTCGCTAATTATTCAAAATAAAAGCCTGAAACTATGCTTAAAGACTGTTCACACCATGGGGAAGCCATAGGAAAAGGAATCTGGTTGATATCCCTTTAAATGGAGCGAAGGTATCCCTCCACAGTCTCATAGAAGATCTAGATACTTTTTCTAACCTCTGGATTAAAACCAAATTATGATAAGTGTACTATATTACATATTAGATCACTTTTACATCACAGTGTAATTTACAAATAAAAATGGTCCGACGGGGATGTGGACATACTCGGTATACTTTTAGCCGTACACTCCACAGAGCTGGGCTTTAGGGAAGAGTGGCCAGAAAAAAAGCCATTGCTTAAAGAAAAAATTGGCAAACACATTTGATGTTCAAGAAAAGGCTTGTGAGAGACTCCCCAAACATGGAAGAAGGTACTCTGGTCAGATGAGACTAAAATTGAGCTATTTGGCCATCAAAGAAAATGCTATGTCTGGCAAACCAACACCTCTCATCAACCTGGGAATACCATCCCCACAGTGAAGCATGGTGATGGCAGCATCATGCTGTAGGGATGTTTTTCATCGTCAGGGACTGGGAAACTGGTCAGAATTGAAGGAATGATGAATACAGGGAAAATCTTGAGGGAAACCGGTTTCAGTCTTCCAGAGATTTGAGACTGGGACGGAGTTTCACCTTCTAGCAGGACAATGACCCTAAGCATACTGCTAAAGCAACACTCAAGTGGATTAAATTGAACATTTAAATGTCTTGGAATGGCCTAGTCAAAGCCCAGACTTCAATCCGATTGAGAATCTGTGGTATGACTTAAAGATTGCTGTACACCAGCGGAACCCATCCAACTTGAAGGAGCTGGAGCAATTTATCCTTGAAGAATGGGCAAAAATCCCAGTGCCTACATGGGCCAAGCTTATAGAGACATTCCCCCAGAGACTTGCAGCTGTAATTGCTGAAAAAGGTGGCTCTACAAAGAATTGACTTTTGGGGGGTGAATAGTTACGCACACTCAAGTTTTCCGTTTTTTTCGTCCTCTTTCTTGTTTGTTTCACGATAAAAATATTTAGTATTTTCAAAGTGGTAGGCATGTTCTTGAAATCAAATGATACAAACCCCACAAAAGTCAATTTTAAGTCGATAGTGCACGGTGAGTTATGTGGCTCTAGAAGGTTTAGAAGTCCCAGAATTACAAGACTAGGTGCATTTAACCCGCCTCGGCCCATAGAGATGGACCCTAAAGTTTCCGTCCGATAGCTCATTCAGTGACCCGGTAGAAATACCTGGAAAAATTGCATTTCAGCACTAATTAACGTCGCTGCTTGGGCTCCAAATGACCTATCGAGCCGAAACTCGAGATTCGGGGTTGCCTCAGCTAGGCCTACACATAATTTCAGAACTGTACCCGCAGCTAGAACGTAACTACGTGTTTTAAGTTTTTATTATGGTTCAAACAGAAAGTCTGTGAATTTTGGACCTGCTCTGAAATATGTGATAGTTGGCTACTAAACGAGTTTGGCTTCTAAACGAGTTGGTGTCACATATGTATCAGTTTGGTGTCAGAGTTATATCTTATTGAATGATGGATGCTGACTTGATGGCTGACTTTTGTCATTTGCAATAAGTTTAAACAGTGATGGACCATCGCCAAATGGACAAGCTGTTCCAACGAGCGATGGAGAGGAACCATTATCACAGGCCAATCAATTGGGCATTTCTGCAGTATATTAGAGCATGTCAAATTCATGATTATAAGACATTGCAAACGGACAACCGTGTCGCCTGGTAATTTGAATGGGTTGCCAGTAGCACATTTTTAAAGTGATATTTAATGCATCCCTTTCCCCAAACTACGTTCTGCCAATAAGACGGCCCACCTTATGGTGCAGCATGTCTTCCTGGATCCATGGATTCCCGGTAGACATGGTCTCCGATCGGGTTCCTCATTTCTCGTCTCAGTTTTGGAAGGTGTTCTGCACCCTCATTGGGTCGTCGGCCAGACTGTCATCCGGATTCCATCCCCAAGCCAATGGTCAGTCGGAGCGAGCCAACCAAGACCTGGAAACCATCCTGAGATGCCTGGTCTCAACCAATCCCACTACCTGGAGCCGACAACTGGTCTGGGTGGAGTATGCCCAGAACACCCTTCCCTGTTTGGCCACGGAACTCTCTCCATTTGAGTGTTCTTTGGGGTATCAACCTCCACTCTTCCCGGAACAAGGGGAAGAGGTCAGCGTACCCTCAGCCCAGATGTTTGAACCTGGAGAAGAGTTCAGGCGGTACTTCTCAAGACCAACTCCAGGTATCGTCGACAAGAGGACTATCGCCAGATTCCAGCTCTCCGCAACCGCATTGGGCAGAGGGCATGGCTTTCCACTCGGGACCTGCCCCTGCGGCTAGAGTCCTGCAAACTGTCTCCCCGTTTCATTTGTCCTTTTCCCATCTCTAGAGTCCTTAGTTCCACTGCTGACCGTCTTGCGTTACCCCGTACACTCCGTATTCACCCTACTTTCCCTAATTTCAGAATCAAGTCTGTGTCTCACTGTCCTTTGTCTTCTGTTTCCATGCCCATCCCTTCCCCCGCGGGTAATCGATGGCCAGCCAGCGTATATGGTGAGACGCCTTCTGAGGGTTCGACCACGGTTCAGAGGTTTCCAGTACCTGGTTGACTGGGAGGGTTATGGCCCAGAGGAGAGGTGCTGGGTTCCTGCTCAAGACATCTTGGACCCGGCCCTCATCGCCGATTTCCACTGCAGGCACCCCGGTCAGCCAGGTATGCGCCCAGTCTTCCCATGAAGTGCACCAGTCCCTCCTGCAGCAAAGCACCCCCACAAGATGATGCTTCCACCCCTGTGCTTCACAGTTGGGATGGTGTTCTTTGGCTTGCAAGTCTCCTCCTTTTCCCTCCAAACATAACGATGGTCATTATGGCCAAACAGTTCTATTTTTGTTTCATCAGACCAGAGGACATTTCTCCAAAAAGTATGATCTTTGTCCCAATGTGCAGTTGCAAACCGTTGTCTGCCTTTTTTATGGCGGTTTTGGAGTAGTGGCTTCTTCCTTGCTGAGCAGCCTTTCAGGTTATGCCGATATAGGACTCGTTTTACTGTGGATATAGATACATTTGTAACTGTTTTTCCCCAGCATCTTCACAAGGTCCTTTGCTGTTGTTCTGGCAGTGATTTGCACTATTCACACCAAAGTACGTTCATCTCTAGGAGACAGAACACTTCTCCTTCCTGAGCGGTATGATGGCTACATGGTCCCATGGTGTTTATACTTGCGTACTATTGTTTGTACAGATGAATGTGGTACCTTCAGGCAGTTGGAAATTGCTCCCAAGGATGAACCAGACTTATGGAGGTCTACATTTTTTTTCTGAGGTCTTGGCTGATTTCTTTTGATTTTCCCATGATGTCAAGCAAAGATGCACTGAGTTTGAAGGTAGGCCTTGACATACATCCGCAGGTACACCTCCAATTGACTCAAATTATGTAAATTAGCCATCCAGAAGCCTCTAAAGCCATGACATCCTTTTCTGGAATTTTCCAAGTTGTTTAAAGGCACAGTCAAGTTAGTGTATGTAAAAGTCTGACCCGCTGGATTTGTGATACAGTGAATTTTAAGCGAAATCATCTGTCTGTAAACAATTGTTGGAAAAATTACTTGTGTCATGCAGACAGTAGAGTGGTTGAAAAACGGGTTTTAATGACCCTAACCTAAGTGTATGTAAACTTCTGACTATATATATACAGTATAGATTCAAAAAAAGTTACTAAAAAAGTAAGTAATGTTGAAATCCCTTAACATTTCAGCAGAATATGTTTTATATGAATTCTTTCCTCTTTTTTTCATGGCCTACAGGCGAGGATACGGCATACAGGTAGGCATTTTTTATTGTGATGTATTTTTATGTTTTGTATTGTGTACCAAGCCCATTTCTTTTCATGCTCAAGGGAACTTGAGGCAGCTTTATTCTTCATTATTATTATCTACCTCTCACTTGATGGAAAACACTGAATGAGATTTAGACGGGATGAGAGATAGTTGGCAGATTATTTTAACATTAGCATCACAGTTTTCATTTGGTTTGAAAACTGTTGGTGCCATTACATCTCTTTCCCTCCTGGGTGAGCATCAAAGAGAGGCCCCTTTCTCCCACCAGAGAGTAAGGGGGGCAGTCTCATGACTTTAACGACCAGTCTTAAATGCTCTCTCTGGACCTGCATTATTGAACAAAGAAATCTGATGTGTGTAGAGAGAGAATATGCCTCCAAAACTCCACCATCCAAAAGCGGATAATGAAACAATATTCCTAACATAAAGAATGTGGGAAATGGGTGGAGGGGATGGAAACAATAAGCATTTAGCATTTTGTGATGACATTACGGATGGTATAACAAGATAATTGTATCTTGAAGAGCTTTCACAATATAGATATCAGATTTACTTCTCAATGTTGTAAAATGTATATAATTAAATATGAAAGCATGGAGTGATGATAATAACTACAAGACCAGAAAGTGTGGCGAAGTAGCTACATGTTGAAATGGTTTAAAACTACAAGACCAAAAACCTTGGCGCAGTGGCTACACATTGAATTGGTTTAAAACTACCAGACCAGAAAATAGTAAGACTCAAACGCTCGAGTTAAGAAGATTGACTACATCGGTACATTCAGTCTGCAGCTGTACTTTAGTCTAATAAACTCAACCAAGACCACCGCGTGTACACCTCTGAGTGTTTGTTAGGCTGGATACATCAGAGAAAAAAAGCCTACTACAACTGAGGACATTGTGACCTTTGGTGGACAACCAGAGACTTACATCAAACTACTCGCCATAGACGGATGAGTGGTTTCAACAGAGAGATGACAAAGGCATGCAAACGTAATTATATATGTCTGGTATTTCTTTTCAAATGAGTGGTCGTTCATGTGGAAAGTATTCATTTTTCATGAGCATGGCTTCCACATGTATGTACCAGTCCACTCTCTTTGTCTCTCCCACTCTCTTTATCTTACCCATCCCCTTCCATTGTGTAAAAAGCCGTCATGTCGGGTTGGTCCACTAGGGACTTTCATTGCATTATGTTAGTAATCAATTCAACGTATACCGTGTGTTTGTGTTTATGTATTTCTGTGTGATTATTTAGTTAGTTAGTGAATAAATAATTAAGCCAATTTGTGTATTGCTGAATCATTTAGACTAGGGTTCGTGTAGATATCCAACACACGTTCAGAATGAGAGTGATATGAGGTAATAATAATGAATAGATGACTGGTATGGTAATGATATATTATGACAAATTCTTGAGTTAATTAAGGAAACAGTAACTCATTAAACAAACTTTTTCCATGGTGCCCCAAGTTACTAATGAGTTAATTGTTACATTATTAATTTAATCACGTAATAATTAAACATAGTTAATTGATAAAATAGCCGTCATCACATTAATGATAGTCACATCACGACATCTCTGTACTGTTAGGTGTCAGATTAGCATTGTTTTCTCTACTGGTGCAGGGAAGCATTACTAGGAGCTTTACCAAAGATCAACTGACTCAATGTCAACTGACTTTGGTACCCTGAGTCATCAAAATCCTACCCTGTAAATAACCCATGAACTTTAGCATCAGAAGTGTCATGCATACTCTTTTACTTTTCTATATTTGATATCAGCTCTAAAGTTGTGTGTGCTTTATCAGTCATCTATCTCTCATTCTCTTCTGGCTTCTTCTAATATACACAGTATCCATTATCTCACCATTTCTATCATCTTTTTTTCAACAACACCTTTTGTCTATTTTCATTTTGACTGTCTACTCTGTTCATCGCCTCAATCTTTCCTTTTCTTTGTATTCTCCTTCATTACCTCATCTCCACCTCATTCTGTGTTTATCCTTTGTTTGTTATCTCCTCCAAATCCACTTTCCTCTCTCTATGGCTACAGCCTTTTTCTGTAGTCAAATTACCTAGTGGCCTCATGGGTGGAATCTTGTTAATATGTTTCATAATATCATACAAAAATAAATATATATATACGTATTTTTTATCCCGTTTTTTTTCATCATGTATGTCAAACGGTTTTGTTGTATTTCAGTCTTCTGTGATATACAGTATATAGAGTGTAATATTGGGATGCAAACATTTCAACTCTATAACTGAGGAAAATGTGTATTCTTTATTTAAGCTTATAACTGTGTGTGTGAGGTTTATACTTTTGTTTCAAAGTGTGTTTGTTTAAGACTACTGAGAAACACTGTGTGACCCTGATTTAGCCTTCTGTAGTAAAATATTAAACACCTTTCATCCTTTCTCCTGCTGTATCTATATCAAAAATGTATATGAACTTATAATTAAACATTCTGCTTCTCCTTATCCTTCCCTCTCTAACTAATCTATGGCAGCAACAGCAACTGCCAAGGACATCCCTGCAGAGACCTGAGGTAGAAACCTTACTGCTTCTCTCAATGCATAAGGATAATTATTCAATGCTCACACTGTGCTGTTCTGCAATGTGCTGTGCTGGGTTTCTATGGTTTCGCTTTTGTTTCTCTCTACTAATTTGATCTCTATGTACTTCTTCTGAAATTCAGGAGCTGTCCATGGAGTCAGGCATCGACCCAGGCCAAGACTACTACAGGGATGACTACTATAATTACGACAAAGGGTGAGTCCAAACTCCGCTGATTTTCCCATCTCTCATCAGTCTTGCTCTGATCCAGGGAATTTAATTAATGTCCACTGGTTCATTTAAAGTTGAAAGTTTTGCCATTAAGACAAAATCACATTTCACAAGCCCCCGACACACACACACACGCACTGAGTGATCCTTTGGGTTGGAGAGTAGGGGGTGTGGGGAAATTCAAAATTATAGGTTAAGTGTAATATATTGTAATATATTTATGAAGATCATGCCTGTCTTTACCCTTTCCACTCCCACCAAATGTAATCTATTTCTCAGGCTTGAGCGGAGCATGGCCCATGAGAGCCTGGTAATGGTCTCCTCCAGTAGGGAAGAGAGGGAAGGGTACTTTGGCTTGCGTGGTACACTGCAAATCACCTAAAGGGTCTAGACTCTAGAGGAAAATTACGTAATCTACAGCGATACAAACAGATGTTAACCAAATGTTGTGCATTGAACTCTCGTGGTCAGACACTCAGGGGAGTTAAGATAGTTGGAGGTGAAGCTAATCCCCTACCTGAATCAAACCGTAATGAATTGTGTGAAGTTGTTCATCAATTACTAAACATATTTTAATTGCATGATCACGTAGGCCTCATCGAGTTTGTGACTTACCCTCTTATCATCCATACAAATTCTAGTTTCCGCACAGGATGCTTAGTGTGTTTGTATTACGAAGCCCTTCTGTTGAGGCTGACAGTAATTGTGTTGTGAAGACTGGTTGACTATGTGGGACAGCAGGTCCTTATTAAAGCTGCTGCTGCTGAGGTTGCTATCCCAATAATCCCAGACTGCCTTTGATATGTTTCTATTTAAAGAGCATGGAGCAATTTAATAGCTGCCTTAAACTCTAAATCCAGCGATCATTAGCTGTATGCGGTGACCCAGCGAACTCATCTGTTCAGAAGGTCTTGCTAATGCAGATTTCCAATTGACCTTCTTCCTTCAGTTTCCACACAGTCACTGGTTTAATGCAGCTGGCTTTTGGCACCCATGACAAGTGGGTTACAGATAGGACCACAATTCTGTTTT
Source organism: Oncorhynchus nerka (assembly GCF_034236695.1). NCBI lineage: Eukaryota > Metazoa > Chordata > Actinopteri > Salmoniformes > Salmonidae > Oncorhynchus > Oncorhynchus nerka. The sequence goes on along the minus strand of NC_088423.1, from coordinate 39,968,042 downwards.
GGCTTGCTATTTCAGGTCTTACGCAGATGTTGGTATGATGCTGATTGATGTCGGCCCCACATTGCACCTCATTCACCGATTCAATGTGGGGCTAATGGAGATTATGATATGGGCCTTTTAATTGTGGATCGCTCGCAGCAGTATTGTGGGCAGAGTTTAGCATTTACTCCCACATACATCACAGATTCAATAGTATATTGCAGCAATGTATATCACTTCACTCTATCGTGTATTTGTACAGATTCAATTATGTAGCAGATCCGTGTTGACCCCTTCTCTCATGCATGTCATCTCACAATTTAGAGGGATGTGGGGTGTAGAGCAGAAGTCAGACCAAAATAACCATGACAACTTGTTGACTATGCCAATTTAAGCATGTTTTATGCACATCTACATATGTAACACAGTACATATGCAATTGTTTTATTGTTAGAGCTAGTGCTTCAAATGTCTCGCATCCCTAGCGGTGTGAGCAGAAATTGTTAGTTACTGTCTCCTCTCAAAAAATATTTTGCAATGTTGGAAAGGAATTATGGTAGAAACAGCCCTTAAGCTGTTTCCCGTTTGCCGTTTGTTTTTCCTCTCAGGTATGACCTTCCTCCGTATGGCAATCACAGGAAGCTTATCTCTCCCATGTACTATGAGCATGGAGAGCTGTTTATGGAGGATGACTACTACAGCCCCCATGGGTCTGAGGTACTTATTTTACTATATATATCAACAATTTGATATGATCAACAATTTGATTTTGATTATCAATACTATATATCAATGTCTAGGTTTCCATCCAATTGGCGACAGATTTTGATGTGAATATAAAACAAATCTGAGCGTCCCGACCCAGACGCTGACTCCCCTTAACTGCCCATCTCATCACTGCCTGGACCTCTGGCGCTTAGTGATGATTTTATGGTAGAACCAGGCTGGGAAGCAACACTACAGAACCTGTGCTGCAACCACTGCCACTAAAACTACCAGTGCCAGGAACATTACAACCGTCCCTAGCACCTCCTATGGCAAAAATGCTACCACTGCCACTGCCACTGTCACTAGCACTTCCACTGCTCCCGAGCTGGCTAAGTGAAAAGTCAGTCGATGTGCCCTTGAGCAAGGCACTTATCCCTAATTGCTCCTTTAAGTCGCTCTGGAAAATAACGTTTGCTAAATGACTCAAATGTAAAATAATGTTTACAGAGTTGTGTGTTTCATATCCTGTTTACCGTCATAGTTTTATGATAACTTGTACATTGATTGCCAGACTTTTATCTATGACCTGTTTGTATGCATGATATATTTCAATATACGTAAATAATGTTTTATCTGTGCAGTAACCTCATCTTTGGCTCTCCATCTTTTGTTCTCAGCCTGGGGTGAGGATGAAGCGGCTCAAGCTGGTGGTGGAAAGCTCCACGGGAGAGGACAGCGCTCCTGAACCCCAGAGGAACTGCCTGTCTAATGTCAATCGCCACGCTAACATCAATGGGAACGTCTACCTCTCTCAGAATGGGACCATTGTGCGGACCAGGAGGCCCGTGCACCCCAACAATCTCACGGTGGGCTCCCCTGGCCACCTGGTCAAACAGTTTAAAAATCTGGAAATGCTGACTGAGACTCAGGATAAGCTTCATCTAAACAGCATGCGGGAGCCGGTAACAGGAAATTGTATTGGTACACTTACGGGCATTACCTCCACCGTTGACATTAAACTCAGTCCTCCAGCGGGTCCCTGGGGTTCAGCATCATGCGCCTTGACAGAATTGGGTCCAAATCCAACATTGCCAAGGCACTACATGACAGAATCAGCAGAAGCAACTGTTGTGTAGATGAGCAGGAGTCGTGTTTCGAAAGAAACGTTGACGTCCCACAGCAACCACACATTATCAGAGGAGGAGGAGCTGTGCATGGGGCCTTGGAACAGCCTGCACATACCGATGACTAAATGATGACATATGGACTGCTGAGTGTTTATCTTTCTGTTGACAAAGTTGACCATGTTTTTAATGTGTTGAGAGAAGAAAATATTATGTCTTTGCTGTTTAAGCAGCAATCACTGTCCAAGACTAGCAGTATGATTGCACTAACGGTATTATTGCACTATTGTTATGAAATTGATATTAATGAGTTTTGATATGCTGATGTTTCATGTGTCTAATACATATCCCTGATATGACTATTATACAGATCAGTGAAATTGCTGTGAAGCAATGCTTGCCTTGAAACATTTATGACAAGTAACAAATGTTGATTGGTATTATCCCTAAAAATGACCTTGTAGGCCTTTGTCACGCTGGATGTTGCATAATATGTTTTATAAGTATTTTCTTGACTTGGATGTGAATGATGTCTGGAGCCGAGATACTTGATAATATAGATACATATAATTATAATAATTAAGAAATTATATGTATTTTACTAAGATGGTATTTTATTTGCAAATAATTCAATATTATTGTTGATGATTTTATGTTTTAATTATATTTAAAAATTATCTTACCAGAGTTAATTCAATTATTTTTGTCATTTTATATCGATCAGAGTAAGGAGAGAGATTTTACTGCCTGTAACCTATGACATAGAAGTAATGCATACATGTTTGTCAATACCTCAACAAAAAAAAATCATTATTTAAACTATGTTGTTTTTGTCACGTTCTGACCTTAGTTATTTTATTATGTCTTTGTTTTAGTATGGTCAGGGAGTGAGTTGGGTGGGTTGTCTATGTTCCGTTTTCTATGTTGTGTTTGCGTTTGACCTGGTATGGTTCTCAATCAGAGGCAGGTGTCGTTAGTTGTCTCTGATTGAGAATCATACTTAGGTAGCCTTTTCCCACTTGTGTTTCGTGGGTGTTTATTTTCTCTTCTGTGTTTTATTTCACCGTTCAGGACTGTTCATTTATCGTTTTATTGTTTTTGTTTCAGTGTTCACTATTTGTATTAAAAATCAAGATGAACACTTACCACGCTGCGCTTTGGTCCTCTCCTTCATACGACGACCGTTACAGTTTTAAACAGACGTGTATCTACAGAATGTGATATTTTCAATCCTTTAAAACTTGATGTAAAATCTTTCTGTTTGAGATATTTTCTTAATACTTCAGGACCATGCAGATGGAAAAACACTACCAAATAATGTATTAATGTCAACAGTAAAGTTTTAATGAGCAATACTTTGGAGCACTGGCATGAATGATAAACAGTTGCAGGTTGAAGTAACACAACATCTGCATGTAAGTCATGTCAAGGCACAGGTATTGTGTAGAACGCTGTTTACAAAGGCCCAATATTGAACTCTGACAAATAGTTGTTTTTATTCTCGCATTAGCTGGTGATGTGAAAATAAGTTATTCAAACTTGGCAGTTTTTCAGAAACTTCCTGACCTATAGTATTTTCCTAAAGCCCCCTCCTTTGACTGACTTTGGGATAGGTAATTGTACTGTACAGTTGAAGACAGAAGTTTACATACACTTAGGTTGGAGACATTAAAAATTGTTTTTTAACCACTCCACAAATTTCTTGTTAATTAACAAACTATAGTTTTGGCAAGTTGGTTAGGACATCTACTTTGTGCATGACACAAGTCATTTTTCCCAATATTGTTTACAGATAGATTATTTCACTTATAATTCACTGTATCACTATTCCAGTGGGTCAGAAGTTTACATACACTAAGTTGACTGAGCCTTTAAACAGCTAGGACAATTCCAGTAAATTATATCATGGCTTTAGAAGCTTCTGATGGGCTGATTGACATCATTTGAGTATATTGGAGGTGTACCTGTGTATGTATTTCAAGGCCTACCTTCAAACTCAGTGCCTCTTTACTTGACATCATGAGAAAATCAAAAGAAATCAGCTAAGACCTCAGAAAAATATTGTAGACCTCCACAAGTGTGGTTCGTCCTTCGGAGCAATTTACAAACGCCTGAATGTACCACGTTCATCTGTACAAACACTAGTACGCAAGTATAAACACCATGGGACCACGCAGCCATCATACCACTCAGGAAGGAGATGCGTTCTGTCTCCTAGAGATTAATGTACTTTGGTGCGAAAAGTGCAAATCAATCCCAGAACAACAGCAAAGGACCTTGTGAAGATGCTGGATGAAACATGTACAACAGTATCTATATCCACAGTAAAATGAGTCGACATAACCTGAAAGGCCGCTCAGCAAGGAAGAAGCCACTGCTCCAAAACCACCATAAAAAGCAAGACTACTGTTTGCAACTGCACATGGGGACAAAGATTTTGGAGAACTATCCTCTGGTCTCACCATCATTATGTTTGGAGGAAAAATGGGGAGCTTGCAAGCCGAAGAATACCATCCCAACCGTGAAGCACAGGGGTGGAAGCATCATGTTGTGGGGGTGCTTTGCTGCAGGAGGGACTGGTGGACTTCACAAAATAGATGGCATCATGAGGTAGGAAAATTATGTGGATATATTGAAGCAACATCTCAAGACATCAGTCAGGAAGTTAAAGCTTGGTCGCAAATGGATGTTCCAAATGGACAATGACGCCAAGCATACTTCCAAAGTTGTGACAAAATGGCTTCAGGACAACAAAGTCAAGTTATTGGAGTGGCCATGCCTATATAAAATGTGTGGGCAGAACTGAAAAAGTGTGTGCGAGCAAAGGAGGCCTACAAACGTGACTCAGTTACACCAGCTCTGTCAGGAGGAATGGGCCAAAATTCACTTATTGTGGGAAACTTGTGGAAGGCTACCCTACAATTTTGACCCAAGTTAATCAATTTAAAGGCAATGCTACCAAATGCTAATTGAGTGTATGTAAACTTCTGACTTCAAATGTATAATGGCTGGGTCTAATCCTGGATGCTGATTGGTTAAAACCGCATTCCAGACGGTGTCTATTCCACGAGTTACCACCGGCTAAAGCTATGACGTTGAAATGCCTATTTACTTTGTTCCATCTCACTGTGCAATCCACTGTCTTATCAGCCCATTCAGGCAATTTATAAATTGGATCTTCACTATAAAATGCATTGAGACATTATCTCCTATTTCTTTACACTGGCATTTGATTTTCAACACCAGAGATTTGTCTAAACATTGCTTTCTCTCCGATATTTGCATCATTGGTTCAAATTTTGAAAGTCGATCTCCAGCTGTCCCATAGTATTGAACATGTCTGGAGTCATGATGAGACAGAATGGCAGGCTGATTTTCTCAGCCAGTTATCATGAATCAGCTGGCATTATTTTATGGATTGTGGAAGGACCACCAGAGGGCAGGCTGGGCTCACGGATAGTAGCCCAACAAGGCATGGGAGACAAGGTAACCAGAGGCAATTAAGCACCACTGACGGTACTAATTACATATTCTCCTTCCCCTATAAGAGAGAGTATGGAACCAGCAGAGAGGTCTCTGGAAGATGTCCACAGAGACAGAGGAGCTATCCATGAAGAACCACTAAGACGGTGACAATCCCTTGACTTTTGTTGTAGTTTAAAGATAATCGTATTGTGTTCCTGTTTGATCTGGAGAAGAAGATGTATGTTTTTTCCATGGGAGATTTTCATTGATTATGTTGGAGTGTTTGTGTTGACCAAATGCCCTCAATAGAGAACTGTGTTCAATCAAGAAAACCTACTCCTGACTCGTTTATTCCACCTTTCCGCTTTAGAGTGACGTCCAATTACTTGGTCCGCTCACAGGATAGACACTAAGAAATTTCAATAGAAACCGGTCTTTCCTGCTTCAGTTTGAAGTGATTAACTGTTTTTGGCTAGCTCCTCTGAACAACATTGTCCTGACGAGAGAGCACATTTTCTATGCCAGGTAAAATCACATATCATTAGCTCATTGTTATGGATGTATCCAAATAAATGTCACTAGAAAACAGCTTAAACAAAGGCAAATGCAGTTATTTTGCTGTTATTCTGGCTGCACTGTTTGACGTGATTGTAAATTAGCCATATTTGGCTAGCTAGCAAGCAAGGGATAAGAACGTTGCGAGCCAGTATGGCTATGGAACATTTAGAACGAATGACTGGGTCGCGTCCATAGATCCAGAACAAAATAGTGAATGATTGGGTCGCGTCTGGCAAACGAACTGATAGAATGAACGACCAGCCTGCTTGGGAAGCAACCCTAGATTTGTCTTGGGACTATATCTTGTGTAAGGATGAAATAGTATTAATACATTCATCAAAATGTCTTTAATGAAAATTTGTCAATCATTTTTTAAATATTTTGGTAACCCGATGTATAAAAGTGATAATGCCGGTGTTTGGAGGATACAGTGTATTGGCACGGTTTGCTGATATATGCTCCAAATAATGGCTTCTCGGACATTATCACTTAAATGTGTTTGTGCTGAATGTGAGTGAAAGCTCGGGAAATACGGGGGAGTGTGGCGCAGGTACCTGTACCAGACAGGGGGAGTCAGGCCAGTCTTACAAAAATGTACCTTGGTAGTACAATGAAAAAACAAACATGTTTTTTTTATCAATTCAATGGAAAGAAAATACCTTGGTAGTGACCAAAGAAACATGATTGTACCTTGGTCGTTTTTTCATTGTACTAGCAGGACAAAACCTTTTTGCACCAGTAACATTGTCACGCCCTGATCTTTTTCACCTGTCTGTGATTGTCTCCACCCCCCCTCCAGGTGTCGCCCATCTTCCCCATTATCCCCTGTGTATTTATACTTGTTCTCTGTTTGTCTTTTGCCAGTTTGTCTTGTTTGTCAAGTCAACCAGCCTTTTTCTCAGCTCCTGCTATTCCCCAGTCTCTTTTTCTCGCCCTCCCGGTTTTGACTCTTGCATGTCCGGACTCTGAGCCCGCCTGCCTGACCTGAGCCTGCCTGCCGTCTGTTCCATTGCCCAAACTCTGGATTACCGACTTCTGCTTGACCTGACCCTGAGCCTGCCTTCCGTCCTGTACCTTTGCCCCACCATTATGGATTATCAACCCCGTGCCTGCCTTAACCTGTTCATTTGCCTGCCCTGGTTGCTGTAATAAACATTGTTACTTCAACACAGTCTGCACTCTGGTCTCACCTGAAACGTTATAGTACAAACTGGCCATGACTGACCCAGCAGACTTGGACCAGCTCCACACCGCCATCTCCTCCTAAGAAGCCACCATTAGTAGGTACGAGGAGTTGCTTCGCGGTCTGATGGAAGGGTTCCAGGCCGTTTCCAAATGTCACAACCTAGCTTATGGACGCATTGCAGGAGCAATTACACGGGTTGCCTACCACGACGGTAACTTCCCAGCCCCTCAGTAACCCGGCAGGTAGCAGCGCCATCACCCCAATTTCCCGGGAACCCCGCTTACCTTCCCCTGAGCGCTACGATAGAGATTCCAGAACCTGCTGGGCCTTTCTCTCCCAGTGCCCTCCTGTTTTCAAGCTGCAGCCTTCATCATTACCCTCAGACTGCTCGAGGATAGCGTACATCATTACGCTGATGTCCGGGAGGGCACCCGCCTGGGCCATGGCAGTGTGGGAGCAACAATCCACTGTCTGCCTCAGTCTGATGGTGTTTGTGGCAGAGGTGAGAAACGTTTGAGGCTCAGGTGTCCGGGAGACGCTACCCGGAGGTTACTCCATCTTCGTTGGGACTCCGTGAAGGAATTCCACACACTAGCAGCGGAGGGTGCCTGGAACCCGGAAGCGCTGTTCGACACATTCCTGCACAGAGTATCAGAGGAAGTAAAGGATGAGCTTGCAGCCCAGGAACTACCGACGGATCTCAACTCACTCATCACTTTGACCATCCAGATCAATGGACGGCATACGGGAACGTAGGAGGTTGAAGAGATCTGATTGCGGTCCCAATCGCTCACTCAAGGATCCCACCTTGCATCTGATCTTCCGTCTACGTTCCTGAGAGGATCCGAGCTTTCCCAAGTTCATCCAAGAGCCTCCGAAGACTGCTGATTTACCTCTACCTGAGCCGATGCAGCTCGGCAGGGCTAGCCTGTCTCCAGCCGAACTCGTAAGCAGACTCAACATCAATAGTTGTTTGTATTGCGGTACTGCCGGTCATTACGTGTCAACCTGTCCCTTCAAGAGACATAAGTCATTGGCAGGAATGAGTACTCTGGTGGGTCCTAAGGACAATTTATCTTCTCCCACTACTCACCCCCCTCTGCATGCCACCCTGCTGTGGGGCGACTAGTCCAAGTCTCTCCAGATACTCATCAACTCGGGGGACGATATGAGTCATATGGACATTACCCTGGTGTCCGAGCTGGGCATTCCCACTCAACCCCTCTCCTCTCCCATGAATGTTAAAGCACTGGATGGGCATTCCATAGGCTGGGTTACCCACCATACCACCCCATCAACCTACTAGTGTCGGGGAACCACAGCGAGATGATCCAATTCCTGGTAATTGAGTCTCTGCAGGTTCCTGTGGTATTGGGATTATCTTGGCACCAGTGACACTATCCCTCGATTGACTGGTCTACTGGTGCCATTGTGGGCTGGAGCTCGTTCTGCCACACTCATTGCCTGAAATCAGCTCTGCCATTCCCGCAGAGTTCCGGGACCTCTGGGAGGGGTTCAGTAAGGCCCGGGCCACTTCGCTTCAGCAACACCGACCGGTACCCAAGGATATTAAACTGGATTCACTGGCATGCCGCTATAGCCCCGTGGCTACACCCCTGGTAGCCGTGACCTTTCCCCCATGCTCCAAAATCATTAGCCACTCTGCTGTTTGTCCTCTGTTGCCCCATACGCTCCATATTCTTCCTAATTGTTATGTGTCTAGATGTTAACCCATGTCTCATAGCCCTTTGTCTCCTGTTTCCAGGCCCACCGCCCTCCCCCGTCTCATCGACGCCCACCGATGTACAGGGTGAGATGTCTCCTGCAGGTTCAACCTCAGGGCAGGGGTTTCCAGTACCTGGTTGACTGGGAGTGTTATGGCCCGGAGGAGAGGTGCTGGGTCTCCGCTCGGGACATCCTGGACCCAGGCCTGATCTCTGAATTCCAACGCCGGCACCCCGCTCAACCAGGTATGCGCCCAGGTAGGATGCCAGGTGGTGTACAGGGTGGGGGGTACTGTCATGCCCTGATCTGTTTCACCTGTCCTTGTGATTGTCTCCACACCCCTTGAGGTGTCGCCCATTTCCCTGTTCTCTGTTTGTCTGTTGCCAGTTCGTCTTGTTTAAGTCAACCTGCCTTTTTCTCATCTCCTGCTTTTCCTCAGTCTCTCTTTTTCTCGCCCTCCTGGTTTTGACCCTTGCCTGTCCGGACTCTAAGCCCGCCGGTCTGACCACTCTGCCTGTACCATTGACCCTACTCTGGAATACCGACCTCTGCTTGACCTGAGCATGCCTGCCGTCCTGTACCGTTGCCCCACCACTCTGGATTATTGACCCCCGCCTCCCTTGACCTGTCGTTTGCCTGCCCCTTTTGCTGTAATGAACATTGTTACTTCAACACAGACTGCACTTGGGTCTTATCTGAACAGTTATAAAAATTGTATTTTCCTGCCAAGTGAACCATGGTAGTACAATGAAAAAAGAAATACCATGGTTTTGTTCTAGCAGGATGCAGTGAAACATGAAGCATGGTAGTTATGATGGTCTGTGTTCCACAGTTTTTTGGGTAAAGTTGCCAAAAACATAGTAATTTATAGTACTCACATAATGCAACATTGACTACTCACACTGCAATGGCAAAGTGTAGGCCTAGTACCCTCTTAAAAACCTTTGGCTCATAGTGGAAATCCACAACAGACATGGTCTAGTAGTGTACCCTCTTAAAGCTTGGAACCTGGATAGAGAATCTGGAAGCTTGAAGATTTAAAATAGTTAATTTATCTGGTGCATCTCTGTTCAATACAGTTTTCGGTTGGCTCTCTCTCATCCAACTGACTTGGCTACTCTTATACAATTCTAAGGGTGTGTCAGTCAATTCAATCTGGAGTGCCAGTGCGCACTGGGTGTTCTAAATTCAGAGTGTTGCCAGATTGTCTGCTCATAAATTCAGAGCAGTCAAACACTCAAGCTAACTGGCTAACGTTGGCTAGCTTGCTAGCTACTTCCAGACACAAATTACAATTTTACTCGCACTAGCAGAGCTGGTTAGGCTGTTGCATCTTATCCAGACCGTTGGTGACTGTCACTGTGCTGCTGGCAACAAATTAATTTACACTTTTTTGCCGATGTTTACTGACACCAGCCATATTCAATGTTCATAAATTCATAATTTATTCTGTGCTCTGGCACACTCAGACGAGAGTGCTCTGAAATCGGAGTAGATAGCCAGAGCGAATTTACAAACACATCCTAAACAGCGAATGTACGAAAACAAATAGTTTGTAAAAGGTAGATCATCTTATCTCATAGATACATTTTCATCATGTATTTCTCAACACATCCCTAAAAACAGCAAATTGAAATGTTTCCCTTTGTTTACACACTACAACAGGTTAGCTTGACTGGAGCTAAATTTAGCTGACATTAGCTTCTATGCTAATGGACTTTTATTGACTTAATTAAACTTAATCAAAACATCATCAAAAAATAACATTTATATAATTACACACCACTTTACTTGGTGTTTCATATCCTATGCTTTATAACTCGCTCACCGTGATGATAACGTTTAAAATATTTTGTTTATCTGGTGCTTCTCTCTTCAGTTTTCAGTTGGCTTGGCTTTCTCATTCAACTGACTTACTAACTAGGCAGGCTAGCATGAGTGTCACTGTAGAGTAGGGTTGAGAGAGCGTAGATCAACCACTACAGCGAGCTGCTCCCTCTGCGGGTGGAAACAAGCGCAACACCCCTTGACTATAAATACTGTAAATTATTACAAAATGCCAAAGATTAGGCTACATTTTGTCTCATATTGTCCCACAATTCAGGTTGCCAACACAGGGAACCCAAACATGATTAAAAAAAACGGTACTATCAATAGAGAGAGTATTACCCATTTTTCATAGCAACTATTTCTCCTTTCTTTGATGTTACAGACAAACTAGGACCAACAATAGTAGCCTGCCTCTGACTTTATCAGAAACTTGTCCATACTGGTATATAAATTTATCAATACGATACCAACCAACTTCTTTTGACCTAGGGGTGTTTATTTATGTAATGCATTATACCTCCATTGTACTATGATAATGCACAATTAATAAAGATGGTAACATATGTAAATTTTTTGGTATCCTTTATCATAATTGTGCAGTGCCATTGTAGAATGTATAGTGCAGGTTAAAACCATAGAATTTCCATGACCCACATCAATGGTAAAAAAGAGGCAATACCATGGTATTATTTATGTGAATGGCAGTACCATCATACTTTGAAGCTAAAACCATGGTAAATTTCCATGATTCAGATCTATACCAGGGTATAAATGATGCCATACCATGGTAATATTTAGGTGCAATGGAAGTACCATGGTAGTACCATCATACTTCAGGGCTAAAACCATGGTACATTTCCATGACAGACTATAACATGGTATAAGTAAAAGTACCATAGTAGTACCATGGTATGAATGAAAATGTTTGTAAGGGCAGACGAGGAGCATAATGAATGTCATATTTGCTCATCAAGATTTTTTTTCTTTTTAAAAACATCCTGTTACGGCAGATGATCACATCTAGTTCCAGTCACCCAAACAATTTGTATTACAGTGAGTGTCATTCTCACGCCTCCATTGGGCAAAGGGCTGTTGTCAAGAGCATTATAAGTACCATTATGGTTCTGTTTGTCTTATTTTTTTAAATATTAATCACAAATGATTCATTAAACATGACGTGTTAGCCTGCTGGATAAATGTTGTGTATTGTGCCTTACATGTTAGGGCATACCTGAGAACTCCACAGAACATGCTCACAAGAAGCCACAAGATGTCGCCTCAAGCTTTATAATGAGAGAGACTGCTGTTGGCCCAACGAACCATGAAATTACACTATGTACCAAGATAAATGACCATGTCTACAAAAAAATAAAACTTTTTATAATATGTTACTATTTACCTATTTAGCACTTCATATTTAACACTTCATAATCAATATATTGATTCACTTTAGTAAATGCTGCCAATGTAGTTAGTAGGTGGGCATGGTAATTATTTCACCACTATTTATTTATTGCCGACCTCCCTTATCTTACCTCGTTTGTACACACTGTATATAGACTTCATCTCTATTGTTTTATTGACTGTATGTTTGTTTGTTCCATGTGTAACTCTGTGTTGTTGTTTGTTTCACACTGCTTTGCTTTATCTTGGCTAGGTCGCAGTTGTAAATGAGAACTTGTTCTCAACTAGCCAATCTGCTTAAATAAAGGTGAAATAATAAACATTTAAAATGTAACATTTTTGGAGAGTCTAGGGTTGCCTCTTCTGAATAACTGGATGCAATGTCGAGCAATACCAATACACTGTATAGTGTCTGTACTGTTGATGTGAAGGGCTACTTTTCATTACCAAGCGGAGACATGAGTTACAGTGATGATCAAGCTTTTAAGTATCAAAATACTTCTGTCAACAATTCAAAGGAACTGAAATGGATGAGCAATGTAATTGACAAAATGGTGGATGCATCAAAGTATATTTTGCCCAGGTGGGTTGGAGGGTAGGTCACAGTATTTCACTTAGGTTAGTGTGCTGTAATATTCCTCATTTAGTTAATATTCTTCATGTAGTTCTGGTCTTTGAACATGTGATGTCTTCTGGATGTGGCTCAGTATTGGGGAACATCAAGTTCCAGGGAATGTTCACGATGTGAGCTGGTTTTGTTCCATGTTTGTAAAAAAAAAAAAAAAAAAAAGTTGTTTACTTGTTTTGTAGGAAAATATGATTTAAAAAATGACACACCATCATCTCAGCTTGCCTTGCACCAGAAAATAACTCTAGAATACAGAAATACAGAAAATGGAAGAAACTCTGGGGAGACTCATTATATAGTAACTGGAATGATTTGGATATTGCTGTAATGTGTTTAAGAGGTACTTATTTCATATCTAGGTCCTTTTATCAGTAGCATATGATACCCTTGTTAGACAGTTATGACTGCTGTGCAGACCCCTCGATAAATATCAGCTACTGCTGTTCTTTCACTACATGTAGATCATCTGAGCAGTATAATTAGCTGAAATGCTGTAATTAGTAAGGTGTTCAGTATATCAAAGTGCTAGGGTTCCTCTCCTGCTTAAAGAACGCTGTCATAGGCCCATGAGTCAGATGTTTTTGCATAGTAGACATCAGTGGAGGCTGCTGAGGGGAGGATGGTTCCTAGTAATAGCTGGAATAGAGCAAATGGAACTGCATGTTTGATGTATTTGATGCCATTCCACCAATTCCGCTCCAGCCATTACCATGAGCCTGTCCTCCCAAATTAAGCAGTCACCAACCTCCTGTGGTAGACATATTCAGTTTTTTGTGGCAAAAGACAGACAGCTTAAAGAGCGACTGCCTTTTAAAATGCAACAAATCCCCTTGAAAATGACCTATGTGGCATCAAAACGAGTCAGAAACATTTATTCTAGTGTCAAAATTGACTACAAAGTGTAAATAGGATAATATTGGTCATAAATGGAGTTTGGAACATCCGTGCGCCACAACAGGTAAATGAAGGTTGGGGTTTGATTTTGACTATGTCCATATTTCCACTATAATGTGACAAACAGCAGTGGTAATTGCTCTCTCGATTTCTTGAGTTATCTTAGATTCATTCTGGGGATTTTGAGAGAGTGAAATAGGTATCTGCGTCTTCAGAGTCTCATGGGGGACAAACTTTATCAACTAAATCAGGAATTGGTCAGGAAACACACCTCGAAGACTGAAATCTTGTTTTTCTAATGAGAAACAGAAAAACACACGTGCCAATAGGCATGTTCAGTGGCTCTTTAATCATAGATGGTTGAAGACTGTGGTTGATAATGTATTTATTTTCTCACTATAGGGGAACAGAAGTATCTAAGAGGAAAACGGATGCTGTTTAGTACAAGTGCACCGTTGGCTTGTGAAAAACAGTTGGTTCAACTTGAATGAAACATACTGTAATGTTTAGTTTGTCTAGTTTGTCCATGGAAAACAAATTTTCCATTAGTATTGAAATTGTTGTAGTTATTATCTGGTTCTCAACCTACTGTGAGATTGGGTTCCTCAGAAGGGGAGCAAAGAGGGACAGGAAGAATATTTGTTATGTGGTGACTGGTTTCTTCCTTGTCCCTGCATATGATTCACACAATTCTGATTGGTCAGACAGTCAACAAACTGGCCTCAAGATATCTAAAGGCTGAATCAGTCTCTTATTAGAAGGTAAAGATATGAACCAGTAGAAACTTCAAACTTCCGCCCTCTAGAATCAGTGCTGAGTACTATTTGGTTTTATAATGCCAGGGCCTTGTCCACTATAATCAGTCAAATAAAAGTTTTGGCTGTGAAATTTGCCTTAATTGAGTAATGTCAGCAGCTTTCCCGGTTGTGTCATTTGAGTGTTTATAACTGCCCTATTGTGGTGGTTGCTTTAACTGCCTAGAATGTGGAGTTTATTCAATGTTTGTTTACTTAAGGACACTGTTGTTTCTCTTCCTTTTAATGGTTGAGATTAAAATGTTCACAATGTTCTTTTTCCTCTGCGATGTGCTACAGTAGTTGTTGGATTACTTTGTCCTGTTTCAAGTAGGATTCTGATTCTCTTCTTCTCACATTCAACTTATCTGAGCTATTTAGTGAGATTCAGGTGCTTAGGCTGAGTAGATGCAAGTCCATCATCATCTCCTAATTTCCACTTGCTATTTAGGACTATGTCCTTCCAAAATAAGTATATCCTTTACCGCGGTATGAGGGATCTAGGGACTTTGTGAGTCATTTGTGAGTAATTTCAGGATATTAGGATGTCACAAATACTTTTGTTTTTACGTCTCACCAGCTCCATCGTCAGCTGTGTGTATTTCAAATCAAATCAAAGTTTATTTGTCATGTGAAATACTTACTTAAAGGCACTAACCAACAGTGCAAAAAAAAGGTATTGGGTGAACAATAGGTAAGTAAAGAAGTAAAAAACAACAGTAAAACAGACAGTGAAAAATAACAGCTTATGTACACCATTTCATGTAATGCCATTTTCAAGGCAATTTAAAAACTTGTTTTGGTTTCGGTAACTATATATTGTATATGTTGAGTACTTTTTAATTTCTATGCTTCACATTGTTATTTTGGAAATGTACTCAAACCCAAATTATGGTTTAACTCCATTGGTGCCAGGGCTCCCATTGTAAAAAAATTGAAACTCCCTACTTTCAATCATATTTTGCCTTACATTGAAGTGTTTAACCTTTTCCTTTTCAGCACAACCAGTACTACAAGTAGAACACACAATTTGAGATATAAAGTTGCATTCATGAGTTTTATTGACAAATGTCAATAAACAAATAAGGTCCGCCAAGCAAAGACCTGATAAAAGTTCATTTAAGAATGCTGTAAGTACAGACATGGTTTGCTCAGTGGGAAATAAATATCCAGCCAGTCAGTGACAACTGTGAGTTTGGAGTTTGTGACAGCAACTATATGAGCTTATTACAATATTATAGACAATGTGTGCTAGAAGAACCTCTTACCTTCTAACAACTCTTGTGTGTCTTGTGAGCATCATAGAGCAAAACATGTGCATGTTTGTGGGAGACTCAGCTTTTCATAGATGGGTCCAGTGGCAACCTGTCATTCAGGGCAGGTGGGGCAGAGACCCCCACACTTTTGGGTGAAAAAAAAATAAAACAGTCACATTTTTTGGGGGACTTTTTGTTTTGCTTGTTATATTGGCATTAATACGTGACACATGTCAGTTTGCAAACAATATATATAAAAAAGTGTAACTGAGTTAATAAAGCCACATACAAACATGGTCTCTTTTTTGCTTTCTTGGGTATGGCAGCTCCAAAATGCAGGTGTTTCAGCCTAGCTGAGTGATTTCTGTGGTGGGGCTAGCCAGCAGAATATACAGAGCGTTGCACCTGATTGGCTCAGTTTTCTGTCATGATTGGCTCTGTCAATCATGGGACAGTACGTCATCCACAATTCTAAGGTTAGCTTGAAAATGTTAGCCCCTTGGGATCTGCCATAGAGTTATATTAGCAGTGCACATCGAAGATGGCTCAAGGTCATTGGCCACAGATAGAATGACATCAAATCACGTTATATCCACAGTAGCTTTGATTGGACTGATCATGTCAACATCTTACTTTCAAAGTCTTAGCTAGCAGTCATCATCAGTTGTCATCAAGTCAAAAATCTACTGGCAAATCCTTTTAAAGCCATTCTGTATTCATGTATTCACACCATCTATCATTCATGGCATTTTATCTGTCAATTGCAACAGTTCTACAGGCGAAAAAGGTATGTGCAACAGTCTATCAACAATTTTATCCAACCCGTCAGCATCTGATTGTGCACACTTATCCCCAGTTTTAAACTGGTTAGCTGGTTTGGTGTGGGACAGAGTGTTGTGTCCTGTGCTAAAAAAAAACTATTGGGAGGAGTGGAATGACAACCCTGAGGTATCATTCTCCTCTCCCTGTGTTTGAACTTCTATTATTCTACTATGATTATCCGTCTCCCTTTTCAACCTTCTATCAGTTTCTTTTGCTGTGGCTTCTTAGGCCCATTTTTCGTCTTCCTCCCTCAGTTCCCGCTGTTCTTGGAGAATTTTCAATTGATGCTGCTGCTTTTGAATACGTTCTCAACGTTCCTCAATGCATTGTTATGGGAACAAACAGTGGCACCCAAACATGCAAAATCATCATCCTCCTCTCCATGAGCTGGAGGAGGAGGTGGAGGAAAATTGGGGGGGATATTGCAATTTTAGGTGTTCCAGTGGAGAATACAAAACCACTGGTGGTGGGGGTTGAGGCTGCGTAGGGGGAGCTGAGGCAGGGGTCGGTTTATCTGTGCCTTGCAGCTTCACGAAAGGCTCTGATTAACGTGGCAATGATATTTGTCCCCGTAAGCGGTTTTAAAAGTACAGAAGATACGCCAATCTTAGTTTGAGACTTTATATCCCTTACCCAATAGACACTCATACAATGCTTTGACCTTATCTTTATCAAATGATCCATAAAGGGACCACTCTGAACACTTCTCAGAATCCTTTTCATACCACTTACTGTACATCTACGTGTGGGTGCTCAAGTTCTCTTTTCCCCGCTGGATCAGCACCTTCAGTGGTGCACTTAGAGGGGTTTGGCACTAATGCTTTCTAATTGTCTTCTTAAACCGTATACGTACACCAAAGCTCTAATAACCTCTTATACACACATTCAATTCAATCTTTCTTTATCTCACTGAGTCTCTCAACCAACACAAGTCTACCAGACCACTGGTCTATCAGACCACTGGTCTATCACTTTCTCTCATGTATATATATGATAAATATTATTGAATGTAAGTCAGTTACCTTAGATTTACCCCTTGGATCAATTTCCTTAGATCCCCTGAACCAGTTTCATTGGGTTCTCTAAACCAGATTCCTTAGGTTTTACTCCGGTTGATCAATGTTAACCTTGGATCAATTTCCTTAGATCCCCTGAACCAGTTTCATTAGGTCTCTAAACCAGATTCCTTAGGTTTTACTCCGGTTGATCAATGTTAACCTTGGATCAATTTCCTTAGATCCCTGAATCCATTTTTAAACATATGTAATACGAGCAGCTGCAGGGCAAATCTATATCTGATTTTACAGGGAAGATCTCAAAGAGTAAATGGTTACATGTCCCTTATATAGTGTTAGGTGATAATACAATCACATTGTTATTTTATACAAGCAACAGTTGTGGCTTTGTGTTAGGCTGCAGAGATACTGCACCAGGAGTCCATGAAAGGCATAACATCACAGTCCAACATAGAACATACACTACCTTTCAAAAGTATGTTCAAAAGTTTGGGGTCACTTAGAAATGTCCTTGTTTTTGAAAGAAAAGCACATTTTTTTGTCCAGTAAAATAACATCAAATTGATCAGATATACAATATAGACATTGGTAATGTTGTAAATGACTATTGTAGCTGGAAAAGGCAGATTTTTTATGTAATATCTACATAGGCGTACAGATGCCCATTATCAGCAACCATCACTCCTGTGTTCCAATGGCACGTTGTGTTAGCTAATCCAAGTTTATCATTTTAAAATCTAATTGATGATTAGAAAACCCTTTTGCAATTATGTTAACACAGCTGAAAACTGTTGTGCTGATTTAAAGAGGCAATAAAACTGGCCTTCTTTAGACTAGTTGAGTAACTGGAGCATCAGCATTTGTGGGTTAGATTACAGGCTCCAAATGCAAGTTACAACAGCTCACCCCAAATTCTGCCACCACAACACACACACACACACTTCACTAGAAATGTAGAGTAATTGAGGGGTTTGAGTAGTTTTTGGTTCATTAACAGTAGATGCTGTTTTATGGCTGGGACTGAGACACACCTGATTAGCTGTCTGTGACTCTGGCAAAGCCATACATGTTTGCTGACAGAGGACATTGCAACCAATGCTGTGTGGTCATTTTTTAATCCTGTTCCACAGAAAGACACTATATTGGTTATATTGTCATGTTTCCATTGGATTTGCGTGGCATAAAGAAATGTTTTGGTGTTAAGTTTAAAATGACTTCAATCAAACACTGATGGACTCTGTGTAAACAACCAGAAGCCTTTGCATGGTTGGCCAAATATTACATCACCACAGCCAGTGGAGAATCCTCAGAAAAAAACCATGACGTGTGTTATGGGTCCCGTTTCCATAGCAACAGGTCCAAACCCCTAATATGTGATAATTCGCTATTATGAGTAACTCAAAATAATTCTGCTGAAGTCTTATATATAAATATATATTAAATATAGTAGATATATATTTACTCCTTCAGTCTGACACAGTAAACTACTTTCAGATCCAGTGTTTCCTGTCGATCTGATACAAAACTGAAAGGTAAAGTGATGAGAGTTGTTTCAGCTGTTAACAGATTATTACCACACACTGCTCTGTGTGAATGTGCTCATCACAGCCAGACGGCTTAGTTGTGGTTTGGAGCATCTGTGTGGTGCGTTGCAAAGAAGACAGGAAAGAGGGAGGGAAGGAGGGGCAGACCCGAGCACCA
Organism: Oncorhynchus nerka; assembly: GCF_034236695.1. NCBI lineage: Eukaryota > Metazoa > Chordata > Actinopteri > Salmoniformes > Salmonidae > Oncorhynchus > Oncorhynchus nerka. Next base: position 39,948,952 of record NC_088423.1, on the reverse strand, counting down.
CTCTAAGCCCTCAGTTTTTCCATCACCAATGTCGCCGCTACGGTGCTTATAGTGCTTTAAAGCAGAGCCAGGGGACAGAGGGACCAAGAGACAGACAGATACATACAGACAGACAGACAGACAGATACATAGACAGACAGACAGACAGACAGACAGACAGACAGACAGACAGACAGACAGACAGACAGACAGACAGACAGACAGACAGACAGACAGACAGACAGACAGACAGACAGACAGACAGACAGACAGACAGACAGACAGACAGACACAGAAAGGGGAGCCACCAGTCTTGAGGCTAGTGGATGACTTATGAGGCTGATGATTTGGTCTGGCTCGGCTTTAATGGGGCTGGGCCGGTGACGGACGGATGGGGGGCACTTGAGGAGGATTGGTGGGACTTTGAAAATAGCCTGGTTCAAACCTGAGGTCTATTCCGAGTCCCCCTTCCCCGCCCCACATACAAGTGTGGTGTTCATTTACAAGCGTTTTTACTGTGTAGCGGTCCACGTGGTGGACTGACACTAGACGAAAGCAGCGTAATATCCTGCCCTTTAAACCCAGCTCTAATGGTTGCTTTAGTGCGAGCAGCAGGCACTGGGAGAGGCGCCTACGCGTCTTTTCATAGGGTCCCTCTGAGTAACATATCAGCTCACACATCTATGGGCCACCGTCCAAGGCTTTATTAGTACCTGCTTATGTGGCTGTGGCGCCACTGTTTTTAGGCATGGCTCTGTGACAGTAGGAACATGTAGGAGTATGTTAGTGACCTATTAGACTGATGTAACTATGATTTTTGGATGTGAATGTCTTATTAATATCAGTGACTGTGGCGCCTGTGACATTTGAATCGTAACTAGAAGACTGGGGATTTAGAGTGAGGCATTTTAGACCATTTTAGGCCTTGACTCAATCGGATAGAGATGCTTGACTCAATCGGATAGAGATGTTCGTCTTAATGTTAAGATCATTTCCAGTCTCATCCTTGCAATTCAGAACAGAACTGTTTAATGCAGAATCTCTCCCTGTTATACCTCTGTGGTAAGATAATAGCACTTGTGAATGTTGTTGGGCAAATTTACAGTATATGCAATATGAGAACAAACATACACTAAGCACAACGACACTTGGGTAAACAGGACATTTATGACTGTATACCTTTCTGTGTGGGCCCGCAAGCCCACGCAATTAAACTCCCACGCAAGATTGTCACTCAAACTTCTCACATTGCTCAACCCAGGCTACCAAAGAGAAAATTATTTACTTTTGGATCAACACTGTCAAGGATGCATTGAAAATGACCTAAAATGCCTAATTCCAAACAAACGTTTACTATTGTCTTTCAATATTTTGGGGTTGGAAAATGAAAATTTGGTGGCATTGGATTAAAATAAGCATAATGGTGGAAAAAACATTAAACCTACCAGAGAGGGCTAGGTGGGACAGAGTGAAAAGAGAGAGCAAGTTATCAGATTAGAATCTATCCACCCTTGGAGAACAGTCTCCTATGGTCTTCTTCACATGCTGGTTCTTGGATTGCTTCCACAAGAGGTTGGTGGCACCTTAATTGGGGAGGACGGGCTCATAGTAATTGCTGAAACAAAATTCATGGAATGGTATCAATCTTGTTTTCCTGTTTGCTAGTGAGCACCGGCTGAAAAGTGGTTGAAATTTGGTCAGTCCGCCAAGGCCTTAATTTCAACGTCCACAGAAGTAGATTTTGGTCCAGTCCGGACCAGCCTTGATTTATTGCCCAAAAATAGGCGTCTTTCATTGGTTCCGATTTGGTCCGGTCTGGCCCTGATTTGGTCCAGACTTGATTCAGTTTTGGTGCGGACCTGCCTTGATTCAGCCCAAACACGGATCAGATTTTGTTTGGTCCTGGCCGGCCTTCATTTGACCCAAACTTGTTTCAGATTTGTTCTGGTTCGGACCGCCCATGATTTGGCCCAAACTTTGGTTCAGATTTGGTCTTGTCCAGACCGGTCTTGATTTGACCTGACTGATTCAGATTTGATCCGGTTTGACTGAATTTGGTCTTGTTTGGAGGCTGAGGTCATTAGAATAACACCTAGAGTGCTTTGCAAGTTTAATTTTCACATTTACATTTTGGTAATTTAGCAGACACTTCATCCAGAGCAAATTACAGTCAGTGTATTCAACTAAGGTAGAGAAAAAACTACATATTATCGTCATAGCAAGTAAAACAATTATGTAACCGTTACTAAGAATGTTCTCGTAGTTAAAGTTTTCTGTTGGTTGTATCAGGAACCTCACTCCCAGTTCTGCATTTTAAATGGCTCACATACGTACAGTGCATGTGGCATATGGGATCAGTAATAGATATTTCAAACTGCCGTCTCCAATTTGCTATTGTGAGTGAAAACAAAATCTTTGAACATTACATAATGCTATCTTCATTGACATGAGTTTTAGAACACCGACTCAGTCAAGGGTTTTTCTTTATTTTTTACAATTTTCTACATTGTTGAATAAGACATCAACACTATGAAATAACACATATGGAATCATTTAGTAACCAAAAAAGTGTTAAACAAATCAAAATAGATATTTTATATTTGAGATTCTTCAAATAGCCACCCTTTGCCTCGATGACAGCTTTGCACACTCTTGGCATTCTCTCAAACAGCTTCATGAGGCAGTCACCTGGAATGCATTTCAATTAACAGGTGTGCCTTCTTAAAAGTTAATTTGTGGAATTTCTTTCCTTCTTAATGCGTTTGAGCCAATCAGTTGTGTTGTGACAAGGTAGGGGGGGTGTACAGAAGATAGTCCTTTTTGGTAAAATACCAAGTCCAGATTATGGCAAGAATAGCTCCAATAAGCAAAGAGAAACGACAGTCCATCATTACTTTAAGACATTTAGGTCAGTCAATAGAGACATTTCAAGAACTTTTAAAGTTTATTCAAGTGCAGTCGCAAAAACCATCAATCGCTATGATGAAAATGTCTCTCAAGAGGACCACCACAGCAATGAAAAACCCAGAGTTACCTCTGCTGCAGAGGATAAGTTCATTAGAGTTACCAGTGTCAGAAATTGCACACCAAATAAATGCTTCACAGAGTTCAAGTTCCAGACACATCTCAACATCAACTGTTCCGAGGAGACTGTGTGAATCACACCTTCATTGTCAAATTGCTGCAAAGTAATCAAAAGGACACCAATAAGATGAAGAGACTTCCTTGGGCCGAGAAACATGAGCAATGGACATTGAACCAGTGGACATTTGTAATTTGGTCTGGAGTCCAAATTGGAGGTTTTTGGTTCCAACCACTCTGTCTTTGTGAGACGTGGTATGAGTGAACGGATGATCTCTGCATGTGTATTTCCCACCGTAAAGCATGGAGGAGGAGGTGTTATGGTGTGGGGGTGCTTTGCTAGTGACACTCTGTGATTTACGGTGGCAAGAAAAAGTATGTGAACCCCTTGGAATTACCTGGATTTCTGCATAAATTGGTCATAAAATGTTATCTGATCTTCATCTAAATCACAACAATAGACAAACACAGTCTGCTTAATCTAATAACAGAGAAACAATTATATGTGTTCATGTCTTTTTGAACACACCATGTAAACGTTCATAGTGTATGGTGAAAAAGGTATGTGAACCCTTGCATTTAATAACTGGTTGACATTCCTTTGTCAGCAATAACCTCAACCAAATGTGTTCTGTAGTTGCGGATCAGACTTGCACCACGGCCAGGAGCAATTTTGGACCAATCCTCCTTACAAAACTGTTTCAGATCAGCAATATTCTTAGGACGTCTGGTGTAAACCGTTCTCGAGGTAAGCGATCAGCCGGAGACCATCTAGCCCTGCCCAGGTGCCTGCACTCTGAAGGAGTCGAGTTGGCAGCCCTCGGTGATTCCCGAGAGAACTCAGTTGATGTCGGGTTCACTCGGACATGTTGACTTCGATGTGGGAATCGAAGGCGAACAAGGGCGACAGGGCACAGATTCCCTCTCCCTTCTACGTTCTTGAAGCCGCCCATCGATCCGGATGGTCAAGGCTATGAGAAAGTCAAGGTCCATGGGCAGCTCCCGGGCTGCAAGCTCATCTTTGACCACCTACGATAATCCATGAAGGAACATGTCGAACAATGCTTCCGGGTTCCAGGAACTCTAAGCCGCCAGTGTGCGAAAATCCACTACGTAGTCTGCCATACTACAGGAGTCTTGACATAGCTGGAGAAGCTTACCAGCATCCTCTCTCCCGGTCAATGGGGAATCAAACACTCTCCGAACTTCCATCACAAATTCCTCTAGACTGAGGAAGACGGCGGACTGTTGCTCCCACACCGCCGTAGCCCAGGCGAGTGCCCTCCCGGTCATCAGCGTTATGATGTATGCTGTCCTCGAGCGGTCTGAGGGGAACGAAGAAGGCTGCAACTCAAAAATTAGGGAGTACTGGGAGAGAAAAGCCTGGCAGATTCTGGAATCACCAGCGTAGTGCTCCAGAGGAGGAAAGCGGGGTTCTCGGGGCACTGGGGTAGGCTAGGAGATTACTGGTGTGACCTGCTACCAGCAAACTTAAAACTACCTGCTGCAATACTATTGAAAGCTCTCTTGGTCTTGTATACTTGAAGACAGTATAGCCAACTCAAGTGTGAGGCTGTTTTTCTTCCTCTTGTGTGTGGGTTTACAGGCTCTTTAGGATATTATTGGTTTAAAAGCTGGACTGGCAATTGCAAGCAACATGATCTTCTCTATTACCAGTATTGAATTTATACTTCTTATACTGTTCGGTAATATAAATTCCTGTTTATATAGACCCAGATTGTTAAGTGTGGGTCTTATAAATTCTATTTCCATGGTGCGCGTCCAGCATGTCATCATTGTCAGACAAACTTGAAGGGGTATATAGTTATATTATGCAGTTTGGGTAGGATACTCGAAGATACAGTTGGAAGGGTGTCATTAGGTAGGCTATTAATTATTATCTTAGAGAGTAATATAAATATCCTGTGAGTAATATTAGCCAAAACACTTATGCTTCAGAGAGCTTCCCATTTGGACCGTCAGGCTTCCAGTTGATCCTGGGGATTCTGAAGAAAGTCTCCAACACACCAAGATTGATGAGTGACAAGAAATTGTAGTGTTTAGTTACACACGGCATCTTTTGCTGCATCATCAGTCTGATTTTCTACCTCCTCCATTATCGGAATTAGCTGGTCCCATTCTCGACAGCCGAGACATTCACTGTCTGTTAGTAGAGGTAGGCATCTCCCGCAACTGCACTACTAGCAGTGGGGATTTTAGCATGTATATGTTGGTGGGGCAAACAGATTTACATTTTTGGGGATGCATGCCAGCAAAGCCACTACTCAACACAACACTAAACAATACATGAAATGCACTATAACAGTGAAAAACAGTGCCCAAAACTGTTGGAGCCTACATAGTGTTGTGTTGAGTAGTGGCTTTCTTTTCAGTACCATGGAGTGAATCCTTACCACCACTTCACCTAGCTATCAGTGGAGCCTTGTCTGGCAGCAAAACAGTTAATTCAGACTCATAGGGCTGACTTGCTTAAACAAATGTGGTTTCTAATGACAATTGAGATGTACAAACTATGGCATAAGGGAACGATGAGCTGATAAGGCAATCCGTAATTTTCGTTAATGAGCAAGCTAAGACAGACGTTGTAATAGTGCCCGTATGTAGCTGGTGTAGAGGAGTCAGGCGCAGGACAGCAGATATGAGTAATAAACGTAATTTACTCAAATATTCACAAATACAACACAATAAATCGTACCCACAATAACGGGCCGTATTACAAACAAACAATCACTCACAATCAACCATGGGGGAACAGAGGGTTAAATAATGAACAAGTAATTGGGTAAGACAAGGACTAAACAAATGGAAAATGAAAGGTGGATCGGTGATGGCTAGAAGGCCGGTGACGTCAACCTCCAAACACCACCCGAACAAGGAGAGGGACCGACTTCGGCGGAAGTCGTGGCAGACGTAGTCAATATAACTAGTTGTACAGCACTTTTGAAATGTACAGTGACAGAATTCAGAACATGGAACATTCTAACAGTATTCTCCCTGTACACCAAGTCAGAACCAAGTCATAGGATAAATCAAGGGGGCATATAAGCAGACAATGAAAGCTCTTAAAATATTAGATGATGACATTTCTCTAAAACAGGCTATAGACTACATTTGCACCCACAAGTCAGAAGAGTAGGCTAAATTATAAGGGGGAAAGGGACCAAATTATTAGGGTGAAGCACATGGGCTACTAACAGCTTACTACACAACATACAGTTAGTTTTACTCTCTTAGCTAGAGTATACATATCTCCCTGGCATATTACATATTACATTTTTGGACCATTGTGCTGTGCTCACTTGAACAGGAAGGTGGTGCGGCGGTCCTTCTTGTGGGCAAATTTTGTCGTAAAACATTATCATCAGAGTCCGGTCTTCTCTGGATTTATGGCAACTGGGAACAAGGTCAAATCGTGGCGTCAGTGATCTTCAGGTCGGAGCTCTAGGGAGAGGCCCGAGTAACCAATTTGGAATTCCGAGTTGGATGACTCGGTTCCCAGTTTTCTTAAACTCACTGAAGTCTGAGATTTCCTAGTTCCCAGTTGTTTTGAACGCAGCAGAAGTCATGCTGGATTAACATCATGTTCAATGTATTCAACCTTTTCTGGCCCATGGTGTTTCGTGTGAATGTTTATCCTTTTGAGTTTGGAAAAGATACCCTCCAACTCAGACTTGGACTATACACCCTTTCCACTGAATAGCAGGCAGGTGAAGCAAAATAGTGATTGCTTTGCAATGCTTGCAGTTAGTCACTGATTCCTTCCAAATCAGTCATTGTTGAATATGCGATGTCCAACTTGTGTAATGTTTATGTCCAAGTGCTTGTGAGCACTGATATGTTTTCTCTATAATTTATCTTCTTATGACAAGGATTGAAACAGATTTTCTAGTAGATTGTCAAAGTAATTCATGATGATGACTGCTTGTCTAGGTTGCTAGCTAAGATTTTGAAAGGATGATGTTGACATGATCAGTCCAATCAAAGCTACAGTAGATATAACGTGATTTTACATCATTGTAACTGTGACCAATGACCTTGAGCCTTCTTGGATGGGGGGCTTGAACTTTCTTGCTCTCCCTGAGTATTTTATGGTGACGTAGTGTCCCCATGAGTGACAAAACACTGAACCAATCACGGCGCAACTAGAGAAGATTACCAACCCCAATGCTCTGTATTTTTCACTGGCTGCCCCTCCACTTCAGAAAGCACTGGGCTAGGCTGAAACACCTGCATTATAAAGCTGCCTTACACAAGTGCTGCCTTACACAAGAAATCAAAAAAGAGACCATGTTTGTATGCAGCTTTATTAATGCAATACATTTTCTCTACATTGTTTGCAAGCTGATATGTGACACGTATTAATGAGGAAGTGAAACTGAAAATAATTGTTTACAACCTTCAACCACGCCCACCTTAGAAGTTCCGAACTTAATCTACTGGATTTCAATACGAAAATAACAAAATATATTGGTAAAAATGTGTCTACTGAAATTAAAATAAAATTAGTAATAGAAAGTAATTACAAGGACTATTACAGTCATAGGAGGACAGGGTGATGTGTTTGGGAGGTACAGTGCATTTGGAAAGTATTCAGACCCCTTCACCTTTTCCACAATTTGTTAACTGCTATCTCACCTCAGGCTCTGTTGCAGCCGGCTGTGACCGGGAGACCCATGGGGCGGCGCACAAATGACAGAGCGTAGGTTTTTGTATCTGGTATGTTTGGTATTTTATTAGGATCCCCATTAGCTGTTGAAAAAGCAGCAGCTACTCTTCCTGGGGTCTACACAAAACATGAAACATTACATAATACAGAACATTAATTGACAAGAACAGCTCAAGGACAGAACTACATAAAAAAGGCACACATAGCCTACATATGAATACATACACACAAACTATCTAGGTCAAATAGGAGAGAGGCGTTGTGCCGTGGGGTGTTGCTTTATCTGTTTTTTGAAACCAAGTTTGCTGTTCATTTGAGCAGTATGAGATGTAACGGAGTTCCATGCAATCATGGCTCTATATAATACTGTATGCTATCTTAAATTTGTTATGGATTTGGGGACTGTGAAAAGCCCCTGGTGGCATGTCTGGTGGGGTAAGTGTGTGCGTCAGAGCTTAGTTTTAGAGATTTATTACTGGCCATCCATTCCAAAACAGACTGAAACTCTTTGTTAATGGTTTCAGTGACTTAATTAGCTGTAGTTGCTGATGTGTATATGGTTCAATCATCAGCATACATGGACACATGCTTTATTTAATGCCAGTGGCAGGTCTTTGGTAAAAAAAATAGATAAGAGTAGAGGGCCTAGAGAGCTGCCCTGTGGTACACCACACTTTACATGGTTGACATCAGAGAAGCTTACATTAAAGAAAACCCTTCGAGTTCTATTATATTTGGAAAGTATTCAGACCCCTTCACCTTTTCCACAATTTGTTAACTGCTATCTCACCTCAGGCTCTGTTGCAGCCGGCTGTGACCAGGAGACCCATGGGGCGGCGCACAAATGACAGAGCGTCGTCCGAGTTAGGGAAGGGTTGGGATGTCCTTGTCCCATCGTGCTCTAGCGACTCCTATGGCGGGCCGGGCACATGTACGCTGACATTCTGAGGCTGGCTTCCGGGTTAAGCGGGCATTGTGTCAAAAAGCAATGCGGCTTGGCTGGGTAGTGTTTCGAAGGACGCATGGCTCTCAGAATCCCTGATAGGGCAGATGTTGAAAAGACATAACATATATATTTTTTTAAACAACAGTTTATGGTCAATAATAAAGTCTGCACTGAAATCTAACAGTAACAACTTCCACCATCTTCTTATTATCAATTTCTTTAAACCAATCATCAGTCCTTTGTGTCTGTGCAGTACATGCTGAGTGCCCTACTCTCAAAGCATGCTGAAAGTCTGTTGTTAATTTGTTTACAGAGAAATAGCATTGTATTTGTCAAATACAATTTTTTGCTAAAGCTTGCTAAGAGCTGGCAGCAAGTTGAAAGGTCTGCTTTACCACTCTTGGGTAGCGGAATTACTTTAGCTTCTCTCCAGACCTGAGGACAAAGACTTTCCTCTAGGCTCAGATTAAAGATGACAGATATGAGTGACTATAGAGTCAACTACCATCCTCAGTAGCTTTCAATCTAAGTTGTCAATGCCAGGAAGTTAACAATAATTCTTCCACCTCTTCCACACTAATTTAACAAAATTCAAACTTGCAATACTTTTCTTTCATTATTAGTTTTTTTATGCATGAATACGATGGCTCCCTGTTCGTTTTTGGCATTTCCTGCCTAAATTAGCTCACTTTGCCAAAGAAGTAATCATCTAAACAATTGGCAACATCAAATGGTTTTGTGATGAAGCCATCTGGTTCGATGAAAGATGGAATTGAATTTGTCTTTCTTTATATCATTGATCTTGGCTTAATTTTACAGTTTCTTCTTTTTTTGTTGAGTTTAGTCACATAATTTCTCAATTTGCAGTAAATAAATCAGTCAAATGTGCAGCCAGACTTATTAGCCACACCTTTTGCACCATCTCTTTCAAGCATACAGTTTTTAAATTCCTCATCAACCATATATCCTTAGCAGTTCTAATAGTCAGTTTCTTAACGTGCATGTTTATCATTGGAAGAAGCAATTTCATAAATTCATCAAGTACAGCGTCTGGAAACTCCTTAATAATCACATCAGACGAAAAATTATCCACATAAGCATCATAGCGAAATCCTTTGTTTTACACACTATTTTAGGCCCAGCTTTTTAAACTTTGGCTTTCCTGGATATAGCCACTATATTGTGGGTATGGATATTGCTTTAGAACAAAGTTATACAGTATTAGTAAAAATGTGATCGATACATGTGGAGGAACTTGTTCCTGTAGTGTTTGTAAACACACGGATAGGTTAATTAATAACCTGAACCAGATTACAGGCACTGGTTACAGTGAGAAGCTTCCTTTTGAGCTTACAGCTTGATGAAAACCAGTCAATATTCAGGTCCCCAAGAAAGTAGACCTCTCTGTTTACATCACATACACTATCAAGCATTTCACACATATTATTTAAATACTGACTGTTAGCACTTCGTGTCATAGAAAAGGCTTTAGATGTGCCAAGTGAACCTGCAACCACAACACTTTAATACCACTTGACGTAAGATCTTCTGTAAGTATTACAGGGATATGGCTCTCAATATCTGCAGCAACACCTCCCCCATAAGCATATCTGTCGATTCTATAGATGTTATATACTTGTATTGATAATGCTGTATCATCAATTGAATTATCTAAGTGAGTCTCAGAAATGGCTAATATATGAATATTATCTGATTTGAGCAAGTTAATGATTTCATGAACCCTATTTCTCTCAACGTGATCAAGACAAAAGAGATAATTGTGGACCACAGGAAAAGGAGGACCGAGCACGCCCCCATTCTCATCGACGGGGCTGTAGTGGAGCACGTTGAGAGCTTCAAGTTCCTTGGGGTCCACCGTCACCAACAAACTAACATGGTCCAAGCACACCAAGATAGTTGTGAAGAGGGCATGACAAAACCTCTTCCCCCTCAGGAAACTGAAAAGATTTTGCATGGGTCCTCAGATCCTCAATTTCTTTTTACAGCTCCACCATCGAGTGCATCTTGATGGGTTGCATCACTGCCTGGTATGGCAACTGCTCGACCTCCGACCACAAGGCACTACAGAGGGTAGTGCGTACGGCCCAGTACATCACCGGGGCCAAGCTTCCTGCCACCCAGGAACCTCTATACCAGGTGGTGTTAGAGGAAGGCCCTAAAAACCATCAAAGACTCCAGCCACGCTAGTCATAGACTGTTCTCTCTGCTACTGCACGGCAAGCAGTACCGGAGCGGCCAAGTCGAGGTTCAAGAGGGTTCTAAACAGCTTCGACCCCCAAGCCATAAGACTCCTTCAAAGCTCATCAAATGGCTACCCCGACTACTTGCATTGCCTCCCTCTTCTACGCTGCTGCTACTCTCTGTTGTTGTCTATGCATAGTCACTCTAATAACTCTACCTATATTTACATATTACCTCAATTACATCGACACCGGTTCCCCCTTACATTGACCCCCTGTATATAGCCCCGCTATTGTTATTTACTGTTGCTCTTTAATTATTTTTTATTCTTATCTCTTACTTAAAAAATGTATATATTTTAAGGGCTTGTAAGTAAGCATTTCACTGTAAGGTCTACACCTGTTGTATTCGGCGCATGTGACAAATACAATTTGATTTGATTAGGGTTAGGGTTAGGGCTAAATATATTCATATGTACTATTTTCATTCCTTTCTTGGGTAGCTTATCAGAGATGGACTTAATATGTAAAACAGCAAACAAAGCAAGATAAAAAATATATACATTTAGCAGTCCATTAATCAATTGGTGTGTGTTTGTGTGTGTCTGTGTGCTGTGGGGTTGAGGCTATGAACCCATAGGCTGGCTCTATCATCCCTTCCAGGCTTCTGGGAGGGAGGGTGGAAAATGTAGCAATGTCCCCTCGCCCCCTGGCAGCTTTCATGGCTGGGATTAATTATTTCCTCTTCTGGTGCACAGCTTCAGGGTAGTCCTCTTTCCTCTCAAGTTCTTGGCTCTTTCCAGAACAGCTACCATGTCCTTGAACCTCGGGAACTTGACCACTATCGGCCTGGGCCTGTCACCTGGACCAATGGTGGGTTTTCCAGTCCTGTGGGTACGCTCAACCTCAATCATCCTGTGGTCCATCTTCAATTTCTCAAAGATAATTTCCCTCACTTTTTCCTCAGACTCCATCCAGGTCTCATGTGGAGATTCTGCAATTCCATCCACAACATGTTGTTCCACCTTGACTGTCCCTCATTTCTCCATAATTGTTATCATGGATTCACAGACAGAATTTGTGTCCTCTCTCAATGACTTACAGATTGCTGTCAGCATTTCCTGTTTCAACACATAGAATTGACCCTGGGAGAAATGCAAACTGTACTTCAGGTCCTGGACCTCTCTGGTTAGGTTGTCCATTATTTTATTAGTTCAATCCAAAAGTATTTGGACAAAACACTTGAAGTTATTTTCTTGGTGTAACAAATGCTTGTAGAACTATTTTTGTTTGTTTAAAAGATCCCTCACCTCTGATAGAGAAACAACACTGTCCTCAACGGTACTCCTGACAGCTTTGGTCTTTGTCACGGCAGCTAGCAACGTAGGTTACACTGTTACTCCTCGCAGTTCCAGACAGATCACAGGGAAGATTGAAAAAAACAACAAAAAGCAGGGATCTAGACAGCCACAAGCCCGGGACAATCCGCAGTCCCAGCCACAATGGCTAACCACGTCACTGGCTGCGTTCAAGCCCTCAAGAAAACCATGCTAGATTAGCTAGGCTAGCTGCTACACAAAATAGCTTCTCAGATACGGCCTTGATCGGCATGATCACTGGACAGAGGGTAGCAGTCCCAGCAACTGATGCCAACAACAAGCTTTCTAAAACAACAAACTGAGCTCTTGCTCATTCCGCATTTAACAGGAAGTGACGATGAATGGATGGGGAGATGGAATTTGGTTCCAAATTATTGACCGTAAAACTTTTTTTTTTTCAAAATCCTTACCTTTTTGGAACAACACACTCATCACAAAGTGTAATCAAGCTAGTTACAGTACCTTCTAAAGACATGACTGACATCTGGAAAAGAGGGTGGGCTGTCAGCTGATCACTGATGTTGATGTAAATCTGCTAGTTAGCTAGCTTGGTTTTGTTTTACTGATTGTGATTTATCTTCAATGCTCTTAAATTCTTAAATAATAACTACATAATATAATATTCATAATCTTTTAACTCATGATATATGGCTGGCTGGCTTGTGGTATATGTGGATATTTTAGTGTATGGTGGTTAGCTCGACTACCTGTCTAGACTACCTGTGGTGCTGCTGCCCTGTGATGTGCAACTTCCGACAGAATAAGGGATGGAGTGGAGTCGGGGGGTCGTTGATGAAGCCGCTCCTCTCTATCTCTTTCTTCCTTCCTTTCTATGCTGCATGTATCAGTCAACCAGACTGAATATTGATGATGTAAATCAAGTGTTATCAAGTCTTAATAAAATGTTATGCTGCTGTGGTAGTACTGTTGACATTTTAAACTAGGGAGCTAGCTACACACACTCGACTGGTGACCTCATCTCAAGCCATGCAATGTTTGGATAACGGGTGTGCTCAATCTCTGTACAGGGCAGACTGGGAAACAGGTTCAGACTGGGAAACAGGTGCAACATGGGTGTGTGCGAGCTCCTTTACAGGCCAGACCAACAGGCACAACCAATGGGTAGGGTTGGCGCTGTGGCAAACTTGACAACGTCATGACGACTTGTGGGAAGTGGGTTCAGAACAACAATGACAAAAACTGTTTACAAAAAAAATGAATTATAACACCACCCAAAAGGACACTTGGCCGGTGGGATGGCCAGTGCTTGGCACAGATAGACTCCTATCTGTACACATTCCCGCCTTCCCTAAAAAACAGTTATGATGACTCAACATGCTGCATGCTGTGTGCCACACTAGGGAGAAAGGGAAGGAGGGAGAGGGGTGGAGGGAGAAATGACTAGGTCTGCTCAGGACAAGGGAGGTGACATGAGCGCGGGCCGGGGGAGTCGTCTCCACGTGGCTCCTCTTTGGCGTCTGTGATCCCTGGACCCTTCACGCAATCTCATTTATTATAAGGATTCCCCTCTCCACGCGGGCACCACTACAAAATGGAGCAATTACATCTAATTAGACTGCAGGGAACAGTGAGCTCGCTTAGCCTGCTCCAGCCATCACACAACAAAGCAGACTTCGGGTAATATGACGGTCAGGATGGAAGCACACCAAAGCAGTTACAAAATGACATTACTAGAGCCACTACAGAACCATTCTCTGTTAAGCCAGGGAATAATTTGACCTGAAGCAGTGAGAGAGAAAAGAGTGTGATTCAAAGGGTTAAAACAGAAAAGTGGAGGAGCAGAGACAAAAACACAGTAGCAGCCACAGATTGTGGTGGAGACTCTTTACCGCTTTGTTTGTGCGACAAAAGAGACTTGAGACATTATTTAATAACACCCATGGCTTCTACAGTATTTGTGCTGTTCATGTCTATTCTAGTTGAATTCTGAATTATATTGGTTACTGTTCACAAATACCTTGGCTCGTTGTATCACACTGGATATTCAGGGAAGATAATTGTATCAACAATACATTTATAATGTGTCATTCAGTAGATATCTCTTTTTATGGCCTACCCCTCGTTACTCCAACCCTTTCAACATGGAAGGACTTGCATTTTGCATATCTTGTGGTATGCAGTTGTATGACATACTTTGTTCCAAAACAAACAAACAGAGATGAGACTCCCTAACAGAAAGAGCTGAGGAAAAGCCTCGTCTCATCCCCACTGGCCTAGTAAAATGATATGTGTGGTTTATCTGATGGGTTTGTATTCAGACTCAAAGGAGGCATGATCACTCTAACACGTTATTGATACTGACTCACTAGCTTAGCTTCCAACCAGAGTGGAAACTTTTGAGTCAGTGTGTCCCTGTGCAATCTGGTCCTCAAATGAAAGCAGAGTTACATAAATGTCCGAAATAAAGGTGAACTTTTGAAACCACTTAGAGATATTTTTTACTATCAAAGTACAAGCAACAGTATAAAGTAAAAAGGAGAACAGTGTGGCACCATCAGGCCTTGCAAGATGAAGGGATGCATCCCAATACTCTCAAGTGGCTTTACCCATGGATCCACATATTTTTTTCTGAAGTTGACTTTTCAATATTGCTATTTCTCTTTCTTATACAGTATTTTTACAGTTTCAAAACGAGACAAAACTTAATAGCACTTAAATAGCCTGCTTTATTAAATGCCCGTTCCTCCCCGGTCTCTCTCTAGCTGCCACTGTGACTCTCTCCCACACACGTGTTAATGGGTCGGGTTTAGTCAACGACGATTCAATAAACCCAGGGCCAGTTTATTTTCACCCACCACAAATTTGCCTCACACGGAGTCATGATTTACTGTCTTTGTTACTGTAACCACAGCCAGACTGGTATGCAGTGCACTGCAGACTGCTGGAAACGGCGACAGTCATAGAGTCCCTCATGTCCCTGGTGTGACCATATTTAATGAGATCTAAGACGTATTATTAGTTCAGTGGTTAGCCTTATGGTAACTATAGCAATTTAGCCAGACATGGATTTAATTCAGGTACAATCAACGTTAGTTAATATTCTACATGAGCTCTACGTATTAATGAGAATGAAGATGTATTCTAGTGGTTGACCTTATAAAAAAACGTTGGGAACTTCTCCAGCTAACTGATATTTTTCTATTTTGGATATTGGCATTACATTGTCACTGACTTTCACTTTAAATGTGTTTGATGAACAGTACACATCAACTCTGTTACTTGCTCTTGTCTTGGTAAAATGGCTGAATTCACATTTTGAATATAGACAATATCTGAAAGCAAAAGTTCAAGCATTATGGTCTACACTAGTTAATGCATTAGCAACCATAGAAGCTTCAAAACTTAATTATTATAACATTAATATTAGTGATGCGGTTGTTCTGCCGTCTACATGTGCACTTCTATGCCTTTCTGTGATAAATGAAACAGCTGCCATATTGATTTAGTGAGAATTTCACACTTCAGAGCCATTGTCCGGGGGGCTTGTATTTTCCTAGCGTGGCGAGCATGCATCGCTGTGGTCTGATCATGTCAGCAAAATGAATATGACAAAAACCCATTCCAACATTCATCAGCTGTATGAACCGACGCTTTCTCCACTTCAGAAAGCACGTGTCTGCTGGGGAGCCTCTATATAAATTAACAACGTGTCTTTGGCTTAGACAAGGAAAGAGAGAGAGAGGTGAAGTGCGAAGAAAACAGAGAGATAAAGTGAAAAAAAGTGGGAGACAGCAACTCGGGGGAACAGTCATCTCATCTTCAATATGAATGTGGACATGGAATGCAGCAGATATATGATGCCATGTGGTACCCAGCTGTGGCTTGTTTCCAATGAGTCAAATCTAAGAGCACAGGCACACCATAGACTGGCTGTGGTCCACCAATAATAAGATACTTGCTTGGGCCAAGAAACACAAGCAATGGACATTAGACCGGTGGAAATCTGTTCTTTGGTCTGATGAGTCCAAATTTGAGATTTTTGGTTCCAACCGCCATGTCTTTGTGAGACGCAGAGTAGGTGGTCTCGGATGATCTCTGGATGTGTAGTTTCCGCCGTGAAGCATGGAGGAGGTGTGATAGTGTGGAGGTGCTTTGCTGGTGACAGTGTGCCTAGAATTCAAGGCACACTTAACCAGCATGGCATTCTGCAGTGATACGCCATCCCATCTGGTTTGCGCTTAGTGGGACATTCATTTGTTTTTCAGCAGGACAATGGCCCAACTTACCTCCAGGCTGTGTAAGGGCTATTTGACCAAGAAGGAGAGTGATATGGAGTGCTGCATCAGATGACCTGGCCTCCACAATCACCCGACCTCAACCCAATTGAGATGGTTAGGAATGAGTTGGACCACAGAGTGAAGGAACAGCAGCCAACAAGTGCTCAGCATATGTGGGAACTCTTTTTTTGGAAAAGCATTCCAGGTGAAGCTGGTTGAAGTAATGCCAAGAGTGTGCAAAGTTGTCATCAAGGCAAAGAGTGGTATCTTGGAAGAATCTCAAATATAAAATACATTTTGATTTGTTTAACACTTGTTTGGTTACTACATGATTCCATATGTGTTATTTCATAGTGTTGATGTCTTCACTATTAATCAACAATGTAGAAAATAGTCTAAATAAAGAAAACACAGGAATGAGTAGGCGTGTCCAAACTTTTCACTGTTACTGTAGGTTGTGTAGTTTTATCAAAAAATGATAACTTTTAAAATGTTTCACTTTTTTAAAAATGTAATTTTATGAGGAGGATGGTCGTCCCCTTCCTCCTCTGAGGAGGCTCGACTGTAGTTACGGAATTGTTGTGCACATTGTCAAACTTAAAAAATAATGCTCCATCAATCACAAAACTCCTTAGCTAAATGGAAAAGATGTAACTAAGACTTGAAAAAAAAAGTGTTTTTAGTTAAGATCAATTCTGTCTGTTTTGAAAGGGGGTTGAAGTCACCAGGAAAAGTACCGTCTTTTTGCAACATTTATTTTAACCTGTTTTGCTTTGTCATTATGGGGTATTTTGTGTCGATTGATGAGTGGAAAAAAAAAACAATTTAATACATTTTAGAATAAGGCTGTATCGTAACAAAATGTGGAAAAAGTGAAGGGCCTGAATACTTTCCGAATGCACTGTATGTTGGTGGTTCCTTTTATTTTGTCAGTTACCTGTATATTGTTCAAAGAGGATGTTCTCTCTACGCCATGTACATTACTGGGTCCAAGCTTCCTGACATCCAGTACCTATATACTAGCCGGTGTCAGAGGAAGGGCCAACAAATTTCAAAGACTCCAGTCACCCAAGTCATAGACCGGATATTTAACAGATTCTACCCTTAAGCCATAAGACTGCTGAACAACTAATCAAATGCCCAACCGGACTATCTACATAGTCTATATAGCATCAAAGTTGTATGGCAGTGCAAATATCCAAACCATGTCTAGCATTCCCCCTATATGTTACATGTCAGCAGACTACAAACCATCCTTACAGCTGAGTGAGTGGTGCCAGCTGGTGAAACAGTATATACAAACTTGCCATTGCCCGCATGTGCATGGCATTAACAAATATGCAAACAAGGCAGAGGTGGACCACAATCCTGCCATTAGCCTGTTTTATGAAGACGTCAGAACACATTCCACAAATAGAATGATCCTCTTTTTCTGAAGCCAAAATGGATGGGCATTTTTATTTGGGCTGTTGGGAAGAGGTATAGGATGGCATATGGTTTTAGGATATGCAGGCTACGCTAGGGTACGAACTGTGATGAATAAAGTATAAAGTGATCACTTAGCCTACAGGTCTTTTGACAATTGTGAGTATATCTACAACTTTATGCAGTACATTGCACCAGTGCTAGTGGTTAGGGTTGAGCTGGGGTGTGGACACAAAGTGAGGGTTATGGCAATAACAGACTTGGTATGGTAGAGTTCTCCAAATTATTGTCTTGGACCCCCAGACAATTTCCTAGGACATCGGTGGGGGTCTCCCAGGTAACTTCCTTGGATCCCCCAATGCCGACATGGAACAAACCCAAATAACCCCTCTCCACCTCTTCTACAAATACTCCAAAATACTCCAAATGCTGCACCATTGAGCACTTCTTGATCTGTTTCATCATGGCCTGGTACGTGAATTTCTCTGTCTATGACTGCAAGGCCCTGGTAAAGATGGCCCAGTACCTCACTGCGAACGTGATCCCATCCAGGCCATCTCCTCGAAACCGTGCCTGAGGGAGCCACGAGTTGTTCAGTCCTTTCCATCGGGGCAGACGGTATGAAGTCTGATACCAACAGGCTCAGAGACAATTTATATCTACAAGCCATGCTGTGACGACCCTCCCACTCTGCCAAATTGTTTCTCTTTGCTTGTTTTCCTTAGTAGGATGTCGGTGGGTGGAGCCGGGAGGGACGTCAGTGAATGGGACACACCTGGGCTCTAGTGTGTCCTGGGGATAAATACACCTTTCCCCCATTAATTGAGGAGACTCTCTCCATGCAGACACACTGTTGGATTTTGGTTGTGGCATTTTTGTGGCTGTTTTGTTTGTTTACTTTGACACCTTTCAACACCCCTCATTATCACATATATGCACGCAACCACTTACTTACTCTATTGACTACTCAAACCACTGTTACTTGTTTATAGTTTACTTTAGTTACTAAATATATTTTTGTTATTCCGTAATCTCCATGTTGTCTCCGACTTTGTTGCGGGCTACGAGCCGGCTTCTGACAACGCTGAACAATTGACCTGGACTGACCACCTGCTCTGATTCTACGCACCTTAGCACACATGCACTCACTTACGCACACACACACACACACACACACACACACACACACATACACACACACATACACACACACCGTATACAGTACCTTGCAAAAGTATTGATCCTTGGCGTTTTTCCTATTTCGTTGCATTACAACCTGTAGTTTAAATTGATTTGTATTTGTATTTCATGTTATGGACATACACAAAATAGTCCAAATTGGTGAAGTGAAATGAAAAAAAGAACTTGTTTAAAAATAAAGCAATTTAAAAACGAACAAGTGATGCGTGCATATGTATTCACCCCCTTTGCTATGAAGACCCTAAATAAGACCTGGTGCAACCAATTACCTTCACAAGTCACATAATTTGTTAAATAAAGTCCACCTGTGTGCAATCTAAGTGTCACATGATCTGTCACATGATCTCAGTAAATATACACCTGTCTGAAAGTCCCCAGAGTCTGCAACACCACTAAGCAATGGGCACCACCAAGCAAGCGGCACCATGAAGACCAAGGAGCTCTCCAAACTGGTCAGGAACAAAGTTGTGGAGAAGTACAGATCAGGGTTAGGTTATAAAAAAATATCCAAAACTTTGAACATCCCAAGGATCACCATTAAATCCATTATATATTTTTTTAAAGAAAATGGCACCACAACAAACCTGCCAAGAGAGGACTGCCCATCAAAACTAACAGACTAGGCAAGGAGGGCATTAATCAGAGAGGCAACAAAGAGACCAAAGAGAACCCTGAAGGAGCTTCAAAGCTCCACTGCGGAGATTGGAGTATCTGTCCATAGGACCACTTTAAGCCATACATTCCACAGAGCTGGGCTTTACGGAAGAATGGCCAGAATTTGTTTTTAAATAAGCTAAAACATTAAGTGTTCGACAAAGGGCATGTGGGAGACTCCCCAAACACATGGAAGAAGGTACTTTAGTCAGATGAGATTAAATTTGAGCTTTTTGGCCATCATGGAAAATGCTATGTTTGGTGCAAACCCAACACTGCTCATCACTCTGAGAACACCAACCCCACAGTGAGGCATGGTGGTGTGAGCATCATGCTGTGGGGATGCTTTTCATCGGCAGAGACTGGGAAACTGGTCAGCATTGGATGAATGATGGATGATGCTAGGTACAGGGAAATTCTTGAGGGAAACCTGTTTCAGTCTTCCAGAGATTTGAGACTGGGACGGAGGTTCACCTTCCAACAGGACAATGACACTAATTATACTGCTAAAGCAACACTCGAGTGGTTTTCGGGGGAACATTTAAAAGGCTTGGAAAGGCCTAGTCAATGCCCAGACCTCAATCGAATTGAGAATCTGTGGTATGACTTAAACATTGCTGTACACCAGTGGAACCCATCGAACTTGAAGTAGTTGGAGCATATTTGCCTTGAAGAATGGGCAAAAATCCCAGTGGCTCGATGTGCCAAGCTTATAGAGACCTACGCCAAGATAATTGCAGCTGTAATTGCTGCAAAAGGTTGCTCTACAAAGTATTGACTTTGGAGGGGTGAATAGTTATGCACGCTCAAGTTTTCTGTTTTTTTGTATTATTTCTTGTTTGTTTCACCCAAAAAATATGTTGCGTCTTCAAAGTGGAAGGCATGTTGTGTAAATCAAATGATACAAACCTCCAAAAATTATTTTCTGTATGGAGGAGTGGGCCAAAATCCCTGCTGCAGTGTGTGCAAACCTGGTCAAGAACTACAGGAAACGTATGATCTCTGTAATTGCAAACAAAGGTTTCTGTACCAAATATTAAGTTCTGCTTTTCTGATGTATCAAATAATTATGTCAGGCAATAAAATGCTAATTAATTACTTAAAAATCATACAATGTGAGTTTCTGGATTTTGTTTTAGATTCCGTCTCTCACAGTTGAAGTGTACCTATGATAAAAATTACAGACCTCTACATGCTTTGTAAGTTGGAAAACCTGCAAAATCGGCAGTGTATCAAATACAAATATGTACTAGAGACACACCTCTTTCCCATAATCTGCCTGAAGCATGTCCCTTAATAACAGTAGTGCTTAATTGTAATCACTTTGTATGTTTGTCTTGGGATGGATTGCCTCTTTGATTGGAGGAAGTCTAGACCCCAGTCACAGCTCTGGAAAACAGTGGCTGCAACCAGCTCACCAGTGATGGAGACCAAGTGTGCCTCATCAAACACTGTTAAACAAACTCAGGGCACAAGATGCCCAGAGGCACAGATCTAGGATCAGCTTTCCATCGGCAAATCCTAACCAAAACCGTTAGAGGGGAAAAATACACATAACTGACCTAAGACTTGTGTTTAGGGTCAACTTCTTCCTACTCCATGAACCAACTGACCCCCACCACCACCCCTTACAAGTTAAGCCCGATGAGCCAGCCACATCCTGTCATTAGAGTCCTCTATGATCAGTAGACCATTGCTGAATAGATGGAGACAAGAAGAGAGCTCAATCTGCGTTGGCATCATTAGTCTGTTCAGACAATTACCTGAAGCAGAAAAAGAGCTGAAAAAGAAGAAGATCATGAACAGGGAAACAACCCACCCACTGGGCACACACTGGTTAAATCAACGTTTCCGTGTCTGAACAAACGTGGAATTGACGTTGAATTGAAGTCTATGCCCAGTGGACAGTGAGCAAATTTACGTTGAAAATACGTATTTTACTGATGTTGAGGCCAAGATCATATTTGGTTCGAAATGAAAGTTAAAAAGACATATTTTACAAAAGTGGAAAATATGATTTTTTGGGGTAATTGGCCAAATTTCAACCCTACATTATTTCACTTAGAACACCGGTCAAATGATTTAGAACACCTACTGATTCAAGGGTTTTTCTTTATTTTTGCTACTTTCTACATTGTAGTTGAAGACATCAAAACTATGAAATAACACATATGGAATCATGTAGTAACCAAAAAAGTGTTAAACAAATCAAAATATATTTTAGATTCTTCAAATAGCCACCCTTTGCCTTGATGACAGCTTCATACACTCTTGGCATTGTCTCAACCAGCTTAACCTGTAATGCTTTTCCAAAAGTCTTGAAGGAGTTCCCACATATGCTGAGTACTTGTTGGCTGCTTTTCCTTCACCCTGCGGTCCGACTCATCCCAAACATCTCAATTTGGTTGAGGTATGGGGATTGTGGAGGCCATGTCATCTGATGCAGCACTCCATATCACTATCCTTCTTTGTAAAATAGCCCTAACACAGCCTGGAGGTGTGTTGTGTCATTGCCCTGTTGATATATCCTAATAGATATATCCTAATGATATTCCCACTAAGCCAAACACAGTGTGCTTAAACTAATAACACAAAAATTATTGTATTTTCTTTGTCTATATTTAATACATAATTTAAACATTCACAGTGTAGGTTGGAAAATGTATGTGAACCCCTAGGCTAATGACTTCTCCAAAAGATAAGAGCTGATAAAAAGATAAAAGCTGCCCTGCAATATAAAAAACACTCACAAAATGTGAGTTTGCTATTCACATGAAGCATTAACTGATGTGAACCATGCCTCGGACAAAAGAGATCTCAGAAGACCTAATATTAAGAATGGTTGACTTGCATAAAGCTGGAAAGGGTTACAAAAGTATCTCTAAAAGCCTTGATGTTCATCAGTCCTCGGTAAGACAAATTGTCTATAAATGGAGAAAGTTCAGCACTGTTGCTACTCTCCCTAGGATTGGCCGTCCTGCAAAGATGACTGCAAGAGCACAGCGCAGAATGCTGAATGAGGTTAAGAAGAATCCTAGAGCGTCAGCTAAAGACGTACAGAAATACCTGGAAAATGCTAATATCTCAGTTGACAAGTCCACGATACGTAAAACACTAAATAAGAATGGTGTTCATGGGAGGAAACCACAGAGGAAGCCACAGCTGTCCAGAAAAACATTGCTGCACGTCTGAAGTTCCCAAAAGAGCACCTGGATGTTCCACAGCACTACTGGTAAAATATTCTGTGGACAGATTAAACTAAAGTTGAGTTGTTTGGAAAGAAGAAACACACAACACTATGTGTGGAGAAAGAAAAAGGCACAGCACACCAACATCAAACCCTCATCGGAACTTTAAAGTATGGTGGAGGGAGCATTATGGTTTGGGCTGCCACAGGGCCTGGACATTTGCTATCATTGACTGCAAAATGAATTCCCATGTTTATCAAGACATTTTGCAGGAGAATGTAAGGTTATCTATCCACCAATTGAAGCTCGACAGAAGTTGGGTGATGCAACAGGATAACGACCCCAAACACAGTAGCAAATCAACAACAGAATGGCTTTAAGACAGAGAATCGTTATTGTCTTTACCAGAGAAAAATACCAAAGAACGCGTTCTCATTCACATGCTTGGAAACACTACTGTCAAAATGGGAGCCACCTAGAAAAACTACAATTTCTGGCTCATCTTTCCAAAAACAAGCCTGAAACTCTTTCGAAAGACATATAGTGGAAGCCCTAGGAACTGCAACCTGGAAACTTAGTCTTATAATAAAGGTAACAGCTATTGAAAATAGTGGTAGGCTGAAATTGTATTTTTTGGGGATGGTTTGTCCTCGGGGTTTCGCCTGCCATATCAGTTCTGTTATACTCACAGACCCTTTAGAGTGCTTTCTATCCAAATTTACCAAATATATACATATCCTAGCTTCTGGGCCTGTGTAACAGACAGTTTACTTTGGGCACGCTTTTCATCCGGACGTGAAAATACTGCCCCCTACCCAAGTGAGGTTACAGAAGAAAATAAGCCTTCTGGGGTCGCCCAGTCAGAGTCCTGACTTCAACCAAATTGAGATGCTTTGACATGACCTACATAAGGGAAACAAACAGCATTTGCTGTATGATTGATGAGGATCTCCATATTGCAAATGTACGCTCCCTTACTAGACATCCGCAAATGTTTTTAAAATACACCATGGCATCAGGCCATGCCCCAGGACCAGATCTTCTGGGAAGTCATTAAATAAAGTATCTCGGACATTTGGTTTCCGCTTTATAAAATGTTCAAATGTTGGTCATTTTTCTGCTGTTCCTAAAAATTACACCAGATGGAGAATGGCTGCTTATAGCAAATGTACAAAACATCACCAAAATGACATGGCCATTTCTGGGATTAAAGGTCAAAAACAAATGTAGAGCGCTAATTTGACTGCTTCACGTCAAAGTCCATGAACCTACGTGTCAGGAAAAAAAACCAGCCATTTATCTATCGTCATTTACGAGAAATCATACCATGTACAATTGGTGATGGTCAAAGATTTATTATTTTTTTCTTCAAAAGGTTACAGATCCAGTTGCAGCGTGTTCAGACAAATCCGTTAACCTCTTGCCTCTACTTGGGACGCTTGCGTCCCAACTAGAGCTCTGGAAATGCAAATGTGCTACGCTAAATGCTAATAGTATTAGTTAAAACTCAAAAGTTCATTAAAATACACATGCAGGGTATCAAATTAAAGCTACACTCGTTGTGAATCCAGGCAACAAGTCAGATTTTTAAAATGCTTTTCGGCGACAGCATGAGAAGCTATTATCTGATAGCATGCACCAATACACTACAACAGAAAAGCACAGCAGGGGACGAAAACAAAATAATTAGCATTTCGGCGTTACATAAACCGCACAATAAAATAGAAACAGTCATTACCTTTCACCATCTTCTTTGTTGGCACTCCTAGATGTCCCATAAACACTATTGGGTCTTTATTTCGATTAAATCGGGCCATATAAAGCCAAGATATCGTTATATGTAGACTGTGTGATAAACGAAAAAAACAGCGATTTCACAACGTAACGTCATATTTTTTTAAATTCAAAAAGTAGACGATAAACTTTCACAAAACACTTCGAAATACGTTTGTAATGCTACTTTAGGTATTAGTAAACGTTAATAAGCGATAAAAATCATCCGTAGGCGATGTAAATATCATTAGCTGTCGTCTTGGAAAAAATTTCAGGAGAGAGCTCTTCCGGAATGATCTGGGCGGAGACCGGAGGTAAGTCGTGCCCCTCTTTCGGTTCAACCAAGAATCAATGATGATTCAATTCACAAGACTCTAGACAACATGGGGATGCTGTGGGAGTTGAATGCTCGGTCTTATCTAATTCGGCTCACTGTTAACAATTGCTTGAAGTGGCGCAAGGATATTTATTTCCATTTTCTGTGATCAGGTTTTCCTGCGCTTTCCAATGTAACGCACGTTATGTAATAGCCACAGTCGTGATTTAACCAGTTTTAAAAACGTCCGAGGGTTTCCTATCCACACATTCTAACCATATGAACGTACTATATTCCTGGCATGAGTAGCAGGGCGCTGAAATGTTGCGCGATTTTTAACAAAATGTTCAAAAAAGTAGAGGGTAGGAGCAACAGGTTAAGGTGGGTTTCCGAGCTCTATGTGATTTCTGTGATTTTCTGTGATTTTCTGAAATCACACACACACACAGTCAATGGGGAGTGAAACAGTGGGGGACTTAAAGACACACAGAGCCTGCAATAGTTACCTGCGTTCGAACTATCAAAGAACAGTCAGACCTAGAGCTCTGAAAATGTATATACATGTTCTAGAAATTCAGTCGGTCGTGCACAGTGAGTTGTGTGGCTCTAGAAGGTTCTTCGTTCGAGGAACAGCCTCGTACATTTGCAATGATTTCAATTCATTGTGACCATCGCGAAAATGACAACATTTAGAAAAGTCCCAGAGTCGCAAGTCTAAGGTGCATTGAAACCGTATTCGGCCCTCTTTCAGGGACCCCACAGCAAAGTCCGGAAAAAGTTGATTTTCAGTACTAATTGAGGTCGCTGCACGGGCTCCGAATGACCTATCGAGCCAAAACGTGTGATTCAGGGGTCGCCTCAGCTAGGCCTAAACATAAACCCGCAGCTAGAATGTAACTATGTGTTTTAAGTTATTATTTTGGTTTTAACAGAAGGCACTGTGAATTTGGGCCTGCTCTGAAATATGTGATATTTGCCTTCTAAACGAGTTGGACAAAGTGGGTTTGGTGTCAGTTTGTATCCGTTTGGTGTCAGAATGATATCTTATTGACTGATGGACGCTGACTTGCTGGCTGGCATTTGAACATTTTCAAAAAGTTCAAATAGTGATAAATCATCACCAACATGACAGACTGAAATCAACACTGAAATAGTTGGCAAATGGCATCACCGTAGTCTCTAGGCCATGTCGAGTTCAAGAGGATGCCCCACTTGACTGTAGCTCGCTCTGTCTGACCGCAGTGACCGTGCAAGAAAGTAGGCCCAAAATTAAGCCTGGCCTAAATTTCAGGTGCTTTTGGGGGACAGTGGCAGAACCATTAGGGTTAGATGCACAATTCAACCACAGGAACGTTCCTAAGGTCCCCCCGATCTGTGAAAGTCTAACCTTGACCGTGTGCCCTTAACAACACTGTCATCTCAGATTTTCAAAAATATGCTTCTCAACCATTGCAAAACAAGCATTTGTGTAACATTATTGATAGCCTAGCATAGTATTATGCCTGATATTCAGCAAGCAACATTTTCACAAAAACCAGAAAAACATTAAAATAAAATCATTTACCTTTGAAGAACTTCAGATGTTTTCAATGAGACTCTCAGTTAGATAGCAAATGTTCAGTTTTTACAAAAATATTATTTGTTTAGGACAAATCGCTCTGTTTTCTGCGTCACGTTTAGCTACGAAAGAAACCTGTATCCAGGATTGTGTAAATCTATCCGCAAGCTCATTAGCATAACGCAACGTTAACATTCATGAAAATCGCAAATGAAATTAAATAAATATATTTGCTCTCAAGCTTAGCCTTTTGTTAACAACACTGTCATCTCAGATTTTCAAAAATATGCTTCTCAACCATTGCAAAACAAGCATTTGTGTAACACTATTGATAGCCTAGCATAATATTATGCCTGACATTCAGCAAGCAACATTTTCACAAAAACCAGAAAAACATTCAAATAAAATAATTTACCTTTGAAGAACTTTGAAGAACTTCAGATGTTTTCAATGAGGAGACTCTCAGTTAGATAGCAAATGTTCAGTTTTTACAAAAATATTATTTTTGTTGACAAATCGCTCCGTTTTCTTCATCACGTTTTGGTAAGAACAAAAAAAAAATATATATATATATATTAAGTCATTAAAACGCGAACTTTTTTCCAAATTAACTCCATAATATCGACAGAAACATGGCAAACGATGTTTAGAATCAATCCTCAAGGTGTTTTTCACATATCTATCGATGATAAATCCTTCTTGGCAGGTGACTTTCTCTTCTTAAGAAATGGAACGCACATGGACCTAGAGATTACGCAATAATTTCGACACAGGACACCGGGCTGACCCCTGGTAAATGTAGTCTCTTATGGTCAATCTTCCAATGATATGCCTACAAATAGGTCACAATGCTGCAGACATCTTGGACGAACGGCAGAGAGCATAAGCTCGTTCACGGCACATTCACAGCCATATAAGGAGACGATAGAAAAACAGAGCTTCAAAAATTCTGCTCATTTCCTGTTTGAGTTTCCTCTTGGTTTCGCCTGTAGCATGAGTTCCGTCGCACTCACAGATAATATCTTTGCAGTTTTGAAAACGTCAGAGTGTTTTCTTTTCAAAGCTGCCAATGATATGCATAGTCGAGCATCTTTTCGTGACAAAATATTGCGCTTAAAACGGGCACGTCTTTTTATCCAATAATGACATAGCACCCCCATAGGTTGAAGAGGTTAACAGTGAAAACAGGGTGTTTTCATCTCACAGTTTACAATAACATCTCTCCCCATAGGAATACATTGCCTGCACCCCTAACTTCAACCTGAAGCCTATGTGGGTTATGAATTCATTTCAAACTGTCTTCGAGTACAGTCCATCAGGCCACTATGTGGACTACCTGTGTTGATTCTAAGCTTCCTGGAGCAACCGGAAGTGATTAAAATTACCCTAAAAGTGGTTTGATATACCCAACCTGCAGTTTGTGAAAAAACACTCACTCGGTCTGACCGCAGGTGCTTTTGGGTGACAACGGCAGAACCGTTTAAGCCCCTTATACCACCCACCACTGCGACCACTGCGACCTGTATGCTCTCGTCGGCTGGCCCTCGCTACATGTTCGTCGCCAGACCCACTGGCTAACCAGGTCATCTACAGTGAGGGAAAAAAGTATTTGATCCCCTGCTGATTTTGTACGTTTGCCCACTGACAAAGAAATGATCCGTCTATAATTTTAATGGTAGGTTTATTTGAACAGTGAGAGTGGGAATAACAAACAAAAAATCCAGAAAAACGCATGTCAAAAATTGTATAAATTGATTTGCATTTTAATGAGGTGTCTTTTAAACAGGTAACGAGCTGAGATTAGGAGCACACTCCTAAAGGGGGTGCTCCTAATCTCAGTTTTTTTACCTGTTTAAAAGACACCTGTCCACAGAATCAATCAATCAGGTTACAAACTCTCCAACATGGCCAAGACCAAAGAGCTTTCCAAGGATGCCAGGGACAAGATTGTAGACCTACACAGGGCTGGAATGGGCTACAAGGCCATCGCCGAGCAGCTTGGTGAGAAGGTGAGAAGGTGATGCGATTAACAGTTGGTGCGATTATTCGCAAATGGAAGAAACGCAAAAGACACAAAAGAACTGTCAATCTCCCTCTGCCTGGGGCTCCATGCAAGATCTCACCTCGTTGGAGTTGCAATGATCATGAGAACGGCGAGGAATCAGCCCAGAACTACATGGGAGGATCTTGTCAATGATCCCAAGGCAGCTGGGACATGCAGTGCCCACATGGTCTCCCTTCTCAAGAAAGCACATATACATGCTCATCTGAAGTTTGCCATTGAACATCTGAATGATTCAGAGGACAACTGGGTGAAAGTGTTATGGTCAGATGAGAACAAAATGGAGCTCTTTGGCATCAACTCAACTCGCGTGTTTGGAGGAGGAGGAATACTGCCTATGACCCCAAGAACACCATCCCCACCATCAAACATGGAGGTGGAAACATTATGCTTTGGGGGTGTTTTTCTGCTAAGGGGACAGGACAACTTCACCGCATCAAAGGGACGATGGATGGGGCCATGTACATTCAAATCTTGGGTGAGAACCTCCTTCCCTCAGCCAGGGCATTGAAAATGGGTCGTGGGTGGGTATTCCAGCATGACAATGACCCAAAACACATGGCCAAGGAAACAAAGGAGTGGCTAAAGAAGAAGCACATTATTAAGGTCCTGGAGTGGGCTAGTCTCCAGACCTGAATCCCATAGAAAATATGTGGAGGGAGCTGAAGGTTCGAGTTGCCAAACGTCAGCCTCAAAACCTTAATGACTTGGAGAAGATCTGCAAAGAGGAGTGGGACCAAATTCCTCCTGAGATGTGTGCAAACCTGGTGGCCAACTACAAGAAACGTCTGACCTCTGTGATTGCCAAGGGTTTTGCCACCAAGTACTAAGTCATATGTTTTGCAGAGGGGTTAAATACGTATTTCCCTCATTAAAATGCAAATCAATTCATAACATTTTTGACATGTGTTTTTCTGGATTTTTGTTGTTGT
Source organism: Oncorhynchus nerka (assembly GCF_034236695.1). NCBI lineage: Eukaryota > Metazoa > Chordata > Actinopteri > Salmoniformes > Salmonidae > Oncorhynchus > Oncorhynchus nerka. The sequence continues at coordinate 39,919,333 of NC_088423.1, read as the reverse complement.
TATTCTGTCTCTCACTGTTCAAATAAACCTACCATTAAAATTATAGGCTGATAATTTATTTGTCAGTGGTCAAACGTACAAAATCAGCAGGTTATCAAATACTTTTTCCCCACTGTATTGTTTTATGTGAGAGAGGAAGCCAGTCTCATCATCGCCACCTCACCCGCTCTTATTATGATAACGTTCCGGCCAACTGGGGGCCCAAGGCTGGTTAGGATACGGAATATTAGGGTAGCACTGTAATTCATGAATCATATGCTGTCTGCCGCTGTTCTTACCTCTTTCCCTCTTCTACATCTCTCTCCCCACCTAATTTTTCTTCCTAATTTTATAATGCACACCATATGTGCATTGAAGTACAGATTTAACTTGTATTTATAATATTACAATTATCATAATTATAAATCATTTATGTATTCACATTATGTACAGTGGGGAGAACAAGTATTTGATACACTGCCAATTTTGCAGGTTTTCCTACATACAAAGCATGTAGATGTCTGTATTTTTTTATCATATGTACATTTCAACTGTGAGAGACGGAATCTAAAGCAAAAATCCAGAAAATCACATTGTATGATTTTTAAGTAATTCATTTGCATTTTATTGCATGACATAAGTATTTGATACATCAGAAAAGCAGAACTTAATATTTGGTACAGAACCCTTTGTTTGCAATTACAGAGATCATTGAACACACTGCATCCGGGATTTTGGCCCACTCCTCCATACAGCCCTTCTCCAGATCCTTCAGGTTTCGGGGCTGTCACTGGGCAATACAGACTTTCAGCTCCCTCCAAAGATTTTCTATTGGGTTCAGGTCTGGAGACTGTCTAGGCCACTCCAGGACCTTGAGATGCTTCTTACGGAGCCACTCCTTAGTTGTCCTGGCTGTGTGTTTCGGGTCGTTGTCATGCTGGAAGACCCAGCCACAACCCATCTTCAATGCTCTTACTGAGGGAAGGAGGTTATTGTACAAGATCTCGCGATACATGGCTCCCTCCATCCTCCCCTCAATACGGTGCAGTCGTCCTCTCCCCTTTGCAGAAAATCATCCCCGAATAATGATGTTTCCACCTCCATGCTTCACAGTTGGGATGGTGTTCTTGGGGTTGTAGTCATCATTTTTCTTCCTCCAAACACGGCGAGCGGAGTTTAGACCAAAAGCCCCTATTTTTGTCTCATCAGACCATATGACCTTCTCCAATTCCTCCTCTGGATCATCCAGATGGTCATTGGCAAACTTCTGATGGGCCTGGACATGCGCTGGCTTGAGCAGGGGGACCTCACGTGCGCTGCATGATTTTAATCCATGACGGCGTAGTGTGTTACTAATGGTTTTCTTTGAGACTGTGGTCCCAACTCTCTTCAGGTCATTGACCAGGTCCTGCCGTGTAGTTCCTGGCTGATACCTCACCTTCCTCATGATCATTGATGCCCCACGAGGTGAGATCTTGCATGGAGACCCAGACCGAGTGAGTGATTGACCGTCAACTTGAACTTCTTCCATTTTCTAATAATTGTGCCAACAGTTGTTGCCTTCTCACCGAGCTGCTTGTCTATTGTCCTGTAGCCCATCCCAGCCTTGTGGAGGTCTACTATTTTATCCCTGATGTCCTTACACAGCCCCTTGGTCATGTCCATTGTGGAGAGGTTGGAGTCTGTTTGATTGAGTGTGTGGACAGGTGTCTTTTATACAGGTAACGAGTTCAAACAGGTGCAGTTAATACAGGTAATGAGTGGAGAACAGGAGGGCTTCTTAAAGAAAAACTAACAGGTCTGTGAGAGCCGGAATTATTACTGGTTGGTAGGTGATCAAATACTTATGTCATGCAATAAAATTAAAATGAATTACTTAAAAATCATACAATGGGATTTTCTGGATTTTTGTTTTAGATTCCGTCTCTCAGAGTTGAAGTGTACCTATGATAAAAAGTACAGACCTCTACATGCTTTGTAAGCAGGAAAACCTGCAAAATCGGCAGTGTATCAAATACTTGTTCTCCCCACTGTATTTCACATTCTCCACTGGTTGAAATCAAGTATCTCATTGAAATACTGTCCTGTGTCGTCAGATTAATGGAGATGAAGTTTGAGTTTTTTCTGTATATATGAATTAAAAATCAGTCAAGTTTCTAGTCTATTGCATAGTTACAATGTGTAATCATTGATGTCCCAGGAGCGGTAAACACTGTTGAAGTGTATAATTGTAATACATACATGCAGACACAGCATCATTCAAATAATGGAGTTTGATATGACTGAAAAATAATTTCTCAGAGATTCATACCTGAACCGCACTTTTATTTGCCAAGGAAGAGTACATGATCAGTGAATATATTCAATTTACAGGCAACAATGTGGGAATCTCATGTGTCGTAATAACTACAGTGCATGTGTATATCGGACTTGCATCCTTGGCACAATAAAGCTATTATATTCTACTTTATCGGTAGGCTTCATTAATGCCATTTAAGTTGATACAACGACTATGATAGCTGAGGTTCATAGATTGGTATGAATATTAGTTCAGAACCTAATGTTTTAGGGTCCATACACAGATCGGCTACATAGTGTAACTAGCTACACATCCATAGGCATACAGTTATTTTTTATATATTTTTTATCCTCCACTACATAATATGCAAGTATATAGTTAGCTAGCTATGTTACTTCAGCTGCATTGCAAGGCAAGCTTACACAATTGTACATTCAATTTGCAGTAAATGTTTTAGCTAGCTAGATTCTTTACATCCACTATTTCACAAGACGACAGCCTGGTTTGCTGGTTTTCTCTGGAGTCCCGAAAACAACATGGATTACAAATTCATTCTGGCTAATGTACTGTAGCTAGTCAGATAACTTGCTAAATAGCGATTTGCGTAAATTAACTTTCAGACCCCAAAATATGCACATATGTTTGTCATTGCATAAACACAGGATCAATACTGACTGGGGAAGGAAACTAAGGGAGTGCCAGATAAAAGGGGGGTAAATAAGTGAGGTAATGGAGTCCAGGAGTCCAGGTGTGCCTCGTGATGATGTGCAGGTACGGGTAATGATTGATGCCAGGAGTGCGTAATGATGGATCCCAGGACCGGTGGTTAGTATACCGGAGACATCAAACCCCTGAGGGTAGCAGCAGGAGAATATTTTGTTTGGAGGTGCTGACAAACGGCAAATAAACTATCAAAATAAAGAGAGTCGCACACTCTCTTTTAGTAAATCACGAACGTTTCAGCATCACTGTGCCTTCTTCAGGGTAATGTCATGAATACTTGAACAAGGTTATATAGACAAATGGTACAATTAGTGCAACCAATGACAATAGTGAGGGGTGTGTCATAATGATTAAGTTAATTAGAATGAATTATGTGAAACTGTTAAAAAAAAGAGTGTATGACATATTAAATATATTAGGCTATTGTTATCATATAGAAACATAATTGAATATTGTACATAATAATAAGCATCCACATACATTATTGTTTGATTCAATTTCACATATTCAATTGTTTTGTATTTCATTTCATATTTGTTACATGTAATCTTTTGGTTCACCCATAATGCATAATAAGCATCATCAACAGGGGGAACATATTAGGTGTACGCCAATAAAATGTAGAAAGAACATATCAACTGATAAGACTTTTTCATAGAATAAATAATTGTTCATCAGAAGGGCCTGATGTCAAAATCAATATTCAGACCACTAGGGGTCAATGTTTTTAGATAGGTTATCCAGTAAGCCTCCCTTTGTTGTTTTATGTTCTCAATGTTGCCTCCTCTCATTGGTAGAGCAACATGCTCAATGCCTGTGTCTTTGAGGGAGGAGATTGTTGAAGCTAACCATCCAAAGTGAGCTGCTACTGGATAGTCAATGTTCTTACACCTGATTGAGCTGCAGTGTTCGGCTATGCGTTGTTTTAATTGTCTTTTTGTTTTTCCTACGTAGGCTTTTCCACATGAACAGGTGATGTGATAGATTACTCCCTTGGTCTTGCATGAGATAATAACCCTGACAGGGGTTTTTCAACCATCATATGGGTGTCTGAAGAAGGATGTTTTAATAGTGCTATTGCACTGTGCGTATGAGCCACATCTGTATTTCCCATTTGGAATTGGTGTCAAGAGTGTCTGATTAGGCTCAGGGGGAAGTCAGATCTCACCAAGTTGTCTCCAATATTGTAACCACGCTTATGTACCACCAGTTTTTAGTATTTCTTGGTTTTTGAGATATTTTCATCATTGCAGCATCAAGAGTTTTGTCCTTGTAGCCTCTCATTTAGAATGTATCTGTCATTTTTTAGCGTTGCTGTCAAAATCTGTCTGGTGGCCACAGATTCGTTTAACCCTGCATAACTGGCTATATGGTAGACCATTTTTGAGGGTAAGGGGTTGCATACTATCCGCACATAGCAAGGTATTGCGGTCTGTGGGCTTTGTGTATAAGTCTGCGTGTAATGCATCGTTATCGTTGATGATCCGTTAGTCCAGGTAGTTTTTTTTTCTCTCATCAGTCTGCATGGTGAATTTGACGTATTCAGAGCTCTTGTTTAGTAGTGTTTGGAATTAATTTAGTTCCTGCTGACTTCCTTCCCAGAGCACAAAGACATCATCTATGTATCTTGCATTTGAGGATTTTAGAAAGTAAGAGGTGTGTCTCTGTTTGTGAAGGAGTGCTTCCTCAAATTGTCCCACAGGTTTGCTTAGAAAAGGGGGAGCCAATGGCTACACCCCGAATTTAAAGGAAAAAGTCTGACTCAAAGACAAAGTAGTTATTGAACATTACCAGTTCAGTAAGTTGTAAGGTGCAATCATTGGATGGAGCAAGGGTAGAGTCTCTCTGCTGAAGGAAGTGTTGCAGCGCCCGCAAGACTCCATCCAATGTGTGGGATGTTAGTGTACAAGCTCTCCACATCAAAAGTGGCCAGCAGGGTGCCCCCTCTGATATCCTTCCTAAGCCCTCGATCAACGAGATCTGTGGCCACCAGACAGATTTTGACAGCAATGCTAAAAAGAAATGAGAGGCTACAAGGACAAAACTATTGATGCTGCAATGATGAAAATATCTCAAAAACCAAGAGAGGAATTACTAAAAACTCAATCAAGAAGAAAAACAAGGCAACCATCTTTTGCACCAAGTACACAAAGTGTTCGGAGAAAATGAAAGCAATCCTGAAAAAGCAATGGCATATTCTATAGTCAGACCAAAAAAATCGCACAACTCTTCTGCCATCAGTTTTGTCACCAAACCCCCTTATATCACCCACCACTGCGACCTGTATGCTCTCGTTGGCTGGCCCTGGCTACATATTCGTCACCAAACCCACTGGCTAACCAGGACATCTGTAAGTCTATGCTAGTTAAAGCTCCGGCTTATCTCAGCTCACAGGTCACAATAACAACACCCACCCGTAGCACGCGCTCATCTGGTCATCCCCAAAGCCCAAGCCTCCTTTGGCCGCCTTTCCTTCCAGTTCTCTGCTGCCAATGACTGGAACGAATTGCAAAAATTCCTGAAGCTGGAGACTTATATTTCCCTAACTAACTTTAAACATCAGCTATCTGGGCAGCTTACTGATCGCTGCAGCTGTACATAGCCCATCTGTAAATAGGCCACCTAATCTACCTACTCATCCCCATACTTTTCTGCTCTTTTGCACACCAGTATTTCTACTTGTACATCACAATCTGCTCATCTATCACTCCAGTGTTAATTTGCTAAATTGTAATTAGTCCCCTACTATGGCCTATTTATTGCCCTACCTCCTCACACCATTTGCACACACTGTATACAGACTTTCTTTTTTTCCTATTGTGTTATTGACTGTACGCTTGTTAATTCCATGTGTAACTCTGTGTTGTTGTTTGTGTCGCACTGCTTTGCTTTATCTTGGCCAGGTCGCAGTTGTAAATGAGAACTTGTTCTCAACTAGCTTACCTGGTTAAATAAAGGTGAAATAAAAAATACCAGTCCTCACTGTCCGAGACCAAGTCAAGACTGAGTACAAATGTATCCAACACAGAGACAAGACCGAGACACTCAATATGTGGTCGAGACCGGACTAGTACAACACTGGGTAGCTTGCTTTGTCGCTAGCCAGCCAAGACAGTTTAAGCCTTGCGGTGGGAGCTATCCCTTTGTTAGTGTAGTTAGCTTGCTTTGCAGCTCGCTAGCCAGGTTAGCTTAAGCCTTGCCGCAGGAGTTATCTCTTTGTTACTGTTGTTAGCTAGCTTTTTGCAGCTGGTTAGCCACATTAGCTAAAGCCTTATGGCGTGTGCTAACAAAGTTAGCTGAAGCCTTGTGCCGAAGGCTAACCGAGGGTCATGTGACGCTGTGTGATTAGAAACTTCGAGCATGTGACATGCCCCTATGCTTATCCAATACACTCTTAGAAAAAAGGGTTCCAAAAGGGTTCTGTGGCTGTCCCCATAGGAGAACCCTTTTTGGTACCAGGTAGAACTCTCTGTGAAAAGGGCTCTACATGGAACCGGAAAGTTTTCTACTTGCAACCAAAAGGGTTCTTCATGGAGCCAAAAGGGGTTCTTCAAAGTCTTCTCCTATGGGAACAGCCGAACAACCCTTTTTGGTTTTAAATGGCACCTTTTTATTTGAAGAGTGTACTTAGACATCAAACAAGTATTTGAAATGAAGCTACTGTTATGATAGTGTTTATTTTATTTACCGTTAGAAGTGACTATTCGGGCAGGATTCATATCTTGTAGGATTCCAATTAAAATGTTGTAGGATTCTATGTAACCAAACTGCGTTGTTCTAATCAGGAAGTGTGTTTGTAGTATTCTCCATCAGATTCTCTCAGCTAGCGTCAGTGCTGTCGACGTGAGAGCTGTGATTCTTGGAATAGTTCAGACACCTCCGGGTCTCCGTGACTGACTCAGACACTTTAAGAGGGGCTGTTTAACCCTGACTCTGAGGAACAACGGGAAACACATTCTTTACGGGAAAGAGGAGAGGAAAATAGAGGAAATTACAGGCCAAAAGAGAATGACATGACCCAAAAAAAGATAGATGGAGGAGAGAGAGAGGGGGGGGGAGAGAGAGAGAGAGAGAGAGAGAGAGAGAGAGAGAGAGAGAGAGAGACAGAGAGAGAGAGTGGCTGCTTGACCATGACCCTTTTTGATGAGATGAGAGGCTGGTTGGTGTTGTGAGTGTCTACGGAGGTGAAACAGACAGAGGTATGAGCTATGATTAACCAGTCCTGTAGACTGACTCCGCTGTTGGAAGGTGACATTCCTTCTACCTCTGGCTCCACATGCCTCCCTTGCAACAGGATGTTCAGAGATTCACTCCCCTCCTCCTACTTTTCCTCCTCCTCCATCTCCCAGTCTGTGGTGCCAGTCCGTCTACCATTGGGCCGTTAAGGCTAATGCAACACAGCCTCCGGATCGCGTTTCAGCCCAATATGAACCACCCATACCCCCGCCCCATCGCTCACTCCATCCTTCCACCTACATCACCCCATCTCCTCTCCTCCTCCTTACTGACCAGGCCTGGCCCAGGAAGCACTCGTCCGATCCGAATCGGCAGAAAACGCAGCATCCCAAAGCCACCATTTTGTGTTTTCTGATCCAGGTGGTAAATCATTTATCTGTTTGTTAAAATAGTTTTATGAGAACGGGTTGGATGGGGGAGGGGATGGAGGGATGATGAACACAGAGAGAGAGAGAGAGAGAGAGAGAGAGTGAGAAGGAGAGAGAGAGAGAGATCAACCTTTGCACTGAAGAGTTTAGCACTGGAGTTCAACAAAAATCTTAAAGATGTTGACGTCATCATTCTGCAGGAGACATGGTGTAAGGCTGACATTGTCACTGACTGTCCCACAGGCTACAGAGAGGTAATTGTGCTATTACAGAAACACAGCTCTGTCAAGAGAGGCAGAGACTCTGGAGGATTGATCATTTGGTACAAATCCGAACGACAAAATCTAATTGATCCCCTCAAAATTGGTAAATATCACATTTGGTTAAAACTGAAAAAAGAACTTGTACTGACAACAAAAGATGCGTTCCTTTGAGCAATATATATACCCCCCTCAGAATCCCCATATTACTCAGAGGAGATCTTCCCCACCCTTGAGGATGAGACGTATCATTTCCAGGCCCAGGGAAATGTGCTCATCTGTGGGGACACAAATGCGCGTACAGGAACACTACTTGATCTAACGAGCACACAAGGGGACAGCTTTATTACAGGAAATACTGTTTCTAACTGTCTTAATCTCCCCCATAGAAACAACAGTGACAGCACCGTCAACAAAAACGGAAGGGATCTGTTGCAGTTCTGTAGAAGTCTGGGTCTGTACTTTGTCAATGGTAGGTTACGGGGGGAATCTTTGGGGAGATTCACCTACTGCTCCCCTCTTGACCACAGTACAGTAGACTATATGATCACAGACATTGACCCCTTCTCTCTCAGCTCATTCACTGTCAAGCCACTAACACCTTTGTCTGATCACAGCCAAATTACGTTGTTCCTCAAAAGAACAGACATGGAAACAACCACACAGCCCAGTAAGCTGTGCAACATCAGAAATGCATACAGATGGGCCCAAAACAGCACAGAAAAATACCAGAAGCAACCTGTAACCAAAATATCCTTTCTGGATACCACATTCACTCACAGTAAAGAAGGCCTTAATCTAGCAGTACAAAACATCAACCATATACTCAGGCAAACAGCAAAAGCACAAATTAAATTGATAAAAAACAAAACAAAAAAGATCACAGATAACAACTGGTTTGATGCAGATTGTAAAATTATAAGGAAAACACTTAGAACACTATCCAACCAAAAGCACAGAGACCTAAATAATGGTGAATTACGTCTGTGAGACTTAAAAACTCTATAAACGTACACTCAGAACCAAAAACGCACAGTACAAAGCAAGCAGCTGACACTAATTGAGGAGTCCATAAACACAAACAGCTTATGGCAAAATTGGAAAAACGAATAAAATCTTAACAAGAGGAATTAGCGATACAAAATGGTGACATATGGACAACCCATTTTTGAAACACTCTACAACGCCATTCAAATTGACACAAATGCAGAACAATGCCAAATTCATGAGAAGATGAATGGATTAGAAAAAATATAAAGGACAATAAAAATCCATTGGACTCCCCAATTACTGACCAGGAGCTCTATAAGAAACTTCAGGCTCTCAAATTTAGAAAAGCATGCAGACCTGATGGCATCCTAAATGAGATGCTCAAACTCACTAGTGCAAAATTTCAATTGGCTATATTAAAACTGTTTAATTTGATCCTGAGTGTAGGTTATTTCCCTGACTTCTGGAATTAAGGACTCATAACCCCAATCTTTAAAAGCAGAGACAAATTTGACCCTAACAATTACAGAGGTATTTGTGTGAACAGTAACCTGGGGAAGGTTTTCTGTAGTATTATCATATTTACACCCTACACACCCCGATAGATAAACATGTCCACCAAAATAATACCAAAATATACGCTTGCTTTATCGACTTCCAAAAGGTATTTGATTCTATTTGGCACACAGGAATGTTCTACAAAGTTATTGAAAGTGGTGTAGGGGGTAAAACATATGACATAATTAAATCAATGTATACTGGCAATACGTGCAGCATTAAAATTGGCAAGAAAATAACAGAATTCTTTAACCAGGGGCGGCTTTCGTCAGGGTTGCAACCTGAGCCCTGCACTCTTCAATATTTACACCATCACTATTCTAGAAAAATCCTCAGCCCCTGGTGTTAGTCTCCACAATTCAGAAGTGAAATGCCTACTCTTCACAGATGACCTATGCCTGCTGTCACCCACAGCACATGGCCTACAACAGAGCCTGGACCTGCTAGAGCAGTACTGACAGACCTGGGCCCTGGCAGTAAACCCCCCCCCCAAAAACAAAAATAATGATCCAGATCTCAGGGAATTAGACCAAAGTTCTCAATTGGTACAAAATATTTTAGAGTACTGCACACACTACAATTACTTAGGTTTAAAAATAAGCTCAACTGGACACCTTAATGAGGCAGTGAATGAACTGAGAGAGAAAGCACGCAGGGCATTCTACGCCATTAAAAAGCAAATTCAAATTGAAATACCTAGTACAATTTGGCTAAAACTAATTGAATATGTCATTGAACCAATTGCACTTTATGGCAGCGAGGTGTGGGGGCCACTTGCAAAACAAGATTTCATCAAATGGGACAAACACCCCATTGAAACCCTGCATGCAGAGTTCTGTAAGATTATCCTACATGTCCAAAGGAAAACTACAAACAATGCATGCAGGACAGAATTAGGCCAATATCCACTAATAATAAAAACTTTTTAAAAAGTAATTAAATTTTGAAAACATCTAAAATACAGTGACCCCCTCTCATATCACTACCAAGCCCTGCAATGCCAAGAGCTGAGCAAAGAAAAGAGTCCCCTCATCCAGCTGGTCCTGGGGCTGAGTTCACAAACCTGTTCTACTAATACACTGAAGCCTCAGGAACAGAACATCCAATCATTCAGGATAAACCAAATTACAATACAGTCAAAACAAAACTATATTGCTTATTGGGAAACAGAGGCATAAACACAAAGCAAAATGCAGTGCTATCTGGCCCTAAATCGACAGTACTTTGTGGTTAAATATTTGACCATGGTTACTGATCAAAACCCTAGAAAAACCTTGACAAAGTACAGGCTCAGTGAGCACAGCCTTGCCATTGAGAAGGGTAGACATCGGAAAACCTGGCTCCCTGTAGAGGAAAGGCTGTGCAACCACTGCACAACAGCAGAACCTGAGACGGAGCTGCATTTCCTGACAAAATGTCAAAAATATAAAACAATTAGACAGTGTAATTTCCCAAAATGTGAAACCCTTATTCAAGGATTCAAAGACCTCTCTGATGAGAGTAGGCTACCCGTCCTGTTGGGGGAGGACGCAGAGAGCTGTGGGTTGGCAGCGCACTACATTGCTGCCTGCCATAAGTTGAGGGACAGTGTCTGACAGACCAATCAACCTGCACATGTACTCTACTGTATGCTTATTGTTATTGTTGAATGTATGGTTATTTTGATGTTTGGTTATTGTTGTCCCATTTTATTTTTATATTGTAAATATCCAAAATAAGCTTTGGCAATATGTACATTGTTACGTCATGCCAATAAAGCAAATTGAATTGAATTGAAAGAGAAAGAGAAAGAGAAAGAGAGAGAGAGAGACAGAGAGAGAGAGAGAGAGAGAGAGAGAGTTCTCCCCCATGACCCCTTCTTATGTGGTTTCTCTGAGAACGGGCCCCTCAGCCACAGTATTTCCATATAAACCAAAGCAGATTTGGTGAAAGCTCTGAGCTCTTTACTACAGTTTACCACTGTACTAATTGTTTCACAGTTTCTGGATGACTGCATCTCATGTGTCATCACCTTACTGCCTTCATATCACCCAGATGCTTGATATACCACCATGTATATATACCATCATATAACTGTCAGTTCCTATTCTATTCCCATCTGTGACATTCTCACTCTTCCAGAGTGTCATTTCCCTAAACGTACTGTATACCCTTACAAAGTGTATTTCTCTAAAAACCACGCAATCTCTATAAACAAAAATTGACAGTAGAATGGCCTGTACTGAATAGCTCAGTGACCTTCAACCTGGCACCAGCATAGGATGCCAGCTTTTCAGCAAGTCAGTTCGTCCAATTCGTGACCTGCTAGAGCTTCCTCGGTCAACTGTAGGTGCTGTTATTGTGAAGTGGAAACGTCTAGGAGCAACAATGGCTCAGCAGTGAAGAGGTAAGCCGCACAATCTCACAGAATGGAACCTCTGAGTGCTGAAGCATGTAGCACTCACTACCAAGTTTCAAACTGCCTCTGGAAGCAATTTCAGCACAAGAACTGTTCGTCAGGAGCTTCATGAAATGGGTTTCCATGACTGAGCAGCCGCACACAAGCCTAAGATCACTGTGTGCAATGCCAAGCATCAGCTGGAGTGGTGTAAAGCTTGCGTCATTGGACTTTGGAGCAGTAGAAACGCGTTCTCTGAAGTGATGAATCATGCTTCAACATCAGGCAGGATGATTAAATCTGGGTTTGGCAGATGCCAGGAGAACGCTCCCTGCTCCAAAGCATAGTGCCAACTGTACATTTTGGTGGAGGAGGAATAATGGACTGGTGCTGTTTTTCATGGTTCGGGCTAGCCCCCTTAGTTCCAGTGTAAAGAAGTCTAAATTGTACAGCATACGATCACGATTCTGTGCTTCTAACTTTGTGGACATTGTTTGGGGAAGGAATTTTCCTGTTTCAGCATGACAATGCCCACATGCACAAAATGGGGTCCATACAGAAATGGTTTGGGATGAATTGGAACTCAGACTGCGAAACCAGGCCTAATCGCCCAACATCAGTGACCGACCTCAAAAATGTTCTTCTGGCTGAATGGAAGTAAGTCCGCGCAGCAATGTTCCAACATCTAGTGGAATGCCTTCCCAGAAGTGTGGGAAGGTTTTAGAGGAATAAGCTTTGCACCGCGTAAGGGTATACAGTACGTTTAGAGAAATGCCACTCTGGGGGAGTGAGAATGTCACAGATGGGAATAGAATAGGACCTGCTGCTATTACAGCCTCCACTCTTCTGCCAATGATTTTGGAATGAGATGTTCGACAAGCACGTGTCCACATACTTTTGGTCATGTAGTGTATGCATGAATTATTCCAATAGTACTGTTCGTTCATCTTGAGACACCGTAGTCAGTATACATTTCCTCAAAATAGTCTAAGATATCTCATGAAATCTGTCAATGTTTTTGTTGAGGAGATCTTAGTTGCGCAATTTTACATCTAACGAAGATGTTTGGTATAATATTTTCCAAATGAAAAAATGTGCATAAAATTGATTTCTCTCGTTGAATGACAAGAAAAACTTAAATGAATAATCCCTTACCATTGATCACAGACGAAGGGGCGTAGACTTTGACTACCGACTTCAGCTTGTCAGCCAAAAAACCCTTGCCGAAGACCAAAACAGATAAATGTCATCATAATATGCATGATAATAATATGCATGAACTGTTACGAACTGTTTCGGATGGGAAGCATGTGGACACCTTAAGGTTAATAATTATGTTATGAAATGTATATATGCTTTTTTCATAATTATAAAATCAATGTAATTCTATGTATGCTTCCTTTGTGAAAGGTGGGAGAACTATTTGTTTTTTACTAATATGTTTTTAAATAAGAACTTAACAAGATGCTTATATGTTCTACCTGGAACATGTAAGTACACTGAACAAAAATGTAAAAGCAACATATAAAGTCTTGGTCCCATGTTCCATGAGCTGAAATAGAAGTTCCCAGAAATCTTTGTTCCATACATATTTATTTTTTTCAAATTTTGTGCACAAATTCGTTTACATCCCTGTTAGTGAGCATTTCTCCTTTGCCAAGGTAATTCAGCCACCTGACACGTGTGACATAACAAGAAGCTGATTAAAGATCATGATAATTACACAGGTGCACCTTGTGCTGGGGACAATATAAAGGCCACTCTAAAAAGTACAGTTTTTATGGGGTGATATAGCGCTGATGGAGGAAATTAAACTGGATCAGTCCGTGTTCAAAACTACACGGTTTCTGGCAGGGGGTATGCGATACCATATCCTCAATTCACGGGGTTGCATTCCCTTTAGACCCGGAGGTCTGTCTACTGGGTAACTTTACTAACACCAATCTTAGGCAAAGCCATACTATAAAGCTAACAGAAATATTGCTAGCGATTGCCAAGAAATGTATTGCCTTGAAATGGAAATTGGATTCCTCCCTGCCAGTTGCAATGTGGCTATTGGAAGTTAATAGTTGTATCCCTTTGGAGAAAATCACTTACTGCTCGAGGAATAAGTTAAAGACATTTTACAGAATTTGGCTACCTTTTATTGACTATATGGAGAATCTCCCCCCACATCTCATTGATTGAATCTATATATAATCCTCACATAATGTTTCACACGTAATGTATAATATGTAGCCTATGGCAGGTGTTCCAATGTCTCGTTATTATTTTTTTCTTATTGTATGTTTGTATATATAATTATAATTATAATTGTTTTTTTGTTACGCGCGTCTGTTACTGTCACTTTGTCCTATCGTTGTCTAATATCTTTTCACTTTTTGTTTTGAATGTTCTTAATTGGTTAATGCTAAAGTGCTAAAATAAAAAATAAAAAAAGTACAGTTTTGTCACACAACACAATGCCTCAGATGTCTCAAGTTTTGAGGGTGTGTGCAATTGGCATGCTGATGGCAGGAATATCCACCAGAGCTGTTGCCAGAGAATTTAATGTTCATTTGTTTACCATAAGCCACTTCAAATGCTGTTTTAGAGAATTTGGCAGTACGTCCAACCGGCATCACAACCGCAGACCACATGTATGGCGTCCTGTGGGAGCGAGCGGTTCACTGATGTCAATGTTGTGAACAGAGTGCCCCATGGTGACGGTGGGGTTATGGTATAAGTAGGCATAAGCTACGGATAATGGACACAATTGCATTTCATCAACGGCAATTTGAATGCACAGATATACCGTGACGAGATCCTGAGGCCCATTGTAAGGCCCATTTCTTTTAATAAGGTATCTGTGACCAGCAGATACATATCTGTATTCCCAGTAATGTGAAATCCATAGACTATGACCTAATCTATTTATTTAAATTGACTGATTTCCTCATATGAACTCTAACTCAGTAAAATCTTTGACGTTATTGCATGTTGCGTTTACATTTTTGTTCAGTATAATACATATGGTAGCAAATATACTTACAAGGTTCATTGAAGATTAATGTAATATCTGATTTATATGGTTGATTAACATTTAGACAATAGAAATGTTGCATGTATTATATTAAAAAAAACATACAAGAGACATGCAAACTAAGCCTTCTAAGGTCCCAAATACATGGGACATTCGAATTTGAAAGAGCTTGGATCATAGTAATAACAAGCTGTTGCATTTATTGTATTAAAGACAAAGGAGAGATGTGTAAGCCTAGGAGAAGGAGAAGCAGTAGGAGAAGGAGGAGCAGGAAGAGAAAGGGAGAAAGCAGAAGCAGGGGAGGAGAGGATGAGGATGTGGAGGAGAAGTGAGGCGGAGAGGGGAGGAGGAGGAGACAGGATGATAGGAATAGGTGGAGGAGAGAAGAGGAGGATGAAGAAGAGGAGGAGGTGAGGAGTTCAAGAGGAGGAGGAGGAGGAGATCAGGAGGAGCAGAGCAGAAGAGGAGGACGAGAAGAGGAGGGAAGGGGACAGGAGGAGGAGGAGGAAGAGGAGTTAATCTACTGTACTTAGTTATTCAGTGGACATTTCTCAACAGTCATTGGTAGTAGTCAGTGACCAATATCAAAGCTAAGCAGTGCGGGTCTTGGTTTTAACCCTGGATGGGATACCAAAGGCATAGTTGTAGATACAACACCTGTCCAGCAGGAGGTGCTGCCCAATTTAATATTGTGTTTTTCTTACAGTTAATGTCATGTTTTTTTTTTAAATATATGTTGACTTATAAAAAGTAATGGAAATCCTATAAGGATTTTTCTTATAATATTAATTGATGACTCCTATAACTCATGTATGTTGTCTCAAATATGTCTCCATATCTTTGGAGAAAATCCACCACAATCTTGTATTTAATTGTGTATGTCATATAAGCCATATAAGTTAACAAATAGACTACTGACATATAAGGAAAAACATACAAAATCTTACCAGATCTATTTTGATGATTTATTAGATTTTTGTACAAATAATCTTCTTCTGCCATACAAAATTCTCATTTGTGTAACGATGTTTGTCTGAGGAAGAAGGAGTAGACCAAAGTGCAGCATGGTACGTGTTCATATTTCCTTTAATTAAACCAGTTAAGACTAGGGCTGAATACTGCCCCCTTTGGAGAAAGTGCGTGCCCATAGTAAACTGAAAATATTTTTTCCCAAAATTGCTAATATATGCATATAATTATTATTATTGAATAGGAAACACTCTAAAGTTTCTAAAACCGTTTAAATTATGTCTGTATGTAAAGCAGAACTCTCAGGGCAGCCATTCTCCCAAACTCTCTCTTGGCAACAGAAAAGTTGGGCCAACTTTGACGTCATCGCCCCCACCCTTCCCAAGCAGCTACCGATCTGGGAACAGTTTGTATGCGGTCAGCGCGATGCCTGCTTTCAAATGGCGCGTTCATTGTGAGAATCTCGCGCGCCCTCGTCCTTTGGCGGGCTAAAACGTTCGGGTCACTCGAAAATACATGCACTCTATTGCGCACGGCCGATTTGGGGCACTTTCTTTTCCAAGAAGCACCAATTGATGTCGGTTTGTCTGTTCGCGCTGATCTTTGTTTTACACGTTAAAAACATCATAAAGCTCGATTCTGCACTTAGTTTGACCAGTTTAGTCGACATATAATATGTCATTTTGAAGTTTTGATGCGCAAGAGTGCGGGACCAGAAGTCATTTTGGGTGCATTTCAGCTGAAGCTGTTAGCATATGCTAATACAAAGACACACAACTTGAAACCAAATGATGTATTGGGTAAGTATGACTCCTTCTACGTCTTCTGATCGAAGAACATCAAAGGTAAGGGAATATTTATGTGGTTATTTGGGGTTTCTGTGGACTCCAAACATAGAGGAGACATACTGCTAATATCTGAGCGCCGTCTCATAGTATAGCCTAGTGAACAAATTCTGTAACGTTAAAAATAAATGTAACACAGCGAGTGTATTAAGAAGAAGTGTATCTTTGTAACTATATGTAGAACATGTATATTTAGTCATGTTTATTGCTTGTTATCTGACGTTATCTGTCGGAGCTATCATCATTTCTCCGGACATTTTGAGTAGCATTTTTTTAAATGTCGTCATTGTAAACAGAGATTTATGGATATAAATGGCATATTATTGAAAAAAAGATAAATGTACTGTGTAACATGTCATATTACTGTCATCTGATGAAGATTTTCAAAAGGTTAGTGAATTATTTATTTTTTAATCCTACTTTTAAATTTTATATTTTCTGGGACAAAATAGCTGCCTCTTGTCTTTTGTTTCGGTGGTGATCTAATATAAATATGTGCTATGTTTTCGCCGTAAAACATTTTAGAAATCTGACTTGCTGGGTAGATGAACAAGGTGTTTATCTTTCATTTGAGCTATTGGACTTGTTAATGTGTGGAGGTTAAATATTTCTAAGAATATTTTTTTGCATTTTGCGTTATGGTAATGAGCTTGAGCCGTAGTCACGAACACTGAACACTAAATACAAAAGAACAAGAGAATAAATGAAAACCGAAACAGTCCCGTATGGTGCAATCACTGAAACGGAAAACAACTCCCCACAACCCATAGTGGGAAAACAGGCTACCTAAGTATGGTTCTCAATCAGAGACAAAATTGACAGCTGCCTCTGTTGGGAACCATACCAGGCCAAACACCTAGAAATATAACACACAGAACAAACATAGAATGCCCACCCCAACTCACGCCCTGACCAAACTAAAATAGAGACATAAAAAAGGAACTAAGGTCAGGACGTGACAATTTGAATTTCATGATCCTTTCCAAATAGGCTAGAACATGTCACACTCATGCCACCTCATGAAATAGACACCTCACATTCATCTGCCAAACACAGTTTCTTGATATATAATTTCCAGGAGGGATGCGTTTTTATTCAGTAGTCTAACAAAACATTGGGTTGATACATTTATTGCTGTAGCCATGTCTCTCCTAGGCTAGTCACCAAGGCTCCTCATTGTCTCACAGCCCCATACCGCCTCTGTAGCGAGCATTTTCTCACAATACAGAGCCTGGGACATTGTCCTTCTAGTCACATGATGTGTGGATTCAATGCTATTACGTCTCAATCCACATGGTTACTTTCTACTAATATGCCATAATTGGGTGTAATGCCTCTACCAGAGTATGTCTTTAGAATAGGCCAAGTCAGCTTCTTCCTCTTCCCTTCTCTCTCTTTTTCTTACTCGTCTCCTCTATTCTTGGCAGTAATTGAGAATCATATTCTTATCTTATTGTAATGTAACATGGGCTGTGAATATTTGAACATGATACCTCACACTTCTGAATCGTGTGGCTAAACTCTGATTAGCTTAATATTTTGTGCTCCATAGTCAAAGCTGCAGGAGTGTGCTGTGAACAGTGGAAAGGATCACCCTCAAGTCTGACTGTAATTGACTGTAAATGAAAACAAATGGGTAGTGAACTCACCATGCTAGTTTTAAAAGAGAACAGAATAAAGTACACCAATTTATCTGTGATGGGTTTTGTGAGAAATGTGTTCTGTGCGAGAGCTGTCTTATATTGTCTCCAGGGCCAGGAGTTTTTTCTGACCATGTGACGTGACTTGGAAAAACTGTATAAACAAATTACAATCCACTGGAGGTAAATCAAGTGCAACCAATCAGATGCCCTGAGCGATCAGGGAGAATGAGATGACCAATCAGAGTTAACCGCGGGGAACTCCAGAGCCTGTCAGAAGGTTCCCTTATAATAAATGGGCTTATAATCTCTACCTTATTAAGACACATTTGTGTTAATTTGTTTAGAGACAAGGCCCTATTGTGTTCTGAGAAGGCCTATTGTACTGAGACTGCATGAAGTGTTGAGAGCAACAATAACATGGGATGGAATGAAGGTAGATGGATAGAATAATATAACTTTCGCCCCATTGTGAAATACTCCTTCTTGTCATCATGGGGTTTCATCAACCTATATATCACCACCCACACATTACATTTACATTTAAGTCATTTAGCAGACGCTCTTATCCAGAGCGACTTACAAATTGGTGTTTTCACCTTATGACATCCAGTGGAACAGCCACTTTACAATAGTGCATCTAAATCTTTTAAGGGGGGGGGTGAGAAGGATTACTTTATCCTATCCTAGGTATTCCTTAAAGAGGTGGGGTTTCAGGTGTCTCCGGAAGGTGGTGATTGACTCCGCTGTCCTGGCGTCGTGAGGGAGTTTGTTCCACCATTGGGGGGCCAAAGCAGCGAACAGTTTTGACTGGGCTGAGCGGGAACTGTACTTCCTCAGTGGTAGGGAGGCGAGCAGGCCAGAGGTGGATGAACGCAGTGCCCTTGTTTGGGTGTAGGGCCTGATCAGAGCCTGGAGGTACTGAGGTGCCGTTCCCCCTCACAGCTCCGTAGGCAAGCACCATGGTCTTGTAGCGGATGCGAGCTTCAACTGGAAGCCAGTGGAGAGAGCGGAGGAGCGGGGTGACGTGAGAGAACTTGGGAAGGTTGAACACCAGACGGGCTGCAGCGTTCTGGATGAGTTGTAGGGGTTTAATGGCACAGGCAGGGAGCCCAGCCAACAGCGAGTTGCAGTAATCCAGACGGGAGATGACAAGTGCCTGGATTAGGACCTGCACCGCTTCCTGTGTGAGGCAGGGTCGTACTCTGCGGATGTTGTAGAGCATGAACCTACAGGAACGGGCCACCGCCTTGATGTTAGTTGAGAACGACAGGGTGTTGTCCAGGATCACGCCAAGGTACTTAGCGCTCTGGGAGGAGGACACGATGGAGTTGTCAACCGTGATGGCGAGATCATGGAACGGGCAGTCCTTCCCCGGGAGGAAGAGCAGCTCCGTCTTGCCGAGGTTCAGCTTGAGGTGGTGATCCGTCATCCACACTGATATGTCTGCCAGACATGCAGAGATGCGATTCGCCACCTGGTCATCAGAGGGGGGAAAGGAGAAGATTAATTGTGTGTCGTCTGCATAGCAATGATAGGAGAGACCATGTGAGGTTATGACAGAGCCAAGTGACTTGGTGTATAGCGAGAATAGGAGAGGGCCTAGAACAGAGCCCTGGGGGACACCAGTGGTGAGAGCGCGTGGTGAGGAGACAGATTCTCGCCACGCCACCTGGTAGGAGCGACCTGTCAGGTAGGACGCAATCCAAGCATGGGCCGCGCCGGAGATGCCCAACTCGGAGAGGGTGGAGAGGAGGATCTGATGGATCACAGTATCGAAGGCAGCCGATAGGTCTAGAAGGATGAGAGCAGAGGAGAGAGAGTTAGCTTTAGCAGTGCGGAGTGCCTCCGTGATACAGAGAGAAGAGCAGTCTCAGTTGAATGACTAGTCTTGAAACCTGACTGATTTGGATCAAGAAGGTCATTCTGAGAGAGATAGCGGGAGAGCTGGCCAAGGATGGCACGTTCAAGAGTTTTGGAGAGAAAAGAAAGAAGGGATACTGGTCTGTAGTTGTTGACATCGGAGGGATCGAGTGTAGGTTTTTTCAGAAGGGGTGCAACTCTCGCTCTCTCTGAAGACGGGAGGGACGTAGCCAGCGGTCAGGGATGAGTTGATGAGCGAGGTGAGGTAAGGGAGAAGGTCACCGGAAATGGTCTGGAGAAGAGAGGAGGGGATAGGGTCAAGCGGGCAGGTTGTTGGGCGGCCGGCCGTCACAAGACGCGAGATGTCATCTGGAGAGAGAGGGGAGAAAGAGGTCAGAGCACAGGGTAGGGCAGTGTGAGCAGAACCAGCGGTGTCGTTTGACTTAGCAAACGAGGATCGGATGTCGTCGACCTTCTTTTCAAAATGGTTGACGAAGTCATCTGCAGAGAGGGAGGAGGGGGAGGAGGATTCAGGAGGGAGGAGAAGGTGGCAAAGAGCTTCCTAGGGTTAGAGGCAGATGCTTGGAATTTAGAGTGGTAGAAAGTGGTTTTAGCAGCAGAGACAGAGGAGGAAAATGTAGAGAGGAGGGAGTGAAAGGATGCCAGGTCCGCAGGGAGGCGGAGTTTTCCTCCATTTCCGCTCGGCTGCCCGGAGCCCTGTTCTGTGAGCTCGCAATGAGTCGTCGAGCCACGGTGCGGGAGGGGAGGACCGAGCCGGCCTGGAGGATAGGGGACATAGAGAGTCAAAGGATGCAGAAAGGGAGGAGAGGAGGGTTGAGGAGGCAGAATCAGGAGATAGGTTGGAGAAGGTTTGAGCAGAGGGAAGAGATGATAGGATGGAAGAGGAGAGAGTAGCGGGGGAGAGAGAGCGAAGGTTGGGACGGCGCGATACCATCCGAGTAGGGGCAGTGTGGGAAGTGTTGGATGAGAGCGAGAGGGAAAAGGATACAAGGTAGTGGTCGGAGACTTGGAGGGGAGTTGCAATGAGGTTAGTGGAAGAACAGCATCTAGTAAAGATGAGGTCGAGCGTATTGCCTGCCTTGTGAGTAGGGGGAAGGTGAGAGGGTGAGGTCAAAAGAGGAGAGGAGTGGAAAGAAGGAGGCAGAGAGGAATGAGTCAAAGGTAGACGTGGGGAGGTTAAAGTCGCCCAGAACTGTGAGAGGTGAGCCGTCCTCAGGAAAGGAGCTTATCAAGGCATCAAGCTCATTGATGAACTCTCCGAGGGAACCTTGAGGGCGATAAATGATAAGGATGTTAAGCTTGAAAGGGCTGGTAACTGTGACAGCATGGAATTCAAAGGAGGCGATAGACAGATGGGTAAGGGGAGAAAGAGAGAATGACCACTTGGGAGAGATGAGGATCCCGGTGCCACCAACCCGCTGACCAGAAGCTCTCGGGGTGTGCGAGAACACGTGGGCGGACGAAGAGAGAGCAGTAGGAGTAGCAGTGTTGTCTGTGGTGATCCATGTTTCCGTCAGTGCCAAGAAGTCGAGGGACTGGAGGGAGGCATAGGCTGAGATGAACTCTGCCTTGTTGGCCGCAGATCGGCAGTTCCAGAGGCTACCGGAGACCTGGAACTCCACGTGGGTCGTGCGCGCTGGTACCACCAGATTAGGGTGGCCGCGGCCACGCGGTGTGGAGCGTTTGTATGGTCTGTGCAGAGAGGAGAGAACAGGGATAGACAGACACATAGTTGACAGGCTAGAGAAGAGGCTACGCTAATGCAAAGGAGATTGGAATGACAAGTGGACTACACGTCTCGAATGTTAAGAAAGTTAAGCTTACGTAGCAAGAATCTAATTGACTAAAATGATTAAAATGATACAGTACTGCTGAGGTAGGCTAGCTGGCAGTGGCTGCGTTGTTGACTTTGTAGGCTAGCTGGCAGTGGCTGCGTTGTTGACACTACACTAATCAAGTCGTTCCGTTGAGTGTAAAGTTTCTACAATGCTGCTATTCGGGGCTAGCTGGCTAGCTAGCAGTGTTGATTACGTTACGTTGCGTTAAAAGAACGACAATAGCTGGCTAGCTAACCTAGAAAATAGCTCTAGACTACACAATTATCTTTGAAACAAAGACGGCTATGTAGCTAGCTATGTAGCTAGCTACGATCAAACAAATCACACCGTTGGGACTGTAATGAAATGAAATGAAAATGTGATACTACCTGTGGAGCGAAGCGGAATGCGACCGGAATGCGAAAGTTCTATTCAGTAGACGTTGGCTAGCTGTTGGCTAGCTAGGAGTGACTCCTACGTTAAGGACGACAAATAGCTGGCTAGCTAACCTCTGTAAATTAAGATAATCGCTCTAAGACTACACACTCTAAACTACACAATTATCTTGGATACGAAGACAGCAAAGACAACTATGTAGCTAGCTAACACTACACTAATCAAGTCGTTCAGTTGAGTGTGATAGTGTTACTACAGTGCTACGGTAGACGGTGAACGTTAGCTAGCTGGCTAGCTGCTGGGCAGATAGGAGGACGACGAAATACGATAATTACGCAATTATCTTTGATACAAAGACGGCTATGTAGCTAGCTAAGAAGAAATTGCTAAGATTAGACAAATCAAACCGTTGTACTATAATGAAATGTAATGAAATGTAATGAAAAGTTATACAACCTGCAGACCGAAGCAGACCGAAGCGCGGATGCGACCGCTCGCTCCAACCCGGAAATACGTTTTCCTTTTATAAATAATATATATACTGTCTATACACCATTTAGCCGACGCTCAGTCTGTGTATCTTTGTGTGTGTGTATTGAGTGTGCGTAGTTGTATTTCACTTACCTGTATGGTGAACAGGTGGAGGTCTGGAGACTCAGAAATACAGAGGTATCATGAAAACATTGCTATAGAGCTGACTGGACAACGCCATCCCCTACCCTAAGTGGACCCAAATCAACACTTTGATTAGCTAAAGTCAATAATTGTGGATAAACTACTATAATGGACTAAAATAAGATAATGATCAAAAGGAAAAGTGCAATCAAAGCAGTGGATGCATTTCAAATAGTCTACTTTCCTTGTCCCCCGTCTGAGAGGACTCCTCACTTATCAGTGCTTATGAAAGAGGAAAATATTCTTTATTTACTCATGACCGCTGTAATATAACTGTTATATGGTTAATATCTATCAAGTCCTTTCACACAAAGTCGTCATGAAGTCAAAGGAGAATAAATGCAAGGAATTAAGCTTTTCAAAGTTATTGGGTCACAGAGAGTGACGTTGGAAACAGACACGATGTGTTTTGGATAAGCAGCACAAGGTCAAAAGGGTAGGATCTAAATTAAAACTTTAAATAAAAGTAGAGCTCTCTCATTAGAGTGTTTTTACACCACAGGGACTTCTTGAGCTAATAACCAGGCAGTCATAGACTGCAGGGGTCTGCATTAGGATGTGTCTCAGCAGAGGGAGAAACAGCCAGCCCTGTAATAAAACAGCTTTAATTACACTGCATCAGGAAAAGGATGCCGTGGTAGAGCTCATTCACAAAGAGAGGGACACGGACACGGAAGGAAGGAAGGAATAGTGTGTGTGCACGTGTGCATGTGTCATCGTGAGGATGGTTCACCTTGGTTTGGAAATTCGTTTGACCTTACTAAAATAAGTAGTCATTATTGGAGTTAATGCACTGACAATTAATGAGAATTTCATCAAATCATAAATTCAGTGAACTTGAAATGACTGACTTTTTTAACTGCCCCCTTAGAGACAGATAATTACGTCCCTTAGAAAAGCTCCAGCAGGCAGGCTGTTGTTGGAAAGAATGATGCCTTCAAACAGCCCTAACAGCACAGCAACATCTGTTCAATCGCTTCCATTGATAGTAATCACAACTACTGGCAAACTGCTGCATATTATCGCTGGCAATTAGCAAAATATGGAACTTCTAAAACACCCTTTGGCTGTCTTCCTCTCTCTCTCTCTCTCTCTCTCTCTCTCTCTCTCTCTCTCTCTTCCTATATCTTTCTTTCTCTTTCTTTCTCTTTCAATGGTTTTTGAGGGATTCTTCTGATGTTTATGCCGCCACTTGTTAGCCAAAGTCGGTTGTAGTGAATGCCCATTGAAGGAAACTATTTTGCCGAATGCCAAAGCCATTGACTGTTCCTTCATATCCTGTCAGATAAGATACCACAAAGGCCTCTCTTTTTTCTCCGGACCCCAAACCATTCTTAACATCTTGACAGCCTCCTCTCTCACTCCCCCTCGCCTCCTACTCCTCTTCTTAGGCGATAAAGAGAGTTGTAATATCAGGAAGGACACACATTCCTCTGTACGTATTCACAGATCTCAGAGGAGAAGGGGAGAGATGTCATGCAATGTCTCCAGCAGATCAGAAGGGGAGACGGAAAGGAAGGCAGAGAGAGATAAAAGGAGAGGGAGTGGGGAACTTCAAAGAAGGAAGGGAAGAAGCCAAAGAACAAGATAAAGAGTGAGACAGGGAAAGCAAAAGAAGGCAGTCTTGATCAATGGTCTACCAAACATTAAAACACTGTCTCGGGCCTCTCCAAATTAGTTTTGTTTGTATATTGTTGTATATACAATACAGGAAAGCTCCTACGGTCAACATGGATGAAGTGCTGACTGTTAAGTCTCAGAACATACCACACAATGCAAACACATATAAAAAAAAACATCTGTGCTGTAAATGAGATGATTAGTGTGCACCATGGGAGTCAACAGTAGCACATTTTAGGTGCATCAAATTGATTGTAAATTACATGCATATCAGGACAAAGCTTGAGTGTTCTCAACTCACCATTGTTTCAATACCTCCTTTGAGGCTGCTTTAGGATGGCTAGCAACTCGAACGCTCAATAAAACATACACTTGGTATCCAGACACACAATTAGAGATGAAATGGGGCAGCCAAAGTGATACGGCAGTGGGTCCTGGCTTTTTGACATTCTTCTCTAAATGCTGTTGTTTTTGTAAACAAGGTTGTTTGGAAAGGATAGGAAACACCTGTGTACTAGGGCGAGATGTGATCAGGACACTCAGATGCTCTGGAATCTGTCTCTTACTGATAACTACATGTAATGCTGTCAGCATGTCGGACAACCAGTGATCATGGCTATCTACCAGACCTTAGTGTTTGTCTTGGAATGATGATCTTTAGGTTGGTATGTGAATCTGTATCCCTCATTGTCTTACAGTGTCTTGCCCCTCTTTATTCATCATCCTCCCTCTCTCTCCATCTTTCTCTGGGTGGATGACCCTATTTGTCTTCAATATCTTCACCATACCGTCTCTCATATTTGGTATTTATCTATGTATGAGTGTGAACATATAGCATATTTTTTAATTGCTCACCATGCATACAGAAAAAGTGCGTGATGTAAGAGTTCTACAATATACAGGATGGCTCCTAACAAAATGACTGGGATGCCTATGTCTTGCGATTAAGCTGCTGCAAACCACACAGCCAAAAGAGAGAAAATATGACATTTACACTCAGAACCAGAGAATGGAAGCCCTGGCAACAACAGTGGCATATTAGAGATTATCCTGAGACAAAATGGCCGTAGTTTGTGTTTAACCAACATTGAGGCAATTCTGACTCTCAGCACATGGTATTACGTCTGGAGAGGTTTGGAGGTGCATTTGCCAGTCCAATTTATTGCCTGGAGTAATCAAAATAACCATTTGAAAATTATAAAACTGATGTGCTTTATAGCTGCTTCATAGCTGCTGAGTATCTTAATATATCGCTGCACTAAATATGATTTGTGTTTTGTACACATAACAAATAGAGTTTAAGAAAAGTCATTTTAAGGTTGTTCAGTAGACTAAATGCCTCTGACAGCCAGCCAGGTTTGTTCACCATAGGACAACAGTTTGTGTGTTATTGGTAGGCTACTGTAGTCCAACAATATAATGGGTGCTGCTATGTCCTCAATTGCCCATGAGAATGAGCAAAGAAACCTGTTTAGAAATACAATATGTCCTGTAAATGTTTACATGGACACATAAGACAGCTACAGTTATTGCAAGTCCTTATTTATTTTTAAATTGGATTTATTTGACCTTTATTTAACTAGGCAATTCAGTTAAGAACAAATTCTTATTTACAATGTCGGCCTACCAAAAGGCAAAAGGCCTCCTGCGGGGACAGGGGACAATTTTTTTTTAAATGAATTAAAAAATATATATAGGACAAAACACACATCATTACAAGAGAGACAACACAACACACTAGACCTAAGACAACAACATAGCATGGCAGCAACACAACATGACAGCAACATGGTAGCAACAGAACATGGCAGCAGCACAACATGGTAGCAGCACAAAACATGGTACAAGCATTATTGGGCACAGACAACAGCACAAAGGGCAAGAAGGTAGAGAAAACAATACAACACGCAAACCAGCAACAACTGTCAGTAAGAGGGAATCCTATTTTTAGATATTTCTTTCTTTATTTTATTCTATCCTTTTCCTTGTTTCAGGTCAACATCATAAACAAATTGTACATATATTTGAATTCCAAAATGAAACAAAGTAACATAAAACATAACATAACCAACAAACACCAAAACAAAAACAAAACATGCAAAAACAATATGAATCATACATCCCCTTTGAGTTCTCTGCTCATAATTTTTCATTACTTAATTGTTTTTTTCTCATTAATTTCATTAACTTTGTTATTTTTTAATTTTCCTTACATACCTTTAATAATTTGACTGCCACAAATTGTGTGGCTGTAGTGTGTAAAATACCCTTAACAGAGCATAGAGGCCTATACAAGAATATATTTTATACAAGAAAGTGTCCAAGGTCTTGTTGATCCATAAATGCATTGATGTTAATATATTATCTGCAAGATAAGGGAGAAGAGATCGGAAAAAGGGGTCCCATATTGTATAAAAATCTCCTTCCTTTTTTTGGCAGGTCCATCCACCTATCTACTGTATGTCTTCATTAACTGCCCTAAGTACAGGTGCAAAGTTGCTATTAGACAGATTGTGAAGTTTATTTGAAATGTTTATACCAACTATTTTCTGTCCAATTGAAAAGGAAGTCATTCAAATTGTTGTTGTCACTCAAGCTCACAAGGGGCATTGATTCTGATTCATTCAAATGTATTTTGTAGCCATAAAAAGAGCTAAACCTCTTAATGAAGTCAATAACAATAATGCGAAAAGAAGGCTTCTGGGTTAGAAATGAATAGAAAAATATCATCTGCATATAGAGATATAATATGAGTTTGTTTTCGAGTCTTGACACTTATAAGACCTTCCTGGGTATGTACAGTATAGCCTCTGCCAGGGACGCTAATACCAAGGCAAATAGCAGAGGTCACAGTGAGAAATCCTGGCTTGCCCCTCTACCCAAAAAGAAAGTGGGTGAATGTATTCCATTTGTTATCACAGCGGCCTGAGTGGCATGGTATATCAACTTTATGCTTCTACTTGGGACGCTTGCGTCCCAACTAGAGCTCTGGAAATGCAAATGCGCTACGCTAAATGCTAATAGTATTAGTTAAAACTCAAAAGTTCATTAAAATACACATGCAGGGTATCAAATTAAAGCTACACTCGTTGTGAATCCAGGCAATAAGTCCGATTTTTAAAATGCTTTTCGGCGACAGCATGAGAAGCTATTATCTGATAGCATGCACCAATACACTACAACAGAAAAGCACAGCAGGGGACGTAAACAAAATAATTAGCATTTCGACGTTACACAAACCGCACAATAAAATAGAAAACAGTCATTACCTTTCACCATCTTCTTTGTTGGCACTCCTAGATGTCCCATAAACACTATTGGGTCTTTATTTCGATTAAATCGGGCCATATAAAGCCAAGATATCGTTATATGTAGACTGTGTGATAAACGAAAAAAACAGCGATTTCACAACGTAACGTCATTTTTTAAAATTCAAAAAGTAGACGATAAACTTTCACAAAACACTTCGAAATACGTTTGTAATGCTACTTTAGGTATTAGTAAACGTTAATAAGCGATAAAAATCATCCGTAGGCGATGTAAATATCATTAGCTGTCGTCTTGGAAAAAATTTCAGGAGAGAGCTCTTCCGGAATGATCTGGGCGGAGACCGGAGGTAAGCGGTGCCCCTCTTTCGGTTCAACCAAGAATCAAAGATGATTAAATTCACAAGATACTCGACAACATGGGGATGCTGTGGGAGTTGAATGCTCCGTCTTATCTAATTCGGCTCACTGTTAACAATTGCTGGAAGTGGCGCAAGGATATTTATTTCCATTTTCTGTGATCAGGTTTTCCTGCGCTTTCCGATGTAACGCACGTTATGTAATAGCCACAGTCGTGATTTAACCAGTTTTAAAAACGTCCGAGGGTTCCCTATCCACACATTCTAACCATATGAACGTACTATATTCCTGGCATGAGTAGCAGGGCGCTGAAATGTTGCGCGATTTTTAACAAAATTTTCAAAAAAGTAGAGGGTCGACTGAAGAGGTTAACAAAATTCTCTCCCACTTCAAACCAGTTAAGTACTTTAAATAGGTATTGCCATTCTACTTGGTCTAATGCCTTCTCGGCATCCAATGATAGAGACACTGCTCTATGTTGTGGTTGCTCACAGTGTTGTATTATGATGAGGAGATGCCTGACATTTGTAAATGAATGCCTTTGCATTATAAACCAGTTTGGTCCGACTTTATTAAAGTTGGTAGCAGGCGTTCTAGTCTCCTAGTTAGGAACTTAGATGACATCTTACTGTCCACATTAATTAGGGGGACAGTCCTATAGTTAGAGCAATCTTTGCCTGGTTTATTTTTCTTAAGAATGAGAACAATATTTGCATGGTTAAAATTGGGAGGGAGTTCAACCCTGGCAAAGGAGAACTCTGAGAAGGGGTTTCGTAATAAAATCTTGACAATTCTTATAAAAATCAGGTCCTGGGGATTTGCCAAGTTTTAATTGCCTCTTGTATTTCTTCTTTGGATATCTCCTTGCATAATAATTATCTGTCTTCCACATGTATCGCCAGGAAATATTATTGCTGGATTCGGAGCTGTAGAGTGACAGGTAGTAGTCCCTCATAATGGTATTTATTTCCCTAGTGGTGAATCGTTCCATACCTGATTGCTCCTTTATTAGCCTCCAGTATTTATGCTGCAGTAGTTTATGTGTCGGGGGGCTAGGGTCAGTTTGTTATATCTGGAGTACTTCTCATGTCCTATTCGGTGTCCTGTGTGAATCTAAGTGTGCGTTATCTAATTCTCTCCTTCTCTCTTTCTTTCTCTCTCTCGGAGGACCTGAGCCCTAGGACCATGACCCAGGACTACCTGACATGATGACTCCTTGCTGTCCCCAGTCCACCTGGCCATGCTGCTGCTCCAGTTTCAACTGACCTGAGCCCTAGGACCATGCCCCAGGACTACCTGACATGATGACTCCTTGCTGTCCCCAGTCCACCTGGCCATGCTGCTGCTCCAGTTTCAACTGACCTGAGCCCTAGGACCATGCCCCAGGACTACCTGACATGATGACTCCTTGCTGTCCCCAGTCCACCTGGCCATGCTGCTGCTCCAGTTTCAACTGTTCTGCCTTATTATTATTCGACCATGCTGGTCATTTATGAACATTTGAACATCTTGGCCATGTTCTGTTATAATCTCCACCCGGCACAGCCAGAAGAGGATTGGCCACCCCACATAGCCTGGTTCCTCTCTAGGTTTCTTCCTAGGTTTGGCCTTTCTAGGGAGTTTTTCCTAGCCACCGTGCTTCTACACCTGCATTGCTTGCTGTTTGGGGTTTTAGGCTGGGTTTCTGTACAGCACTTTGAGATATCAGCTGATGTACGAAGGGCTATATAAATAAATTTGATTTGATTTCGATTTGATTAATAAGGGTATAGTGTCTGGTGCAGTTGTATTCTTTGACAGTCTTGAGAGTAGTCCATTTGTTTAGCCTGGAAATGAGATTGTCTGTAAACAGTTGGTCTATTATTCATCTTGCAACTTGTAATTATTTGAAGAGCGGTTTGGAAGAAGTTCTTTTAAATTAGTCTTCAAGTTGAATTACTTTTAACTCTAAGTCCAGCTGCGACATAGGAAATAATATTCCCTCTCATAACTGCCTTGTCTGCTTCCCAAATTATTGAAGGAGATACGTTGGGGATGTCATTATTCTCCATATAGAGATTCCATTGATTATTTAAAAACACGGTGAATTCCAGTGTGTTAAATAGCATAGGGTTTAAATGTCACCTTCTGTTAGATGGATCCCTGTAAGGTGGGGACATTACTATGCTGATCTATGAATGGTCCGACAAACACATGATACCGATATCACAAGACTGTGTTCGGTCTAAAACCAGTTGTGAAGTTAAAAAGTAGTTAATTCTAGAACAAGATTTATGGTTGACGGAATAAAAGTAAGTCCTTTTCATTTTGATGCATAATTCTCCAAACATCATGCAGACAGAAAGCTTAACAAAAATTATGTATACCCGTAGTTTTCCTAGATGCCTTCTGGTTGCGAGGTTTTTGATCAACCAGTGGGTTCAATGGACAATTATAGTTTCCTCCTAAAACACAAAATGGTATTGCCAGTGAAGCCACATCATTTACAAGTTTTGCCATAATGGTAAATATTAGGTGCATAAATTGATCCCAGCTGAATATGCTCGCCATATAGAAAACCAGTAATAATCACATATCTACTTTCAGAATCTTTAACAATGATATCCAGTATCAAATAGAGACTTTTGTGAATAAGAATGACAGCCCCTCTGCTTTTAGAATTATATGATGAGTAAAATACTTTGCCTATCCAGTCTCGCTTTAATTTCCCATGTTCCAAGTCAGTCAGATGTGTCTCCTGTAGGAGATAAATCTGTACCTTTTCTTTTTTAAGCTGTTAATCATTTTTTACGTTTAATGTTCAAATTAATTCCTTTCAAATTATTAGTAGTTATCTTAAAATTTCTCATGGGGGTTTGCTGTTATTACAGAATTCACAACAAGCAATGAAAGAGCAATGAGACCTGTCTGAGAATATTTCACATATTTGGCCAACATTAAGATACAGAAAAATATAAACATACCATATACATCCAACGTTACATAACAAAATACACAGAGGGGGACATATTCTTGTGGAAATTAAAGTCGGTTCTTTAATCTATGAGACACAATCAATACATGATTGTCACGTTCACTGTCTTCGAACTCCCTGTCATAAATGAGCCAAGGCGCAGCATGCATGTAATTCCACATCTTTAATTGATGTGAAACCTTCACAAAAACAGGTTAACAGAAACAGGTAAACAGAAACCGGACCCGGTTCGGGACGTAGCCCTCACTCCGCACGCTGATCCCTCCGCTTCCGTGGAACTGGACCGCGGATCGTCGCCGGAGACTCCGGACCGTGGATCGTTGCCGGAGGATGCGGACCGTGAATCATCCCTGGAGGCTCTGGATTTGGAACCCCCGCTGGAGGCTCTGGACTGCAGACCGTCGCTGGAGGCTCCGGACTGCAGACCGTCGTTGGAGACTCCGGACTGCAGACCGTCGCTGGAGACTCCGGACTGCAGACCGTCCCTGGAGGCTCTGGATTTGGAACCCCCGCTGGAGGCTCCGGATTGCAGACCGTCGCTGGAGACTCCGGACTGCAGACCGTCATTGGAGACTCCGGACTACAGACCGTCGCTGGAGACTTCGGACTGCAGACCTACGCTGGAGGCTCCGGACTGCAGACCATCGCTGGAGACTCCGGACTACAGACCGTCGCTGGAGACTCCGGACTGCAGACCGTCCCTGGAGGCTCTGGATTTGGAATCCCCGTTGGAGGCTCCGGATTGCAGACCGTCGCTGGAGACTCCGGACTGCAGACCGTCGCTGGAGGCTCCGGACTGCAGACCGTCACTGGAGACTCCGGACTACAGACCGTCGCTGGAGACTTCGGACTGCAGACCCAAGCTGGAGGCTCCGGACTGCAGACCGTTGCTGGAGACTCCGGACTACAGACCGTCGCTGGAGACTCCGGACTGCAGACCGTCCCTGGAGGCTCTGGATTTGGAACCCCCGCTGGAGGCTCCGGATTGCAGACCGTCGCTGGAGACTCCGGACTGCAGACCGTCGCTGGAGGCTCCGGATTGGGGACCGTCGCTGGACTCTCCGGACTGAGGACCGTCTTTGGAAGCTCCGGACTGGGGACCGTCGCTGGAGGCTCGGGACTAGGGACCGTCATTGGAGGCTCCGGACTGGAGACCGTCGCTGGAGGCTCCGGACTGGGGACCGTCGCTGGACTCTCCGGACTGGGGACCGTCGTTGGAAGCTCTGGACTGGGGACCGTCACTGGAGGCTCCGTGCCTTGGATTGTCACTGGAGTCTTCCGGCCATGGATTATCACTGGAGGCTTCGTGCCATGGATCATCACTACAGGCTCCAGGCCATGGATCATCACTGGAGGCTTCGTGCCATGGATCATCACTACAGGCTCTGGGCCATGGATCATCACTGGAGGCTTCGTGCCATGGATCATCACTACAGGCTCTGGGCCATGGATCATCACTGGAGGCTTCGTGCCATGGATCATCACTACAGGCTCTGGACCATGGATTATCACTGGAGGCTTCGTGCCATGGATCATCACTACAGGCTCCGGGCCATGGATCATCACTGGAGGCTTCGTGCCATGGATCATCACTACAGGCTCTGGGCCATGGATTATCACTGGAGGCTTCGTGCCACGGATCATCACTACAGGCTCCGGGCCATGGATAATCACTGGAGGCTTTGGGCCATGGATCATCACTGGAGGCTTCATGCCATGGATCATCACTACAGGCTCCGGGCCATGGATCATTACTGGAGGCTTCATGCCATGGATCATCACTACAGGCTCCGGGCCATGGATCATTACTGGAGGCTTCATGCCATGGATCATAACTGGAGGCCTCATATGTGGAGCCGGAATAGGTCTCACCGGACTGAGGAGTAATACTGGAAGCCTGATGCGTGGAACTGTCACAGGGCTTACCAGGCTGGGGAGACATACTGGAGATCTGGTACGTGGAACCGGAACATGTCTCAGCATACTGGGGAGATGCACTGGAAGCCTGGTGCGTGGAGCAGGCACCAGATACATTTGGCCGTGGAGGCGCACTGGAGGTCTCGAGCGTAGAGCTGGCACAACCCGTCCTGGCTAGATGCCCACTTCCGCCCGGCAAATGCGGGGCGCTGGCACAGAGCGCACCGGCCTGTGAATGCTCACTGGAGACACAGTGCGCATCACTGCATAACACGGTGCCTGACCGGTCACATGCTCCCCACGGTAAGCACGGGAAGTTGGCTCAGGTCTAAACCCTGACTCCGCCAATCTCCCCGTGTACCCCTCCCAAAAACTTTGGGAGCTGCCTCTCGGGCTTCCATGACAGGGTCTTGTCCCCTGCCATAATATCCTTCCCGGTCCAGCTCGTCTCCCAAGTTGGCGCACGCTGCTTGGTGTTTCTGTGGTGGGTAATTCTGTCACGTTCACTGTCTTCGAACTCCCTGTCGTAAATGAGCCAAGGCGGAGCGTGCATGTAATTCCACATCTTTAATTGAAGTGAAACCTTCACAAAAACAGGTAAACAGAACGTGACGCAACCGTGGCGCACACAAACACTCACAGAAAATAAATAATTACCCACAAACACAGGTGGGAAAAAGGCTGCCTACGTATGATTCCCAATCAGAGACAACGATAGACAGCTGCCTCTGATTGGGAACCATACCCGGCCAACAAAGAAACAGACAAACTAGAGTGCCCACCCAAATAGAGAAATAAAAAGGCTCTCTAAGGTCAGGGCGTGTCAATGGACAAGAACAGAAGTTTAACTAAAGACAATATTTTTGATGGGACAGAGAGAGGGGGGTGCCATGTTGAATTAAAACAATCAGAGGCAGCTGTTTATCGTTGTCTCTGATTGGGGATCCTATTTAGGTTGCCATTTCCATTTTGATTTTGTGGGTTATTGTCTATGGTTAGTTGCATGTCAGCACTCGTTATATATAGCTTCACAGTTGTTTTGTCATATTTGTTCAGTGTTCTCTTTCATTAAAGAGGAATGTATTCATATCACGCTGCGCCTTTGTTTCCTCGTTATGACGAACGTGACAACACCACTAAGCAAGTGCCATCACCAAGAAGGTGGCAGCATGAAGACAAAGAAGCTCTCCAAACAGGTCAGGGATAAAGGTGTGGAGAAGTACATAAAAAAAATATCAGAAACTTTGAACACCATTAAATCCATTATTAAGAAATGGAAAGAAAACGGCACCACAACAAACCAGTCAAGAGAGGGCCACCCACCAAAACTCATGAAACTCATTCCATCAGAGAGGCAACAAAGAGACCAAAGATAACCCTGAAGGAGCTGCAAAGCTCCACTGCAGAGATTGGAGTACCTGTCCACAGGACCACTTTAAGAGTGGCCAGAAAAAATCCATTGCTTAAAGAAAAAAATAAGCAAACATGTTTGGTGTTCACCAAAAAACATGTGGGAGACTCCCCAAACTTATGGAAGAAGGTACTCTGGTCAGATTAGACAAAAATTTAGCTTTTTGGCAATCATGGAAAACGCTATGTCTGGCGCAAACCCAACACCTCTCATCACCCCGAGAACAACATCCCCATGTTGTTCATCGACAGGGACTGGGAAACTGGTCAGAATTGAAGGAATGGTGGATGGCGCTAAATACAGGGAAATTCTTGAGCGGAAACCTTTTTCAGTCTTCCGGAGATTTGAGACTGGGATGGAAATTCACCTTCCAACAGGACAATGACCCTAATTATACTGCTAAAGCAACACTTGAGTGGTTTTCGGGGAAACATTTAAATGTCTTGGAATGGCCTAGTCAAAGCCCAGACCTCAATCCAATTGAGAATCTTTGGTATGACTTAAAGATTGCTGTACACCAGCGGAACCCACCCAACTTGAAGGAGCTGGAGCAGGTAATCTTTTAAGAATGCGCAAAAAATCCCAGTGACTAGATGTGCCAAGCTTATAGAGACATACCCCAAGATACTTGATTGCTCTAGAAAGTATTGACTTTGGGGGTTGGTGAATAGTTATGCAAACTCAAGTTTTCAGTTTTGTTTGTGTTATTTCTTGTTTGTGTCACAATAAAAACGATTTTGCATCTTCAGAGTTAAATCAAATGATACAACCCTCCCAAAAAAATACATTTTAATTCCAGGTTGTAAGGCAACAAAATAGGAATAATGCCAAGGGGGGTAAATACTTTCACAAGCCACTGTAATTAGTAGACCAGTGGGACAGAACTGAATGGCATGTTGGAGATTGCGCACTTCACAAAAATGTAGTATTTGTTCAGAACCCCTGCTATCACTATGTTGTGTGATTGTTTGTGAGGGAGACAGTGGAGTGGTTTAGTTTTGAAGTGTGCTGACCATCCTCCTCTAAACAAATGTTTATTGTTGTCCGAATGCCCAAAACACAGTTTAAATTAGATGAAAAATTGTTGTACGGCTGCCAGTGTTGTTTTGGGATTGTCTGTTTTTTTTAAGGTGCCAAAAATGGAAGCCCTCTTAAATTCAGATTTGTTCAGTGCAAAGTGATGGTCAAATGCATACATTGAGGAATTTGCTGATAGCAACAAAAGTAGTAAGTATTTTAATATTAATAGGTCTTAATCACCATGTCTTTCAGAATAGGACCAAAAATATCCCCAAGGATTCTGGAGGATTTGGTGCTCGGCTAAGAGTTGATGTGACTGTGTAGTTCGAGCCAAGGGAATAGTTTGGGGTTACTGGAGAATTAAGACATCTCTGGGACAGCATCTGACATGTAAGGACATTTTGATTCTGTCAACAAATGATCTAATATATGTTATCAATTGGCTACTTGGGTGGCTACCTAAGAGCATGACAACTTCACAAATACTTTCAACATCCACAAATGGGGCAAACCAGTCCCATCACCACCGTCAATGACATAAGGAGAGTGTGTCAAGCGTGATCAGAATTAATACATTTTACTCAGACCAAGTTGACAGTCCAGGGCTGAGTTAGTGTGAATTATGTCCCATTCTTCATGTCAGCTGTGAGGATGACAGTAATGTGATGATTCCCACCCACAATGGAGGAACACAGAGACTGCAACCTCAACACGACCCCATGCAAATGCTGTCATGTGTTCTCAGTCACACTGTAAACCCACAGTGCAGTCACAAAGCACGCAAGCAATTGGGGTTTGGTTATGAGTAGGGCCCTGAGTTTGTACTGGCTATATGGTCCCATGTGGCTGATTTGGTAGAGCAAGATGCTCAAACCCAGGGTTTGGGGTTTGATTCCCACAAGGGACCAGTAAAATAAGAGTGTCTACTAAATGACTAAAATATAAATATATGGATTTGACCAGAAAATTCTGTAGGCCTGTATTTTCTCTTTGTCAGGTAGATTCTCTGATGTTTTATATTACGGACATAGTCCTTGAAGGTCCGTGTTCACCAAGGAAAGATACAGGGGAAAAAACTGACGGGTATCAGAATATATTGTCTGCATATAGAGGTGAACTTGACCATTGCCTTCCTTTAGGGGTGTTGAGGGTCTGTTGAGTGTTATTTTTGGCACCTCAAGTACCCTTAGATGTTGGTGTGAATGAATCAACATTTAGACAACATCCTAATGTGATGGAGATGACCCAGTGAAGATAACCCAACCTTTGATTTAACCCCTGCAACTCACTCTGTCTCAGTTTAGCCCACCAGCAGGGTACAAGACAATCCAGTCCATTTACCCCTCACTGAGATCAAAGCACCGGAGGCCCACCGTCTCCCTTTTTATTCTATTCTACCAGACTCCAACTTTGTAAAGTCCTCTCACGCATATGAGATTGCGCTCCAACCCCCTCTTTTGTAGGACTTAAAGACTGTCTTTTGATGGCAAAACAAACAGGGGCATTAAGAGGAAGGAGGGTTGGAGGGATGGAGGGAGGAAGGAGGAGAGAATCAAAGGGTTAGGTGAGTGGCGGTTTGGAGGGGGGATGTAGGGATGGGGGGGCAAGCATTTCCCATTAAGCCCTAATGACTGTTAATGGGACAATGGGGACCCTCAGAGGCCATTACTGTGCCATTGTCTAATAGGATGCTTCCCCTCTGAGCTGAGGAGGCTGCTCTGGGGCTCTGCTCTTTTGATGCCACTGTGCTGACCCTAGGCAGGGTGAGGAGTGTCCATGTTTTCCTGGAAAGGGGAGTGAGATAGAGAGGGAGGAAGTAATGTGAAGGGGTAGAGGCATGGGGATCAGCATGAGGGAGAGAGAGGCGGGGTATTATATTGTCCTATGTGCTAGGAGAGGGCAGGGGGTGAGAGAGACCCACATGTGAAAATTGTTTTTGGGACATGTGTGTGTGAGGTTCTACATGTTTCTCACACATCCAGTCACATCCATGGACTAAGTAGAAACAACCCTGCTTAACTTCAGAGGCAAACCAGCAGTGGGATGCAGGGTGCTATGTTGCTGAAATGAATGTGCCAAAACGTGCAACTGGAAAAAAGGCAGCGAAAGCAAAGGCTAAAGCATTTTATTTAATTGCGTTATCATAAATATATCATAAATAGTTTTCATAAAAAATATGTTTTTGTTGCATTCATTTACAATTAGTTTGCTTTCGTATTTAAACAATTATTCCCTTGCAATATTTTGTTTTGCCATCAATAGTTTGGGTTTGTGTTTTGCTTTCAAAATCATTATATTTTGTTTGCAATACTGAGAATGTTGTTCTCGACTTCAGACGTTTTGCCTGATAGTAATGGCACAAAAGTAACTCACTCACTATAGGATTGCATAATATAATAACACTATTACAATTGGATTGCATCATATAACAACACTATTACTCATTAAGGTGTTAAAGTGGCAATCCATAATTGAAACATGGATGCAAGACCTGACCATCCACGATTTTAAAGTTATAGTTTTAAACATGTTTCTAGCCTATACAGTATTTGTTTACATGTATTTTGTCTACAAACAATGGAGTAAATGTGGAGTTTTCTTACATGTGAAACTGCTAATTCGAATTTCACTGCAACATGTGACAAACAATCACATGAAAGTTTTTCATATACAGTACCAGTCAAAAGTTTGGACACACCTACTTATTCAAAGGTTTTTCTTTATTTTTACTATTTTCCACATTGTAGAATAATAGAGAAGACATCAAAACTATAAAATAACACATATGGCATCCCGTAGTAGCCAAAATTGTGAAACATATCAAATATATTTGTGATTTGAGATTCTTCAAAGTAGCCACACTGCCTTGAAGACGGTTTTGCACACTCTTGGCATTCTCTCGACCAGCTTCATAAGGTAGTCACCTGGACTGCTTTTCTTGAAGGCGTTCCCACATATGCTGAGCACTTGGTGGCTGCTTTTCCTTCACTCTACGGTCCAACTCATCCCAAACCATCTCAATTGGGTTTAGGTCGAGTGATTGTGGAGGACAGGTCATCTGATGCAGCACTCTATCACTCTCCTTCTTTATCAAATAGCCCTTACACAGCCTGGAGGTGTGTTTTGGGTTATTGTTCTGTTGAAAAACAAACAATAGTCCCATTAAGCGCAAACCAGATGGGATGGTGTATCACTGCAGAATGCTGTGGTAGCAATGCTGCTTAAGTGTGCCTTGAATTCTAAATAAATCACAGACAGTGTCACCAGCAAAGCACCCCCACACCATCTCCTCCTCCATGCTTCATGGTGGGAACCACACATTCGGAGATCTTCCATTCACCTACTCTGCTTCTCACAAAGACATGGCGGTTGGAACCAAAAATCTGACCGAAGGTCAAATTTCCACGGGACTAATGTTCATTGCTCAGTTGTCTTGGCCCAAGCAAGTCTCTTCTTCTTATTGGTGTCCTTTAGAAGTTGTTTATTTGCAGCAATTTGAGCATGGAGGCCTGATTCACGCAGTCTCCTCTGAGCAGTTGATGTTTAGATGTGTCTGTTACTTGAACTTTGTGAAGCATTTATTTGGGCAGTGATTTAAGGTGCAGTTAATTACAGATTTCTTAGGCTGGTAACTCTAATGAACTTATCATCTGCAGCAGAGGTAACTCTGGGTCTTCCTTTGCTATAGCGGTCCTCATGAGAGCCAGTTTCGTCATAGAGCTTGATGGTTTAGAGGGAGTAGTGAGAGGGAGCAGGTAGCTGACTAGTGGTGGCTATTCAGCAGCCTGATGGTCTGAGGATAGAACATATTGGGCAGTGTTCCAGTTTTTGCCATACTGCTTCTGTACTTAGTGATTGCAGTGGGGAGAACAGGGCATGGCTTGGGTGGCTGGGGGTCCCTGATGATCTCCTTGACCTTCCTGCGACACCTGGTGTTGTAGATGTCCTTTAGGGCAGGCAGTGTGCACCTAACGGTACGTACGGCAGCACGCATCACCCTCTGAATTGTCTTGCAGTCCGTTTCGTTGAAGTTGCCGTACCAGGCTGTGTTGCAGCCTGACAGTATGATATTGACGGTACTCCTGTAGAACAGGAAGGGAAAGGCCAAATTTCACCAGCATCCTGAGGTTGAAGAGTCACTGTCGTGCCTTCTTCACCACTGTGTCAGTGTGGTTAGGACATCATTTAACTTATTGACTGTCTCAAC
This sequence comes from Oncorhynchus nerka, assembly GCF_034236695.1. Lineage (NCBI taxonomy): Eukaryota > Metazoa > Chordata > Actinopteri > Salmoniformes > Salmonidae > Oncorhynchus > Oncorhynchus nerka. The sequence continues at coordinate 39,879,520 of NC_088423.1, read as the reverse complement.
AGCGGCCCCATTGATGAGGACTGTGGCATGTCCAGCCTGGTTCCTCTTGAATTCCACAATCAGCTCCTTTGTTTTGCAAACGTTGAGGGAGAGGTTGTTTACCTGGCACCACAATATCAGAGTGCCTACCTCCTCCCTGTAGGCTGTCTTGTTGTTGTTGTGTCGTCAGAAAACTTGATGATGCAATTGGAACTGTGTGAGGCCACGCAGTCGTTGGTATACAGGGAATATAGAAGGTGACAGTGGACGCACCATTGTGGGAATCATGTATTAAGAATCCGTGTCAAGGAGGTAATGTTGCCTACCTTCACCACCTGTGTGTGGCATGTCAGGAAGTCCAGGACCCAGATGCACACGGACGAGTTCAGACCCAGGGCCATGAGCTTTGTAATGAGCATATAGGGCACTATGGTATTATGGTCTGGCAGACATATCAGTGTGGATGACGGATCACCACCTCAAGCTGAACCTCGGCAAGACGGAGCTGCTCTTCCTCCCGGGGAAGGACTGCCCATTCCATGATCTCGCCATCACGGTTGACAACTCCATTGTGTCCTCCTCCCAGAGCGCTAAGAACCTTGGCGTGATCCTGGACAACACCCTGTCGTTCTCAACTAACATCAAGGCGGTGGCCCGTTCTTGTAGGTTCATGCTCTACAACATCCGCAGAGTACGACCCTGCCTCACACAGGAAGCAGCGCAGGTCCTAATCCAGGCACTTGTCATCTCCCGTCTGGATTACTGCAACTCGCTGTTGGCTGGGCTCCCTGCCTGTGCCATTAAACCCCTACAACTCATCCAGAACGCCGCAGCCCGTCTGGTGTTCAACCTTCCCAAGTTCTCTCACGTCACCCCGCTCCTCCGCTCTCTCCACTGGCTTCCAGTTGAAGCTCGCATCCGCTACAAGACCATGGTGCTTGCCTACGGAGCTGTGAGGGGAACGGCACCTCAGTACCTCCAGGCTCTGATCAGGCCCTACACCCAAACAAGGGCACTGCGTTCATCCACCTCTGGCCTGCTCGCCTCCCTACCACTGAGGAAGTACAGTTCCCGCGCAGCCCAGTCAAAACTGTTCGCTGCTCTGGCCCCCCAATGGTGGAACAAACTCCCTCACGACGCCAGGACAGCGGAGTCAATCACCACCTTCCGGAGACACCTGAAACCCCACCTCTTTCAGGAATACCTAGGATAGGATAAAGTAATCCTTCTCACCCCCCTTAAAAGATTTAGATGCACTATTGTAAAGTGGCTGTTCCACTGGATGTCTTAAGGTGAACGCACCAATTTGTAAGTCGCTCTGGATAAGAGCGTCTGCTAAATGACTTAAATGTAAATGTAAAATGTAAATGTATTGAAAGCCGAGTTGTAGACAATGAACAGCATCCTCACATATGCATCCTTTTGTCCAAGTGGGTAAGGGCAGTGTGCAGTGCAATGGCGAAAGCATTGGCCATGGATCTGTCAGGCGGTAGGTGAATTGGAGAGGGTTGAGTGTGTCAGGGAGAGAGGAGGTGATATGGTCTTTGACTTTCAAAGCACTTCATGATGACGGAAGTGAGTTCTACTGGTTGGTAGTCATTCAGTTCAGTTACTTTTCTTTTCTTTTCTTTTCTTTTCTTGGGCACGGGGATGATAGTTGACATCTTGAAGTGGGTGGGTATCGTAGCCTGAGCTAATAAGAGATTGAAAATGCCAGTGAACACAACAGCCAGCTGGTCTGCACATGCTCTGAGGGTTAACACGCTTGAATGACTTGCATAAGTCCTTAGTGTATAGCTCATGTTGTCATTGTGGGCTCTCCTCGGCAGCTCAGGGTCATTGTGCTTGAATCGTGAGAAAAGGGTGTTTAGCTCCTTTGGTAGGGTGGCGTTGGTGACTGCAATGTGGCTGGCTTTCTTTTTTGTAATCCTTGATCATTAAGAGTCCCTGCCACATACGTCATCTTGATCGATCTGCGTTTGTCCTATTTGTACTGTTTAACCAAACATTTGTCCCCTGTCACCTTGCCCTGTTTATAAGCAGAATCTCTCTCTTTCAGTTTTCCTACAAGGCTGCCTTCAATCCACGGTTTTTGATTCAGGAACATTTTGAAAGACATTATCGGTATCACATCATCTATGCAATCCCCCCCCACCCCCTCAACAGTTACTGAGTCAGCGTATTAATTGAAGCAATCTCCAGAGGCGACCTGGAACATATTCCAGTCCAAGTGATTGGTCGGACTAATGCTGTACAGACCTGACCACCGGAACTTCCCTCTTGAGTTTGTGTTTATAGGTGGGGAAAAGCAAGATTGAGTCATGGTTGGATTTGCCGAAAGAAGGACAGGTGAGGGCCTTATACCCATGTCGATAAAGGCGCTTAGCAGTGGTTAAGAGTCTAATTTCTGGGAGTTAGATAGTCAACGTGTTAGTAATAATTTGGTAGCTCAGTTCTCAAATGACTTTTGTTAAATTATACTACAGGAAGTAAGAGAGAGAAAAAGTGTGAGAGAGAAGGAGGGAGGGAAGAGCAATATGGAGAAGGGGAGTGAGAGGGGATGTGGTCATGTAGACAGACTAATCTCCTGTTGTTCGAAGGGGTTTTATTGTTTCATTTCCAAAACTCTGTTATCAAACAGAAAGTCCATAGACACCTATTTCCCGTTTTAAGGGGGTAGTTCTCTATGTCTCCTGTGAGCATACTGAATTAGCTATGGGCACCAGAAATGTCTACACACGCATTGCATTATTGACTATTCACACTTCTTCTGGCGTTCCACAAATGTGTCTGTGTCATGGATGGATATTAACTATATGGTGCCATTGAGTCAGCTGTCCTAAACATTGCCACTCCAAAGGTCTACTCAATTGGAACAGTATATAACAGCGTAGCTTTCATTTTTACTGAGCAATTTGTCTTTACTCTGTCAGTGTAGGATTTTCCTCCGTAGCTCCATTTGCAATTATTCTTATCTCAAGTTTTATGTTTTTTACTCATATGTAGTACAGGATACACATGTTACACACCGTCTAATGAAATGCTTACTCGCTGGTTCCTTTTCAACAATGCAACAATAATAAGAGATAATATAAGATAAGAATACTAACATAAAGTAAATGGCTCAGTAGAAGAACATTTTAGCATAAATATAATACAGTAAAGCAAGATTATATTGCAATATGTATTACAATATGTATCATGAGAAAGGGGGGATTTGACTCGTTTAACATTATTAATATTGAGTCATTTATACACTGAGTATACAAAACATTAAAAACACCTGCTCTTTCCATGACATAGACTGACCAGGTGAATCCAGGTGAATGCTATGATCCCTTATTGATGTCACTTATTATTGTTAAATCCACTTCAATCAGTTTAGATTAAGGGGAGGAGACAGGTTAAATAAGATTTTTTAAGCCTTGAGACAATTGAGACATATATTGTAGATTGCGTGCCATTCAGATGGTGAATGGGCAAGACAAAAGATTGAAGTACCTTTGAACGGGATATGGTAGTAGGTGCTGGGATTTTCACACTCAACAGTTATTTGTGTGTATCAAGAATGGTCCACCATCCAAAGACATCCGGCCAACTTGACACAACTATGGGAAGCATTGGAGTCAACATGGGCCAGCATCCCTGTGGAACGCTTTCGACACCTTGTAGAGTCCATACCCCGGTGAATTGAGGCTGTTCTGAGGCTAAAAGGGGGGGGGGGCAACTCAATATTAGGAAGGTGTTCCTAATGTTCGGTACACTCAGTGTACGTGTGAAACGGCTTTGCACAAAGTGGTTGTGGCTCGGGGACACTTTATAGAGCAGAATGCAGGCAAGCTTTTTGGTTGCTAACAGAAGAGGTTCTGGATCAGGGATAATGTAGAATCGGCATTTATATTCCCGGCTGTAATGTTGCCCCGCTGGTTCATCTGTTTACTGTGTTTGTCTGGGACAGAGGGAATATTGTGAATTTTGGCTTATTATTTGTATTAACAATGGGCAGATTGTTTGTTTGCAGTGAATGGGACCAAGCTGTGGCCGAGCTGGAATATCGGGCACATCAGGAAGAAAGAGTTGACCGAGGGAAACCACTTGAAGAACGCAGGTGTATGAGACATTCAAAATTGGACACTTGCCAAGATAGCACTTTAAGTAGACAGGCTGAAAAGAAGGATCAAGTGCAATGCAAATGTGTTCATAGGAAATGTTTTGTTCATATGATATTGTATGACTTGTAGTTTCTTTTCAAGACATGCATGCTCCTTATTCTAACTTCAGACCTCAATGCAATCCAATTATTTGACAGAAAAGGGTCCACAAATCACTAGAATATTCACAATTCCCTCCATTTCCAAGTACTGCATGTCGTGATAAATATCCTTTAGCATGACATCATCAGAGTAGGCCAGACCTGAGACCACAGAGGACTTGTCGGCCACAGATAGATGGAACACCAGCCTGGACCAAACCAGACACCCAGGGGCCCCCGACACTCTTAGAACCTATAAAGGTTATTTGGCTGTCCCCATAGGAGAACCCTTTGAAGAATCCTTTTTGGTTCCAGGTAGAACCCCTTTGGGGTTTTTCTAAGAATATAGGAGAGCCAGCCCAGCGTCAGAGCAGCGTTCTTGAGGTAGGACAGAGAGATGCCGTGCCTTCTGGCTACCACATGAGGAGCATTGCAGACATCACTGTGACTAAGACAAACAGATTGGGAAGAAATACATATGATGAGAAATATATTATCTTCTGTAGGGTTCAACGGAACCAATTGACTCAGATTTACCACAGCAATACATTAGTCAACATGATGCATCACTGTAACATAACTCAAATAAACCATAAATCCATTTGAGCAAATATGTCAATACTACTAATTAGTTATTACTAGTCTATTAGCAATGTATTGACTTTTTGTGGAAAGTGTAGGTCCCATCATGGCCTTTGGGGAACAATCAACAACACTGACTCACCAGGTGAGGTCAGTCTACGACACACAAGCCAACTTCCTCGCCGTGTGAAAGACTCCATAGTGGTTTTTATACGTCATCCAGAATTTGAATCAGTAGCAACCAAATGTTTTCAAACGAGTTGCTCAAACACACAAAGCATTGTATAGTATGGCGTGTACCATTTTAATGACCAATTTCCCAACGATAGGGAGATTTCCACCGTTGCTCAATCTCTCAGATAGTCACTGCAATTACTTCACAAAGATGAATAGTGTGCATTGTGCCTCTCTATAGGGCAAACGGTTGCCAGCACCCAACAGTATGATGACACCTTCCAGAAAAAATGTTTTGTTAAGAACTTGTTTTGATCAGGATCCACATTCCGCAGATACATGCCCCTTTCATGTGACAGAATAACAGGTATTACGCATGTGTACACAGCCTCATCTCTTTGGCCTTTTATCTGTGATGACTGTCACTGTACATTTGTTTAAACAGCCCAGCCTTGTCAGGGATGTTTGGATTCCCACTTAGAGTAATAATGAAAGTTACACTGTGTACTCTAGCATAGAAAAAGTTTATTGTGATTATCAGATCTTAAAATGAGATATGAGGTTTGAATGCAGCTTGATAATAAATGCAAGTACGCAGGGTGTCATTGTAACTCAATAAATATTTGGAAAATGTAAAAATGGTTTTCTGAACACACAAACATACCTCAAAAGACATAACAATTATGGCTATCATCATCAGTGGTATGACGTTATGGTAAATCGACATTTCAGTGCACTTGATGAACAGGAGCATTTCTGTGATTTTCTCGATAAGATCAATTTATGAAGAGTTTATTTCCAAAATGCTATATCCACCAATTTGTCATGTGTTATTTCATCGGAAATGATTGCTTATGGGTATCTTCATGTGTGTTCTCAGATTTTTTATTCATAGATGTAACGTTTTCTTTTGCAAAATTCTATATATTCTTTATACAAATGTTAGTTTTTTTGTTACATTTGACTGTGTAAATCCTAGCTGTACTACTTATTTCTCTGAGAGTGAGGCAGATATATAGTATTTTTCTAATTATTTATCTGAAATTAAATCATCAAATGATAGATTTTAAACAAATACAGGTATGTTATTGAACAACCCCATGCCATGATTAGATGGTGAAAAAACACACTAATCTCTTTCATAATTTCAATAACCTTTTACTACAGTGTGCTAAATCAGGGTCACACAGACCGTTTCTTGGTAGTCTTAAACATATCTACATTGAAACAAAAGTACATGTCACGCCCTGGTCTTAGTAATTTGTGTTTTCTTTATTATTTTGGTCAGGCCAGGGTGTGACATGGGTTTATTGTGGTGTGTTTTGTTTTGGGGTTTTGTGAGGAATCGGGTTTGTGGCTTAGTGGGGGTATCTAGCATAGTCTATGCCTGTCTGGAGTGGTTCTCAATCAGAGGCAGGTGTTTATCGTTGTCTCTGATTGGGAATTATATTTAGGCAGCCATATTCTTTGAGTGTTTCGTGGGTGATTGTTCCTGTCTCTGTTTGTTTGCACCAGATAGGCTGTATATGTTTTCACGTTTTTGTATTGTTAGTTTTTTCATCGTCATTAAACATGCATCAAGAATACCACGCTGCATTTTGGTCCGACTCTCCTTCACCACAAGAAAACCGTAACAGTATACACCTCACACACATGGTTATGGGCTTACAAAGAATAAGACACCTGTTGTCACGCCCTGACCTTAGATATTTCTGTCTTTTATATATTTTGGTTAGGTCAGGGTGTGACTAGGGGGGGTACTCTAGGTTTTTGTATGTCTAGGGTTTTATGTATGTCTAGGGTTTTGTATGGCTATGTTGGCCTGATATGGCTCCCAATCAGAGACAGCTGTTTATCGTTGTCTCTGATTGGGGATCATATTTAGGCAGCCCTTTTTTTCCACTTTCTGGTGTGGAACCTTTTCTATAGTTAGGTGCATGTGTGCACACTAGTAGCTTCACGTTTCATTCGGTTGTTTGTTGTTTTGTTTTGGTGAGTTTAAGTTCATTAAAAATATGTGGAACTCTATTCACGCTGCGCCTTGGTCTCACTCATACGACGATCGTGACACCTGTAAGATATAAAGTTGAAAAGTATTCCATTTTGAGTGTGCATCCTAATATTAAACTTGATATACATCACAGAATTCAGAAAAATAACAAAACCATTTAGCATAGAAACACCATATTTATTAATTATACAATTATGAAAAATATTAATAACATTGCACCCATGAGGCCACTAGATCATTTGACTTTAGCAAATGGCTACACAATAAAGGCTAATTTACCAACATTTCTGAAACTGGATATATAGCGTTTTGGATTGTAACTCTTCCTATGTTATGTTAATATTTACAGATAACACAATGTCATAATAGAGACATCTCAAAGCCCTAGAAGTATTGCAGGGGTTACTCCAACACAGCGCCGGCAGCATGGGCTTTTAGTCCGACTCAAGAGGTGTGCATACCATGCACCGATTCCGAGTATATTACTTGTAATGTTCAGTCCCTGGACAATAAAGTTGACGAACGGAGGGCGAGGATCTCCTTCCAGTGAAACATCAGGGACTATAACAAACTCTGTTTCACAGAATCATGGCTCTTCTCCGGATATACTGTCCCTGTCCATACAGCCAACAGGGTTCTTTGTACATCGCACAGCTGGAAGGAGGAAGTTTTATCAACACATCGTCTATGCTACTCGCTCATCAGGAATTCTTGACAATTGCTACTTCCCCTTCCGAGACGGCTACACGGCCCTTCCCACCCTCCCTTCAGCAAATCAGATTATGCCTCCCATCTGCTCCTCCCTTCCTATAGGCAGTAATTTAAACAGGTAGTACCCGTGGTAAGGACTGTTTAACGTTGGCCTGATCAATCAGAATCTATACTTCAAGATTGTTTTGATGACGTGGACTGGGATATGTTCTGGGATACCTCTGAGAATAACATTGACATATACACTGACTCAGTGACTGAGTTCATCAGGAAGTGCACAGAGGATGTTGTTCCCACTGTGATGATTAGAACTTAGTCAAACCAAAAAAACGTGGAAGCGAACCACTGCATTTAACCTCAGCAAGGTGACTGGGAACATGGACAATGACAGTCCAGCTATGCCCTGGAAAGGCAATCAAACAGGCAAACATATCAGTACAGACAAAGTGGAGCCACAATTCAACGTTTCAGACATAAGACGTATGTGGCAGGGACTCCAGACAGTCACAGATATTAACTTCTCTAGGGTAGGGGGAAGCATTTGGAATTTTGGATGAAAAGCATGCCCAAATTAAACTTCCTTCTACTCAGATATGCATATAATTAGTAGATTTGGATAGAAAACACTCTAAAGTTTCCAAAACTGTTTGAAACTACCGATCCCGGATCCGGGAGAATTGTCATCAACTACACTAATTAGCATAGCGCAACGGTCAAAAGATATTACTAGAAAATATTCATATTCATGAAATCACAAGTGAAATATAGTGAAACACAGCTTAGCCTTTTCTTAATCACCCTGTCATCTCAGATTTTGAAATTATGCTTTACAGCCAAAGCAAGACAAGCAATTGTATAAGTTTATCGATAGCCTAGCATAGCATTATGTCCAGCTAGCAGCAGGAAGCTTGGTCACGAAAATCAGAAAAGCAATCAAATTAACCGTTTACCTTTGATGATCTTCGGATGTTTTCACTGACAAGACTCCCAGTTAGACAGCAAATGTTCCTTTTGTTCCATAAAGATTATTTTTATACCCAAAATACCTCCGTTTGTTGGTCACGTTATGTTGAGAAATCCACCGGAAATAGCGGTCACGACAACGGCGAACAAAATAAAAAATTATATCCATAATATCGACAGAAACATGGCAAAGTTTTTTATAATCAATCCTCAAGGTGTTTTTCAAATATCTATTCGATAATATATCAACCGGGACAATTGGCTTTTCAGTAGGAGCGAGAGGAAAAATGACTACCTCTGTCTTTTACGCAAGAATCACTCTGAGAGCCTTCAGCTGGCCACTTACGCAATGTAGTCGTTTACGCTCATTCTTCAACATAAAGGCGTGAAACTATGTCAAAATGCTGTAGACACCTTAGGGAATACGTAAAAAAAAGGAATCTGGTTGATATCCCTTTCAATGGCCAATAGGGTATAGGAACACGGTTTCAAAATAAGAGGCACTTCCTGATTGGATTTTCATCAGGGTTTCGCCTCCAATATCCGTTCTGTTATACTCACAGACAATATTTTGACAGTTTTGGAAACTCTAGAGTGTGTCTTTCCTAAGCTGTCAATTATATGCATTATATCCTTTATTTTTTTCAAAAAATAAAAATAGTGCCCCCTAGTTTCAAGAATGTCTGTGAGTATAACCGAACTGATTTGGCAGGTGAAAACCTGAGAAAAATCCATTCAGGAAGTAAGATTTATTTTTTTCTATTCAATGCCATTACAGTATGCATTGACTTAGGGCTCAAATTGCATTTCCTATGCCTTCCACTGGATGTCAACAGTCTTTAGAAATTGTTTCAGGCTTGTATTCTGAAAAAATGAGTGAGTAAGAGCAGTCTGAATGAGTGGACCCTGCCGTGTCACAGAGCTTTTTCATGCGCCCGACCAGAGAGAGTGCGTGACTGCGTTTGAGTGACTGGTCCACTTATTCCAGCCAGGATGGGTTGTCCCCAGTCTGGGGCAACAAGGGTCCCCAGTCTGGGGCCCGCAGAGAGGTTCCCCAGTCCGGTCAGTGGCGAGGGTCCCCGCCCCAGAGGCGCCACCAAAGTGGGGTGAGCCAGAGGTGGAGCGGAGTCTACTCTACGTCCTACTCTAGAGCCGCCACGGCAGATAGATGCCCACCCAGACCCTCCCCTATAGGTTCAGGTTTTGCGGCCGAAGTCCGCACCTCTGGGGGGGGGGTGGTACTGTCACGCCCTGACCTTAGAGAGCCTTTTTATGTCTCTGTTTGGTCAGGGTGTGATTTGGGTGGGCATTCTATGTTCTGTTTTCTATGTTTTGGCTGGGTATGGTTCTCAATCATGGGCAGCTGTCTATCGTTTGTCTCTGATTGGGAATCATACTTAGGCAGCCTTTTTCCCTTCTGTCATTGTGGGAAGTTGACATTGTTAGAGGCATCATAGCCTAAGTTAAGCTTCACAGTCGTTTCTTTGTTTTGTTGGCGCCATTGACCTAATAAACAGAAATGTACCTTCATCACGCTGCGCTTTGGTCCACTTATTCCTTCCAGGAAGACGGCCGTGACACCCATCACTGAATGGCCACGTATGTCTCCAACTCAATCATGTCGTTTGCAGATGACACAACAGTGGTAGGCCTGATTACCAACAATGAAAATAACCTCTCCCTCAACATCAACAAAATGAAGGAGCTGATTGTGGACTTCAGGAAACAGCAGAGGGAGTACGCACCCATGCACATCGACAGGGCCGCAGTAGAGAGGGTGAAAAGCTGCATTTTCCTCGGCATGCACATCAATGACAACCTGAAATGGTCCATCCACACAGACAGTATATTGAAGAAGGCATCACAGTGCCTCTTGAGAGCATCCTGTAGGGCTGGTATGGCAACTGCACCGTTCACAACCTCAGGGCTCTCCAGAGGGTGGTGCAGTCAGCCCAACGCATCACCGGGGTACACTGCCTACCCTCCAGGTCATCTACAGAACTTGCTGTCACAGAAAGGCCAAGAAGATCATCAAGGACCTGGCCACCCGAGCCATGGCCTGTTCACCCCGCTACAATTTAGAAGGCAGAGACAGTACAGGTGCATCAAAGATGGCACAGAGAGACTGCAAGAAGAGACCAGCTTATTCATTTAAATAACAGTAAAGAGAGGTATGTGTATCTGTTTAGATAGCTAGCTGTTGTGTAGCTATCTGTCTTTGTGAATTGTTCAATTGTAAATTGTATTTGGAATGAGGACAGCAATTACAGTTGCTTGCAATAAGGTGTGTCCTGCAATACGGTATTACTCTTGCCGTATGCTGTGTGTGATAGTACAATGTATCTATTTTGCTAAATAGCTACGTCATAATGTCGGAGTCCATCCATATCATCTTGGCCCCACACATTTCAAGGCTGCGTTGAAACAATGACTTTACAATGACCCAAGACCAGCTGAGTTAATCCCTATCATTGTGACAACGAGCCATCATAATGTAGCATCAAATGCACATTAGGGTCATTGGCAGACACAATGCAAGTAACTTAATTCATGTCCCCCTAATTGCCCTGAGTACCTCTGTTGATCCTACAGCAATCGTATGCAGTAATCACGAGCCTATGAACCGGTGTTACACTCTTAGCACTGAGGCAGTGTGCCCTAGTAGGAAGACCACCTTGTGCAGCTCACCCTGCAATTTCAGCTCCAATATAAATAACATGAGCAAGTCTACTTCTGATAAGCTTCCCAGTAAAGCATTAAAAACAATCAAGCAACCCAGAAAAGTGCAAAAAAAAGCAAGAAACAAGGTCCATGAAGTCAATAACTTGAATGGAACAGATGACATTCATATTCTGACTATCTCTGAAACTCACTTAGATAATACATTTAATGAAACAGTGGTAGTAATACATGGTTATAACATCTACCAAAAAGACAGAAATGCCAACGGGGGCGGTGTTGCGGTCTATATTCAGAACCAAAAGCTCTAATGTTAAATACTGTTGAAGTAATACGGCTACAGGTTCATCTGCCTCACCTAAATCCCATTCTTGTGGGAAGCTGCTATTGACCACCAAGTGCTAACAGTCAGTATCTGGATAATATGTGTGAAATGATATATAATGTATGTGATATCAACAGAGAAGTATATTTCCCGGGGTTTTTAAAAATGGAATGGCTCTCATCAAGCTGCCCACTCAAAAAACAACTTCAAGTGTAACTAGTGCCTGCAACCTGGTTCAGGTTGTCAGTCAACCTACCAGGGTATTTACAAACAGCACATGAATGAAATAATCAACATGTATTGATCACATCTTTACTAATGCTGCAGAAATTTGCTCATGGGCGATATCCAAATCCATAGGATGTAGTGATCACAATATAATAGCCATATATAGAAAAAACTAAGTTCCAAAGTATGGGCCTAATATAGTGTATAAGAGGTCATACAATACGTTTTGTAGTGATTCATATGTTGATGGTGTAAATGTGGAATGCATGCCAGCAAAGCCACTACACAACACAACATTAAACAATACATTAGTTGCACTATAATGATGACAAACGGTGCCCACAAACTGTTAGGGTCTACATAAAGCTGCCCCAACAGCAGAGTACCAACAGCAGAGTCCCAACACCTTAACACGGCTAAACCAGCCTTTTTTGCTGCCTTTTAAAAAAACATAGCTGATATGGCAGATTTGCTTAAACAAATGAAGTTTCTACTGACAATTGAGATGTACAAATTATGGCATAAGGGGAAGACAAGTGGATAAGAGGCAATCTGTAATTTCGTATTAAGACATTAATGAGCAAGTGACAAAGGACGTTGCCAATTTAACTATTTTTACAGCACTTTTGAAATGTACAGCGACAGAATTCAAAACACGGGCCGTTCTTACAGTGTACTCCCTGTACCAGTCAGAAGCGTATGATAAATAAATGGGGCATATAAACAGACAATGAAAGTTCTCACAATATTTGATGATTATAGATATACATTGTACATACCTACGCCTAGCGTTGCATCGTACATGACATACTGCAAAAGTAATATTGCAGGACTGCACATTATTGCAGGTGTACTAGCTATCTGTCCTCATTCAATGCTGCAAGAGTAATTTAGTTGAACATTCTTATGAGAACCACTGCCTGACCCAATCAGTGATTGATGATAGTTAATCAACCCAATCAACTATATTATCTCCACCTATGCTATGGTGGGTTGATGTGTGTCCCATTGACTCGAGTGGGCAGAGAAAGTACTATTTCTCTAAGGAACATTACAATATCATGAATTTATAGTAAAAATCTGCATGTGTTTAAGATCTATCATGTTGCACAGCCGCAGGCAAGCACCCACTGTCTGGATCCGGTGCCAGTCAACTGAGTGGTGGGACCACTGTGTTTCACAATTTACAGACACCCAATAGATCAATAACTTCCGCATGTCGGCAGAGACTTTCCAGTTCTTTTAAGGGAGTGGAATGCTGCCCCAGAGAATGGAGCATTTCAGCAGCCTGCAGTGCCACTTCCGGAGACGATGGGGGCTAAAGCAAACACAGTGCGTGATGGACTCTTGGAACACTTTAACAACTAGGTACATGAGTGTGGATTACACAGGATTGCTATTTATTGCTCAAACGAAGGCTGGTGCTCTCTGGTGTGTAGGCAGGCAAAATAAAGAGAAAATTACCATTAGGCAAATAAACACCTCGTTTAATAACAGATTTTCTCTTTTTTCTTTCTTTGTGATTTTCTCCCTCCTCTCACAGACACCCAGCTCCACGAACACCCTCTGGACAACAAAGCACCTGGACCAACAAGAGAACTATTAGCATGACAGACAAAGCCTGGGCCAAGTTTACCAAAAAAGCATCAAAAAAGCATCTTAAGGTTCAGTTTTTGGGAAACCAGGCACTGGTCCATAACCTCAGTGGTTCTCTCCTTGTCTTTCTTACAGTATGCCCATCACATGAATTTACCCTTGGGGATTAATAAAGTACATTATATACTCCCTTATGTTAGATGTCTGTTCTTTTAAGTTTAATTTTTTACCTGTGAATAGCCAACTACACAATTGTATCTTCTATTGTTGACCAATGTTTGATTGTTGTTTATTAAATCCAATAGCGGTGCATGGGTAAAATCACTGGGGAAGCCAAGCCCCCCCAAAAAGCCATATTACAAGCTATGTGTTGTGATAATTGCGTTGTTTGCTCTATAATTCAAATGCCTTGTGACCGTGATATATAGGCAGAAGGCCGATACAGGAAGAAGACAGTGTTTCATCACAAAACCTGAGAGCAACCTCTGCCCGGTGAAGTCCATATTGCATGTAACAAAAAGTTACATTACCTACAGCATGGTCAAACAAGTTAATGTTTCCGACATTTCCGGACTATTAAACAACTATTGATTTAGAACCACACAGAGTTACCACAAGTCAAGCTGCTTCCACTATTCCAGTACCATTTCAACTTCATCCTTTCAACATCATCAAATCACCTATACTCAATGGTTCTGATTTGTGTGTGTGCGTGTGTGCATGTGCGTGCATTCGTGCAAGTAGAAAATACATGTTGACTCACCCTGCTTGTTGACAAATGCCAATGCCATCCTCCTCTGTTTCATGTTGACGAAACACTACACACTTTTATTTTTTGCTGTCAGAGGCTACCTGGCTAAAATGCATGCTCGCTAGCCTAACTTCCTTTCATGGGCAACATTAGCTAGTTAACATTAGCCTTCTACATCTAGCTACATATTGAACTTCCATCCTCTTAGGCCAGGGGCACAATGTTTGAATTTATGGTTAGATCAGAATCTCCGTTATAATCATTGGCCTGTACAGTGAATTAAGTAAAACCACAAGTTCAAATCTCCATCCACGGCTAATTTAGGAAAGGGCTAATTTTAACTAGCTAGCTATCTAGCCACCGAAGGACAACAACACAACGAGCTGCAACAATTCAAGTTGTGTCTCTAATGATGTATGCTCTCAATGCCCTGTGATAGGTGTGAAGCCATATCCAAACTGGCTTCCTTTGACACTTTTTTTTGGTGCACCATGACCACTTACAGTTTAGCTCAACGCTGTTTGGATATTATTTTATACTTTTTAAAAATTCAATATACTGTAATTGAAAGCCCCACTCACAATCATTTTGGTGCAGTAGAAAGTATTTTACATAGATCTTCAGCCAGTTTATTTTATTCCAGTTTAGTCTAGTTGCATGTCTGCTGCTGGTGTCTAATGTCCTTTTATGGCCTGGACAAACTGTCCAAGTACAGCTATGAGAGTGCAGTGTTTATTTTCCAACCATATATTGTCTCATCAAAATCACATAATCTTATCCAGCAAAGGCTAGTGTGGGGCCTACCAGATCTACCAACCAGATACACCAAATGATGCAAATGATAGAAATCTTACAAGTATATATATCAAAATCAAATCAAATGTATTCATATAGCCCTCCGTACATCAGCTGATATGTCAAAGTGCTGTACAGAAACCCAGCCTAAAACCCCAAACAGCAAGCAATGCAGGTGTAGAAGCACGGTGGCTAGGAAAACCTCCCTAGAAAGTCCTAAAGCTAGGAAGAAACCTAGAGAGGAACCAGGCTATATGGGGTGGCCAGTCCTCTTCTGGATGTGCCGGGTGGAGATTATAACAGAACATGGCCAAGATGTTCAAATGTTCATAAATGACCAGCATGGTCGAATAATAATAAGACAGAACAGTTGAAACTGGAGCAGCAGCACGGTCAGGTGGACTGGGGACAGCAAGGAGTCATCATGTCAGGTAGTCCTGGGGCATGGTCCTAGGGCTCAGGTCCTCCGAGAGAGAGAAAGAGAGAATTAGAGAGAGCAAAAGTGGGGTGGCCAGTCCTCTTCTGGCTGTGCCGGGTGGAGATTATAACAGAACATGGCCAAGATGTTCAAATGTTCATAAATGACCAGCATGGTCGAATAATAATAAGGTAGAACAGTTGAAACTGGAGCAGCAGCACGGCCAGGTGGACTGGGGACAGCAAGGAGTCATCATGTCAGGTAGTCCTGGGGCATGGTCCTAGGGCTCAGGTCCTCCGAGAGAGAGAAAGAAAGAGAGAAGAAGAGAATTAGAGAATGCACACTTAGATTCACACAGGACACCGAATAGGACAGGAGAAGTACTATAGATATAACAAACTGACCCCAGCCCCCCGACACATAAACTACTGCAACATAAATACTGGAGGCTGAGACAGGAGGGGTAGGGAGACACTGTGGCCCCATCCGAGGACACCCCCGGACAGGGCCAAACAGGAAGGATATAACCCCACCCACTTTGCCAAAGCACAGCCCCCACACCACTAGAGGGATATCTTCAACCACCAACTTACCATCCTGAGACAAGGCTGAATATAGCCCACAAAGATCTCCGCCATGGCACAACCCAAGGGGGGGCGCCAACCCAGACAGGATGACCACATCAGTGAATCAACCCACTCAGGTGACGCACCCCTTCCAGGGACGGCATGAGAGAGCCCCAGTAAGCCAGTGACTCAGCCCCTGTAATAGGGTTAGAGGCAGAGAATCCCAGTGGAAAGAGGGGAACTGGCCAGGCAGAGACAGCAAGGGCGGTTCGTTGCTCCAGAGCCTTTCCGTTCACCTTCCCACTCCTGGGCCAGACTACACTAAATCATATGACCCACTGAAGAGATGAGTCTTCAGTAAAGACTTAAAGGTTGAGACCGAGTTTGCGTCTCTGACATGGGTAGGGCAGACCGTTCCATAAAAATGGAGCTCTATAGGAGAAAGCCCTGCCTCCAGCTGTTTGCTTAGAAATTCTAGGGACAATTAGGAGGCCTGCGTCTTGTGACCGTAGCGTACGTGTAGGTATGTACGGCAGGACCAAATCAGAGAGATAGGTAGGAGCAAGCCCATATATATAAATTCATAAATCCAAACCTACTCCTTGAATAATATTTAGGAACATGACCCTGCCATGACAAAAGCCCTCTGTGGATGTGATTGCCCACTCCTGTTGAAGACAGCTAAATTGTGTGATTAGGGTTAAACACGTGAACATGACAATCAATTGACATTGAACTGTTTACCAAACGAGAATGGACCCTTGGTGCCTCGGGGTGCCGGGCTCAGGTGTTGCAGGAGCATTTATTGTATTGATGGATTCTGGACATCTGGGGGTGCAGGCCTCTGCGGTTGTGGCTTCACCAGTCAATCACACAGCTTCCTCTGATTCCATAGGTTCAGGAATGCCCTCTAAAAAAAATGTGTTTTTCTAATGTAAATTTGGATACCCCGGCTAATGTCAAAAATGTAGCTAAGCCTTCCATGGATGATTATATGACAAGTTTTGGACCCTGGTTGATGTCTCGCACAGTGCTCACTCTCACACACTGCAGCTAGCTACCCTAAAGACATTGGTAGCTAGCTAGATAGTAATTTGGCTAAAAACAATGTATTAGCATTCTGATAATCGCTGCTCTGCGTTATCAGGGCTTCAAATATCATTGTCGGTGATGTCAAATCCAGCATCCCCAGACTAGACATCACTGGTCTGTAGCCAAACATAGCATTGAATCTTTTACGACTAACATAGTCAATATTTTTGGGAAGATCTTCTCATTCCTGGTGGAAGTTGCCTCTGGATGCTGGTGTCTGCCCAGATGCTCAAAAGTGCTTAGACATCTCCAACTGACCAAGTTGTTGCTTCCATTATTCGTTTTTTTGGATTTAGTGTTATTAGTTTGTGTAGCTGTACTGTTCGTGGTCAGATTTCACCTTCTCTTTTAAAACATGGAGTCAGTGACTCGTACATGAGTATTTACAACACTGGGACGTCTTTGCATGAGACCAATCATTGAGTACAGAAATGTGTAAACCCACACACCGGCCTACTTGGTTTGAGGTCAGTACCAGATACCAAACGAGGCTGTATATCCCGCTTGGTTACAGGAATCAAGCAGGCCATGGGCAAATGGAAATTAAATAGGAACCTTGATATTCACTGCACGGCCCTGCAGTAGAAAAGTGCCATTAGTGACGGTCATGGTACTCAACCCTGCACCTTAGAGACGGCTGCCCCATGTACATAGTCATTGAACACGGGTCACTTTAGTAATGTTTACATACTGTTTTACAGTCAAGGCTCATACATTTACATTTACATTTAAGTCATTTAGCAGACGCTCTTATCCAGAGCGACTTACAAATTGACACATAACTACTGCTGTACACCATTATATACATATATATTTATATTTCGGGCTCCGACATTTCTCATTCTAATATTTCTGCATTTCTTAATTTCTTTCTTTTTATTTTGGGGATTTGCACGTATTGTTTTGTATTGTAAGGTATTACTGCATTGTTGGAGCTAGGAGCATAAGCATTTTGCTACACCCGCGATAACATCTGCTAAATATGT
This sequence comes from Oncorhynchus nerka, assembly GCF_034236695.1. Taxonomy (NCBI): domain Eukaryota; kingdom Metazoa; phylum Chordata; class Actinopteri; order Salmoniformes; family Salmonidae; genus Oncorhynchus; species Oncorhynchus nerka. Next base: position 39,861,412 of record NC_088423.1, on the reverse strand, counting down.
GTACGCGACCAATAAAATTTTATAACATTTTTATTTGATTTTGCTAATACGAAGACCCCCCCTTCTTGAAAATGCCTGTGGGATGTAGGAATGTGTGGTTAGCCAAGTGGCTCTACAGTGCCTCTACAGAGTGGCTCTACAAGTGGCTCTACAGAGACACTGATTCCAAGACTCCCAGAAAACATGCTTTAGCTGATGCTGCAGCATTATGATGACGATACAGAAATGGACAGTAATTTAAAGGAGATATGGGCTACATACTGTAGGCCTACATCTTCTTGTTAAAATGTTTTTGTGTGTTAGTCCACCCAAGCGCCTGTTATTCTGCCAACTGCCATGTACTACCCGGTGCTACATATGCGGTGGATATGATGAATTTCCCCCATACAATATAAAGCACTCAAAGGCCCAGTGCACTCAAAAAACAGATTCTTCTGTGTTTTATATATATTTCCACACTATGAATTTGGAATAATACTGCGAAATTGTGAAAATTATGATAATGCCCTTTTAGTGTAAGAGCCGTTTGAAAAGACAGTTTGAAAAAAATCAGCCTGTTTTGGTGTGATGGACTTTTGGTTCTATTTTTGATGCTTGATGCGCTACATGTCCCACCTCTCTCAAATCGTCATTGGTTTTTAGGAGCATATACCCACGTGGTTGATTGTGAGGTGGACACTCCAGTCGGTGGTGATAATGCACCTTAAAGTTGGTTGCCAACCGTCATATAAAGTCAGAAGAAGATGACTGAAGGAGGAGAGATTACTAGAAACTCAATAGGGTTACCCTTTTCTCTGTGGATGAATTGTCGGAGTAGAAGACCTTGTGCATTTCAGTTAAAATAACAACCCAATGTTTGTGTCCCAGGACAAATTAGCTGACTAGACGTTCCCGGTCTAGTCAGCATGTTGAAATCAAGAACAACAACAGAAACATAGCATCACTTAATTCGACCAACTGAATCAAACAGGCCTGAGGCTGAGCCATGCTTCAGGCTGCCACTCACACAGACAGCACCCACACGGATAATAATACCAGCAACAACAACAACCGCAACCACAACCACACTGCTTACACAACCTATGGTAGCCTAACACCATCACTATCACACTATCTCCAAAAGTGACCACAGTGACACATCAAAGGATGTGAGTGTGATGCTGAAAGGACAGTGATGGTAAAATGTAGCACACTCCATGGTTGACAGGACACTTTTTGTAACACACACACACACACACACAGCATTATGTTAAAGAATAAGCACTTGGACATAATAAGTCAGTAGGTCCCAATCGTAAGAATACAAAAACATAACTATTAAGCTAAGCGTTTCCCAATCGAAATGTTTACTATTACTTTAGCAACGGTCATCAAACGGTAAAACATTGAACTGGCACGGACAAATTATGAATGGAGTTCAGGGATTTTAGTAGGAATTCAGGTATTCAATTTATTGTCAAATGTCACTTTTCTATTTTTAGAATGCACTCATAATGTCATCAGAAAATACAAATTGTGTTACACCCTGAATTCTAAATTGATTAAATTGAAATGTTGTGTCACGTCTACACACAATACCCCGTAATGTAAAAGGGGAATTATGCTATTAGAATTTTTTACAAATGAATAAAAAATGAAAAGCTGAAATGTTTTGAGTCAATAAGTATTCAACCCCTTCGTAATGGCAAATCTAAATATATTCAGAAGTAAACATGTGATTAACAAGTGACATAATAAGTTGCATGGACTTACTCTGTGTGTAATAATAGTGTTTAACATGATTTATTAATGACTACCTCATCTCTGTACCCCACTCATACAATTATCTGTAAGGTCCCTCAGTCAAGCAGTGCATTTCAAAAACAGATTCAACCACAGGGATGTTTTCCAATGACGTGCAAAGAAGGGCACATATTCTTAATGGGTAAACATTTCAAAAGCAGACACTGAATATCCCTTTGAGGATGGTGAAGTTATTAATTACACTTTGGATGGTGTATCAATACACTCAGTCACTACAAAGATACAGGTGTCCTTCCTAACTAATTTGCCGGATAAGAAGAAAACCGCTCAGGGATTTCACCATGAGGTCCAATGGTGACTTTAAAACAGTTACAGAGTTTAATGGCTGTGATAGAAGAAAACTGAGGATGAATCAACAACACTGTAATTACTGCACAATACTAACTGAAAAGAAGGAATCCTGAACAGAATTTTAAAAAATAAAAACATGCATCCTTTTCTCAATAAGGCATTAAAACTGCAAAAGAATGTGACAATTTTTTTTACTTTATGTGCTGAACACAAAGAGTTATTTTTAGGGCAAATCCAACAACACATTACTGAATACCACTCTTCATATTTTCAAGCATGGTGGTGGCCGCATCATTTAAAGTGTCTGCTTGTAATCAGCAAGGAGTAGGGAGTTTTTTTTATATAAAAAGAAACGGAATAGAGCTAAGCATAGCCAAAATTCGCGAGTTAAACCTGGTTCATTCTGCTTTCCAACAGAAAGAACACCAAAGAAAAATCCTGATTGGTCTTTTTTTCTCTTCAGAGAACACAAATTGAAGAGATTAAATCAGAATATCATTGAAAATAATACAATTAGAATGTCATTGAAATATAATTGAAAAGATGAAATAGAAATGAAAAGTACATTTCAATTTTAAAACTATAACAATTACTTTGAAGAAGTAAAAGGTCCTCACATTTCCCCACTGCATTTGGATGAAGAGATTGTAAATATAAATGACAATTGTTTTAGATATATTTTACCTTATGATCGCTGGAGACAAATGTTAAACCAGTAATTTGCCCGAAAACTGAAGCATATCAACATGACAGGTAGGCTATGTGTGCCCTTTCAGATAAAAAAAAAAGATTTTAGATGTGTATGATTAAATTGTTTTATTATATTTAGCAAAATACTGTATATCCATTGTTTATCTTTGATGGAATGTTCGTATCCTGTATATTTGACTGTAAGATGTGATTGTCTCCCCTAGCTACAGATGTATCGTCTGTATTTGACCCAGCTAATCCTGCAGCAACAGGAAATATTCATTGTTATATGGATTAAAATTTGTGGTAATTTTTGTAGGGGGTTTATACATTTTTCGTTAGGGCAGATTAATTCTACATTTTCTAAATGAAATTACAGTCTTTCTGTACAGGAAAATTCCTGTATCATAAAGGCCCAATGCAGTCCCCCCCAAAATCCCCCTGTGCTTTAAAAACAGTACATGTCCACACTGTGAGGTTGAAATAATACTATGAAATTGTGAAAATGGTGATTACACCCTGTTTTGGTGAGATGGATTTTTTGGCCTGCCTGGTGAATTAGACCAATAAGAAAGAGAGTTCCACACCTCTGCAAATAACAGCTTGTTTTTCGATTTCCCCTCTTCACTCAGACCACTCACAGGTAGTCTTACTAAAATTCTTGCTTGAGAAATTGCTCTTTCCTAAGAAGCATTTTTTGTTTCATTTTGACATTTTTTATTGAAAACAATCAGTGAGGTACTTAATTGTTACCCAGATATGATTTGATATATAGATAAAAATAGCTGCATTGGACCTTTAAGTCGCTCTGGATGAGAGCATCTGCTAAATGACTAAAATGTCAAATGTAAATGTTTAAAATACAGATTTCATATTGCTGTATTAAATCGTTATTTCAAATACAAAAAGTATATATTGATGTCACAAATGTAGCATTTTTACAGTTCTTTATTAAAAATGTAGTTATTTGTAACATTTGACTGTTTAAAACCTAGCAGTGTTACTTATGGCGGATATATGGCATTTAGCAAAAAAACATTATTATTTGTCTCTCTGAAATTTCTGCCATTTAACAACCTCATGTCATGATTAGATAGTGAAAAAACACAACAATTGACCTAATATACCAAAATTTTGGAAAATAGATATAAAGTGTTTTAGAGTCAAACTCATCATATTTTGATGGCTTTCTTTCATTGAGCCTTAATATTCTGAACCCATTCTCTCAATAAATTAAATTGAGTCTGAACATTTTAACTTAGGGTACACCGTATTAAAAGGGATGGCTTTAGATGTATGTACTAAAAACCCTATTGAATCAAAACTCTAAATATATTACATATACTTAAGGGAGCCACTCCCAAAGAGCTTGTTGCACACTTGCGTAAGGTACGTCTGAATACCAAATACTTAGAAGTGCTTAAATCAAAATGCATAGGAAAGGCATACATTTCCTTTGTCTTAATCGGGCCCATACTGCATGAACACCATCCTTCTTTAACCATCATACTGTATATGGCTGTGACATCAAATGTTTCAGGGGGGCCACTTTGCATGATCAGAAATCAAATGTTTCTCTTTGTCAGCCTTTGATCCAAATCACTGGGATATCAACAAAATAATTGGTCTGCTATTCTGGGACAGAAGACACAGTCATTCCCTTATCATCATGTGATACACTTCGTCCTAATTAGAGATACACAGGTAGAATTTGGTGATATAATACACTATATGACCAAAAGTATGTGGACACCTGCTCATCGAACATCTCATTCCAAAATCATATTTTTGGTTACTGAAAATATATTTCATAGTGATTTAGATGGTACAACGATTCTCTACACTACACTTTGTCACATAAACTGAAATTAGGTGAATTATTAGAATTGTAGCAACCAATAAATGGTGAAGCAAATTCTACATATTGTACCTTTTAACTTGTATTTTGTATTCGGTAAATGAGAATTTAACTACAACAATTCAGTTTGATGGAAACACATGTATGGTGGGAAAATATGCATGTAGTTTCCATTTTAGAATATTCACATGAAAATCTGTTGCCAATTAAATGAAAACCTAGCTATTGACTCTTTTCATTTGATATGGCCGCTTGTCATTAGATACAGTGTTATTGTCTTTGTAGTGCCCTGCTATAGTGCTCCTGTCTGTAATGAACTAGGTGTTGTTTTTACAGAAAGCCATGCATGGCCCAAGGACTGTCTCACCACTATGACATTTCTCCTATGGTCAAGCCCCCCACATTGTCACAAAGGTATGATGTTTTGTGATGTGATATTTTGATGTGTGTGTGTGTGTGTGTGTGTGTGTGTGTGTGTGTGTGTGTGTGCGTGCGTGCGTGCGTGCGTGCGTGCGTGCGTGCGTGCGGTGGGAAGAGCTATAGGAAGACAGGCTTATTGTAAATGGCTGGAATGGAATAAAAGCAACTGAGTCAAACATATTGTTTCCATATGTGTATTGTGTTTGATGCCGTTCCATTCCAGCCATTACAATGGGGCCGTCCTCCTATAACACCCACCACCAGCCTCCACTAGTGTGTATGTGTAAAAACCATGACCAGGATATCTGGGTCAAACATTTAAACTTTCCATCTAGTCCTGACCACTAATTTGTGTTGCCCGGGTTAGGTGTTAAATTCCACCAAGAGCATGACTGAATAACTCCTTGCTTCCCAAAAGGTGTGGTTGCAAGCTTGTGTAATGGGGTAGAGCCGTCTACCTATTTGGAACGCATACTTGTTGGTTTGCCTGTGCCAGGTGTATGCAATTTTTTATTAAGGGCATGGCCTTTTGTCTGAAAGCCTTCCTGTTTTGGTCAATCAGGGGATCCTCGTACTATGTGCTGGTTGGGGTGCCTTGGGAGGACAGTAGTGGTGAAGTATGAGAAATAGGAATAATTGTAAATGTAGTGGGGTTTTTTAGTCGTTGGTGCCCATATTCCAACTAGACCTGCTCTCCTTCTCCCTGGGCACATTCTCCATGAATGTTGCAACACATTACTATTGTCTGATTGAAAATGTGAGTGAAACCCAGTGATATTTGTTTTTTAGGACAGTTTTATGGAGCTCCTGGAGCTGAAGTAGTATGGAAATCATGTAGGCCTATGGCGACTGCCTTGTGACGTGGAAATTGTATAATTTCCATGCTCCACTTCTTGATGCAAAGAACACGTGTTTAGTTTAGTCCCGAGGACTGTATTAGTTGAGCTAATACAGCTACAGCAATAGTATTTCATGTATTTCCCCCACGTTACAATTGGAATGCTAAAAACATTTCCTACCCTGTCTTTGGAGAGCTTGACTGAATCATTAAGCTGTTGGACATCATATTTGGGATGGATATTCAAACATTGTTGGCATATGGGTTGATTTGTACCTTTCCCCTGGATCACAATATCAAATACCAGTTTATTGTTCGACGGCAAGCTTTGTGCTTGTAGAGCTCGAGCAGCCACTTACAACATGGGTCAGGTAATTAGAATGTTTTATTTAAACAAATATTTTTACACTTTGCAAGTAAACAAAAAATACATTTACATTACACAGTAAATAACAATATAAATCACATTTACAATATTGGAAATTAACTATGCAGCACCAAGTTATTTATAATACAGGTGTAGACAGAATTCAAATTCTCAGTTAAGTGCCACCTCCAGTATAGTATTTACAATACAGTAATTTACTGCAATCAAAGTTAAGTTTCATTAAAAGAAACAAAACAACTCTGCCATTTTTGATGACATGTATCGATCTTTCCTATACACATCCAATGACAACTTCTTTATTTTGAATTCTCCAGCATCAGGGGGAATTGGATTGGTCCATCGCATCCCTCTGGGCGCATCACTTTTCTCCGGAACCCATTTTTCCTTTCCGGTTGTGTTCTGTGCATGTCAGCGTCTCTGACATCTGTCAGATATGTGTTGGTTGTGGGAAGTGTGTATGTTCAAGACTGTGTGTCAGCATCTGAGGCAGTGTGAATGTCCCGGATGTGTGTCAGCGTCTCTGGCAGGTATGCAGGTTCCGCACTGCCGTCCTGCTGACTCCGGTGTCTTTCTCTCCTCTCTCTAGTCTGCATGAGAGGCCATCTGCACAGTCGCAGCGCTGGAAGAGCTCCAGGCCATGGCCGCCTTTCCTACGGTGATGCGTGCACATCTGGCCCTCCGTCAGCACCGGCTTACAGATACGAGACCAGAAGTGACGTGCACAGCACAGACCCTCAGAGCAGTCGGAGGACCTTAGGCAGTTGTCACCTTCCCGACCTAGAGAGAAGGAATATGAAGGGTTCTGTTGGAAAGGCCTCATAGCTGGAATTTTGATAAACAAATGTTTATTTTCAATCCCCTTGGCTTTGTGTTTTTATGGTAACTTATTCCTTGGGGACTGGTGGGAAGGACAAATCTATAGGATCTTTATGGGTGGTACTGGATAATGTGTGTGCATGTGTAATGCACACCTACCTTTTACAGAATGTTGACCTTGGGGCAGAGGCAGTCTCTTGCCATTGTGTTCCATGGTGTTGTTCTGCCTATTCTCAACACTGGTAGTGACTGCGGTTTCAGCATCTTGATCACTGGCCTGACAAACACCTGAGGAAAAAGGCACACGTTATCATACAGTCACTTCAGTTGAACACAAGTAAAGTTTTTAAGATGATTACAATATCTAAATGACTTAAATGACTTAAATATCTCACGATTCCCCATCTTTCTCACCACAAGTTTATCTTATTTTATCTTACTACCACATTAAACGCAAATACATCAAAGTTCTCGCATGAATTAAAAGTGTGATGATCTGAAAATGGTTGTAAAAACAAACATGTTGCGTTTGCATATGTTGAGCTCACCATTGATACAGCGCTTCCCGGCGCAGCACATAGAATCTCTTGCGCACCGCTTCCGGGTCTTTCGGCATGGGAGACACGCGCCTCGGATATCGTTGCAGAATTCATCGGCCCCACACTCAGCATTGTATGTGCAAGTAGGCTAACATAAAAACATAATACAATATTAACTTTAATTGGAACACAATTGCCAAACGCATTTCAGTAAAAGCGTAGGTAAGGTAAAGTGCCCAATAAGCGCTCAGGCATAGGTTAGTGTTGGTATTACGCACAGCTGCAAGAGCGTTCTAGTGCAGTTGCTTACCTGCAAAGTGTCCACGACTGCCTTCTGTCCGTCATTACCTGAAGAAAAAGGACGTGGGCTCGGGCTAACCGTGTCAGTGACACCGGGCAAGTTCTTGATGGCATTAGAGTTCAGTAAAACAGCCCCAGCGTAAGCATCCCCAAGGTATCCAAACAGCGTGAGATACATGGCCATAAAACGACCAACTGGCAGATTAGGCATACTTCTTTAAGTAAATGATCGGTTTTATGAAATAAAAAAATGAATAAAAAATTCGTCAAATGTAGGGTATTTTAAAAAGTCCGCAAAGTCTTGAATCCTACCACAGTCTCAAGAGTATGTTAGTGGGGTATTTTGAGGTATCCTGACGCACGGCTCTGCGATGTTCTCTTTATACATGAAGATCTATTTGCATTCCCGCCCCTTCACGCGCACAACAAAGGTGTCGGGTGGAATTACAAATGCGCTTATTAAACTCCCGAGCTCTACTGTACGGAAATGGCCAACACGTGATGGACGAAATCGTTTCCAGCGTTCGTTTCAGACTGTTTCAGTGATCAACAAGTCTCTTGTGATTTCGTCCATCACGTGCATACACGGAGACCTCCTTTAAACGGTATAGGATTCCATTAGAATAGCCTACAGCTAATAAAAAAAACTCCTGGCTTATTATGGCACTGCAAAGATAACTCATTTTGGTTCTGGGAATGTTCTCTGAAGGTGTGGGAACGTTCCCTGAACATTGCACCAATGTTCCCTAAAGGAACAAGCTTTTCTTAACGTGCTTTGAACTTTCTCTTTTGTTTGTATGGAGGTAGCAGAGAACGTTCTGGGAACGTTCTCTGGAGGTTAAAGTAGAACACTCCCAGGATTACACAATTAAATATGAACAAAGGTGTATAGTGATGTAGGTCAAAATAACGTGGGTTATGTGGATTTCAGCGAGGCTAAAATGTGGTCAAAGTTACAAAAATGGGTACTAAAGATTCAGACAGCCATAGGGTTGCAAAAACTTTTAATAAATTACTAGATTTCCCAGAAATACTGGTAATCCAAATGGGATTTCAGGAAAACAAGGGATTTTATTGAAAGTTCAAGAATTTTGCAACCCTGGAAAGACATATACACTGAGTGTACAAAACATTGTGAACAACCTGCTCTTTCAATGACAGACTGACCAGAGGAATCCAGGTGAAAGCTATGATCCCTTGTTTATGTCACTTTTAAATCCACTTCAATCAGTGTAGATAAAAGGGAGGAGATGGGTTAAATAAGTTTTTTGAAGCCTTGAGACAATTGAGACATGGATTGTGTATGTGTGGCATTCATAATGTGAATGGGGAAGACAAAAAATATAAGTGTCTTTGAACAGGGTATGTAAGTGCCAGGCACACCAGTTTGTGTCAAGAACTGCAACTCTGCTGTTTTTTTTGCATCAAAAGTTTCCCATGTGTATCAAGAATAGTCCACCACCCAAAGGTTCTGGGAACATTTTCAAAGATTAAGATACATACCATCTCTTACCGTCTTGTGGTGGCCTCCTCCAGACACTTGCAGAGGTCCTCCAAATCCTTCTTGGTCCTACAAGGTATATTTAGGACTTCATCTGGCAGGTCTTACTCTTCAGCAGCTAGCAGCTGTCACTGAAGTGCAAAAGTTCCACCTGGTTCTCAATAACACGATTGTTTGGAATCCTGCAATAGTTTTAAGTCGAGTACAAAGGGTATAGTAGAAGTCAATAGTCAAACTCATTGAAATGTTTTTCTATGCTTAGTGAATAATAATTTCACCATAAAATCCTCATGCCCTTGTCAAAATACACACAAAAAAGTTGGCTGTAATCTGTGATTATCCAAGTTAAATAGTGTCTATGATACCTTTATGCAGTAGGTCTTAAAACCTCTTAAGGTTTCAATTTTCACCTAAAATAACATACCCAAATCTAACTGCCTGTAGCTCAGGACCTGAAGCAAGGATATGCATATTCTTGATACCATTTGAAAGGAAAAACTTTGAAGTTTGTGGAAATGTGAAATTAATGTAGGGTAATATAACACATTAGATCTGGTAAATGATAATACAAAGAAAAAAACAGATTTGTTTGTATTTGTTTTGTACTATCAGCTTTGAAATGCAAGAGAAAGGCCATAATGTATTATTCCAGCCCAGGCGCAACGTAGATTTGGCCACCTGATGGCAATAGTGTATGTGCAAAGTTTTAGACTGATCCAATGAACCATTGCATATCTGTTCCAAATGTTGTATGAAGACTGCCCAAATGTGCCTAATTGGTTTATTAATACATTTTCAAGTTCATAATTGTGCACTCTCCTCAAACAATAGCATGGTATTATTTCACTGTAATAGCTACTGTAAATTGGACAGTGCAGTTAGATTAACAAGAATTTAAGTTTTCTGCCCATATCAGAAATGTCTTTGTCCCGGGATTTTTTTTGTGTTACTTACAACCTCATGCTAATCACATTAGCCTACGTTAGCTCAACCGTCCCGCGGGGGGACACCGATCCCATAGAGGTTAATTAACCTAAAAACATGTTGCAACTCTTTTAAAAATCTTTTTAAAAACACTGTATAGACCAAAGCATGGTTAAACAATTTTGATATGATGGATGGACAGTCCTTGTATCCATAGCTCTGTCTAGGAATGTGAGAGTGGTTACATTTCTCCATCCCTCAGCATTTTATCAAAATGGAGGCGGGATGTCCACTTTGTTATTGTTTCTATTAAGGATTCTAGCTTTAATCTAACAAGAAACATTATAATTTGACTTAATATGTATGCTTCAGTGTTTATTTACTGTCACAGAGAACATGTCCTCCTCTTCTGGGTGGAGAGACTTTGGGACTGTGTTGTGGTACGGTTAGGTGGAGAGATGTCTTTGAGACAAAATGAATCACTAATATGTATGCTTCAGTGTTTATTTACTGTCACAGAGAACATGTCCTCCTCTCTGGGTGGAGAGACTTTGGGACTGTGTTGTGGTACAGTTAGGTGGAGAGATGTCTTTGAGACAAAATGAATCACATGTTAACAATAACATATGTCTAATGTATGTGACACTTCATTTGCAAGTTCTCCTTTCAAAAGTATGGCCCAAGCCCAAATCAACCCCATTTGGTAATAATTGCAATTGTCCCTTTGATAGGCTAGGTGGAAGTTTCAACATATTGTTTAGACCCATCAAATAATCTCAGATATCCACAAGTTCACAGGGTACGGGGGTCCATTTGTGATTGGGCCTATGACAACAAAAATAAGGTCCATTGTTTCGATGTGAATGTTTCAGTGCTATCAAGTTATTAGCCATTTACCTTAGAGGTTGAGTAGGTGTTCACTTGTTCAATTGTGTCTCACAATTTCTCCATCTGTAAAAAACAAAAAATGGTAGCTAGGAGATTGGATAAATGGACTAGTAGATGTAGGAGCAATCTATTTTCGTAAACGGGTCGTGTACCTAAGTAAAGTAAACCTACTCACCTTTAACTAGTAGACTTCTGGACAAAATAGATCTCCAAATGTCACAAAGAATCAGAAACCGATTAATCAGTAAATGTATTGTTTTCTCATCCACTTATCAACTATGTGGTGGACTTCTGCTAAACTGCTTCAAATACAAGGTTGATAATTACAGTGACTAGAAGATAACTCACATGGTGCAGGTGGGGAAACTGTCCAAGCAAGCTAAAAGTAAAACAGAAAGTGATCAATTTCTATATAAATTAAACGTTTTTTATTCATTTTTGACCAATAAAATTTAATTACGAATGGAAAAAATGTGGTATCCCATAGATATTTTTATGTAAACCTCTCTTTACCATTTAATTGCAATCACTTCCTTATGACAGGTCATGTGACTGTTTTACCATTGTCAGGTACTAGCCAAGTAGCCTATTCATTCAACAAATCAAATCTATTGCCATCCATTTCAAAATACTCAACAATTATAACTCAATTTATAACTATAACCCAATTTATGACATAGCAAGAGGGTTATCAGACCTGATTTGTCACTCTCCATGGAAACATGTTTTCAAAATAGTTTTTTATGGTCAGACCTAGCTAGCAGCCAATGCAGCTGGGGAACTTGTTAGCTAAGCCAGCTGATTTACGCATAAAAAAATATATTCTGCATACACAACACATTCAAAAATAACTATGCTACCTCCTAACATGTTCATATAAATATGTGTTGTAGTGTTGTAGTTCTATTTTCTCTGACTAATCACCTGTAAAAATAGTAATATCAGCAGTACTTGAAACAAGTTAAACTGCCTGTCAGCCATTTCCCCAACTGTCAACAGCAATGGTGACCAAGGTGTCACATGACTGTTTGTCTTGTAAAGGAGAGTTCAAAACATGTTTTTGTTTTTTTTTGGGGGGGGGGGGGGATGATGTGCCCTCACCTCCGCACACACTTTATCTCCTCTATCAGCAGTTTGATCCAATGGTCATTAGATATGCAGCGTTCCTAATGTATAACTTTTTCCCAACAGGGAAACATTATGTAAAAATTTGAATTCACCCCCCAAAAATATATCAGAACAATGTGTTTCTACCTTAAAAAAACAATGTTCCCTAAAGGTTCTCCTTCATTTCTTAGAAATAACATTCCTACAATGTTCCCAGAATGTTCTGTGAAAGACCTAAAGGAGAACCTTTAGGGAATGTTACAGGAACGTTCTGTGCTAGCTGGGAAGTGTGATTGATTACGGGATATGCAAACCATTAAGATGTGTGAAAAATGCACAGAATTGATGGTCTTTGGAGAGGTGTTTCAGGGCTGACTGACACATTGAGATATGAGACCACTCTAATCATTCATGCTTGCACTCAGGTTGCGCTTGGGAACTGTGGTATATTGTATCGGAGGCCACGTGACCACTTAGGGGATGCGCAAACCAGGCACAGCAGTGGGAGAGCGAGAAATCCCAGCTGAATTCACTATACTCTGGCAATGGCAGTTCTAGCTTGTATGGCTCCCTGGGCCAACCCCCACTTCAGCTGGCCCCCTTCAGCCCTCCCCCGCAAAATAAACTAAACACCATTTAGCACTAACTGTAATTTTTATTCAGACATTTGGAACAACACAAATAAATAATCAAAACATTTAAAAATATATAAATATAAACAGTTATACAAAAATAAGACTCATAAATATAAAAAAAGAAGTAACAAAGACAATTGAGCATCAATACATTACCCATCACGCAACACTGTCAACCAAGAGTCAAGACAACCAATTCACCTTGGTGGTGAGCAAACTGGTTTTATATTATTCGTAACGATTTCGCACAAACCAGAAAAAATGCAAGAATATGTCTGTAGAAATATATTGTCACAGTATTATGAATGAATTGTTGTTTATTTGATAACATTTCGTAGTGTGACTGATTTGACTAATTGCATTAGTACTGTACAAAGTTAGAGGTGCACTATTTGATAGATTCCCCTGCTACCCCTACCTCAGGCTTCCAGTGGGGAGACCTGAAGTCAACCTACCCCCGCCCCCCTCCCCATCTTGTACTTCTGAGTGGGAGATCTGCCTAGCTCACAAAGTAGAATCAGGGCGCCCACTCCGACAAGGTTATTTGACCTACAGTCCCACACGTCAACATGATATCATGTGACGTGCAAATGAGCGATAGAAAACCAATTGCGAAAATGTCACCATTCCGATTGTTTTTTGTGCGGGCACCCCGTGCCAACCCCTGGCAAGATGGGCCCATGTCGCCTATACCTAAATCAGCCACTGGGCTCCAGTTAACTTGAATAAAGAAGGTTTTATGTCTTAAAGAATAGTTGTTTTCTTTAGTATTTCTTAGACAAGAAGATACAACATGGTACCAGGAGTGACAGAACTCCCCTTTGACTTGTCCATCATTGAGTTTTGTTCAACAATGCAGAACGGCACCAAGAGGCTACACATCAACTAACTATCATAGCTAACTAGCCACTGGGTTAACGAAACTGAGGTCAAAAATAACCATGCCGGAGCTAACAGAGTGTGCAGTGCATGTAGCTAGTCGTGTTGCAGTGCTTGCTGGCTACGACATGGTGCAACTAAAGCCTCCAACATAATTGAAACTTAACGGCAACGTTGAAGAGCAATGGAAGCGGTTCAAACCGTGTTTCACCCTCTATTTGACAGCGGAGATAGGAGTGAGTGAAAAAGACGAAGCACAGAAGATTACACTGTTTTTCATTAGCTGGCTCGGACGCCATTGATGTCTACAACAGCTTTCAGCTAACGGATGAGGAGCAAGCAGATTATGAACTAGTATTAGCAATAGTTCAGTGTTTTTTTACTACCAGAAGAAACAAGGTTTTGCCTGTATGTGTGTATGCATGGAGCATAATATAGGCAATTCAATTAAGAAAAAAATCTTATTTTCACTGATGGCTTAGGAACAGTGGGTTAACTGCCTTGTTCACGGGCAGAATAACACATTTTTACCTTGTCAGCTCGGGAATCGATCTTGCAACCTTTCGGTTTCAAGTCTAACTCTCTAACCATACCTGCCGCCCCATATATGATCTGATATACCATGGTTTTCAGCCAATCCGCACTCTTGGCTCAAACTACCCAGTTTATAACGCCAAACAAATATTGCCTACCTGAACATGAATTGCCGCTATTACTAATAGTTCAGTTCGGTGCTTTACCTGTAGGTGTAAAATAATGTGGGTAAACAAGAACCCTTTTTGAACAGTTTAAAAGATCACAGAGAGGTGATCATGACACGCTGTTAGGCCTGTCCAACTGGGTACAGACGTCAATTGAACATCTTCCAGGTTGGTTCAATATCATTTCATTGAAATCACGTGGACATTATGTTGATTCAACCAGTTTGCCCGGTGGGATGTCTCATAAGTCAATTCCTTCTCTTCAAATAAAGGCCACACTTAGAATAAAATGTAGGCCTAGAGGGCATGTCAATTGGTCTCATTGTTACTGCCATTTGAAATACTTACTAACCAGATGAAACATATCTTAAAAGTGGTAGGTCCTTCTGTCATAGGCTTATACAGGTCACTTTCAATTGAATCTAATCTACAATTGGCTTAACAGCAAGATGCTCCCTCTTGTGGCTGTGGGTGTGTCCTTCTTTGTATTATAGACTTGGTAGTCTTGTTTTGAATAGCAAATCATCATTCAACTTTATTTTGGCGACAGGAAGGAAAGACACTTAGAAAAACACTATGGAAATGTATGTTGTCTTTACTCTTTAAAGAGTGGTCATGAGGCTGAATTTGCAGTAGAAACACAACAACCACAAGGAAAATATATCAGGCTAGTCAAATTGTAACTGTTGGGGACACACAAATCTGTGGAAATTAAAGCAGTAAGTGTTTGGAAAAAGATGAATGACAAAGTGATGTAAAAGACACTGAAATGTTTGCTATGTTATCTATGGGTCCCAGCATCATGACAACAATAGTGTTTAAAATAACTAATGAAGGCCTACCCACTGGGCAGACACTAGTTGAATCATTTGTTGAAATGATGTGGAAACAACGTGGAATATCAATTGAATTGATGTCTGTGCCCAGTGTGTAGGCTATGTGCTCTTACCAGTGGCGTATGATATGGATTATGTGTGGGGACTATGTGCCCCCCCGCCCCCCACAAGTTTGGACACACCTACTCATTCCAGTTTTTGTTTTTTAAAAATCTTTTACTGTTTTCTACATTGTCGAATAATAGTGAAGTCATCAAAACTAGAAATAACACATATGGAATCATGTAGTAACCAAAAAAGTGTTAAATCAAACTATATTTTATTTTTGACATTATTTAAATTAACCACCCTTTGCCTTGACGACAGCTTTACACACGCTTGGCATTCTCTCAACCAGCTTCACCCGGAAAGCTTTTCCAATAGTCTTGAAGGAGTTCTCACATATGCTGAGCACTTGTTGGCTGCTTTTCCTTCACTCTGCGGTGCAACTCTTCCCAAACCATCTCAATTGGGTTTTGGCCTCAGATGAGGCCAGGTCATCTGATGTAGCACTCCATCACTCTCCTTCTTGGTCTATGAAATGAAACTATGAAATAACACATGGAATCATGTAGAAAGAAAAAGACTGTTAAACAAATCAAAATTCTTGTTAAATTTGAGATTCTTCAAAGTAGCCACCCTTTGCCTTGATGGCAGGTATACACAATCTTGGCATTCTCTCAACCAGCTTCATGAGGTAGTCACTTGTATTGATTTCAATTAACAGGTGTGCCTTTTATTTCCTTATTATACTTTTTTTTCTCCTTCTTAATGCATTTGAGCCAATCAGTTGTGTTGTGACAAGGTAGGGGTGGTATACAGAAGATTGCCCTATTTGGAAATATACCAAGTCCATATGTGACCCGTTTCAGGAAACAAGTCACAACTTCACAGGAGAGCCATTTGAACGTAAAACGTTTTTTGGGGCAAAATGCGTTTTTTGGCAAATGCATTCTCGAACATGTGAACGTTCATGTGCCTTAATAAAACTTTTATGCCATCTGTAAATACGAATAAAGTTGTTAAATTACAAGCCTAGTTGGTTTAGCAAAAGAAAGGGACAGGAACCTTGCCGCTAGCCATGATTGGCTGAGATAATGAGTTGTTTGGACATGCCGAGAGATGAGTTTCAGATTGGTCTGCGGTGTAGCATCTTGTGTCTATAAAATGAACTGCTCATTATGCGTAGATAATCCTTTCCACTGCAGTTTTTTGAAAGATAAAACATTAGCAATGGAGAACTGCAAATATGTTGCTACTGCTCTCAATAACATTCCTGCTCTGAATTTATCATGTGCTATCGACAAAGCCGGTCAGTGGGAAAAAGTTGTGGTGGGCTACTTTCTGGAGGACTCTCTTTGACTCTGAAATTGAATCAGAGAGTGAGGAAATCCCTGATTTAGGTAAAAACATTTTCATTGAAGAAGACATCGTAGACTCTTCTGAAGACAGTGATGGGGAAGAAACGTCGATCAACAGTGGGAAGAAGTTGACCGTTTTGAAATCAGTGGAATATCTGTGCAAACTAAACAGAAACGACACAGGACGTTTTATTTAATGAAACCCGGGTGAGTCTCGCTACGGTTTCACATATTATACATTTCTAATTTTGTCAGAAAGTTGTTTTCATTACAAGTTAACTTGTTATGGCAGGGGGCAGTATTGAGTTGGATGAATAAGGTGCCCAGAGTAAACTGCCTGCTACTCAGGCCCAGTTGCTAATATATGCATATGATTAGATTTGATGATCCGAATTGGATAGAAAACACTCTGAAGTTTCTAAAACGGTTTGAATGATGTCTGTGAATATAACAGAACTCATATGGCAGGCAAAAACCTGAGAAAAAATCCAACCAGGAAGTGTGACATCTGAGGTGTGTAGTTTTTCAACTCTTTGCCTATCAAATATACAGTGTCTATGGGGTAAAATTGCACTTCCTACGGCTTCCACTCAATGTCAACAGTCTTTAGAACCTTGTTTGATACTTCTACTGTGAGGAGGGGGGAATGAGAGGGGCTTGAGTCAGAGGTCTGCCAGAGAGGCATGAGCTGACCACGTGTGTTCATGTGAGAGTTAGCTTGAGTTCCATTGCATTTCTGAAGACAAAGGAATTCTCCGGTTGGTACATTATTGAAGATTTATGTTAAAAACATCCTAAAGATTGATTCTATACCTTGTTTGACATGTTTCTACGAACTGTAATAATAACTTTTTTGACATTTCGTCTGAACTAATCAATCGCGCATTGAGCATTTGGATTACTGGGCTAAAAGTGCGAACAAAAAGGAGGTTTTTGGACATAAATAAGGGACTTTAACAAACAAATCAAATATTTATTGTGGAACTGGGATTCCTGGGAGTGCATTTTGATGAAGATCATCAAAGGTAAGTGAATATTTATAATGTTATTTCTGACTTCTGTTGACTCCACAACATGGTGGATATCTGTATGGCTTGATTTGTTGTCTGAGCGCTGTACTCAGATTATTGCATGGTGTGCTTTTTCGGTAAAGCTTTTTTGAAATCTGACACAGAGGTCAGATTAAGGAGAAGTGTATCTATAATTCCATGCATAATAGTTGTATCTTTTGTAAATATTTATTATGAGTATTTCTGTAAATTGATGTGGCTCTCTGAAAAATCACTGGATGTTTTGGAACTACTAAATATAACGCACCAATGTAAACTCAGATTTTTGTTATAAATATGAACTTTATCGAACAAAACATACATGTATTGTGTAACATGAAGTCCTATGAGTGTCATCTGATGAAGATCATCAAAGGTTAGTGATTCATTTTATCTCTATTTCTGCTTTTTGTGACTCCTCTCTATGGCTGGAAAAATGGCTGTGTTTTTCTGTGACTAGGTGCAGACCTAACATAATCGTTTGGTGTGATTTCGTCGTAAATCCTTTTTGAAATCGGACACTGTGGTGGGATTAACAACAAGTTTATCTTTAAAATGGTATAAAATACTTATATGTTTGAGGAATTTTATGAGATTTCTGTTGTTTTGAATTTGGTGCCCTATACTTTCACTGGCTGTTGTCATATCGATCCCGCTAGCAGGATTCAAGTCATAAAGCTTGCTGTTAGCTAGCTAGCTGAAAATTGATGGCTGGCTTGCTAGCTAACATTGAACCTATTTGGTTAACTTTAGCTAGCTATGACAATCAGTTTGTATTGTTAGTAACGTTACTCTATGGATTGGGATTATAGTTCACTGTTTAGCTAGCTAGCTAATGTTAACGTTACATGTTTAAACAAAAGATCCCAAGTTAAAGCTTGTTATAAGCTAGCAAATGTTAGCTGATGTTAGCTGGCTGGCTGGTTAGCTAAAATTACATGTATGTAACTGTGTGTAACGTTAATGATGTTTTCTCAGAATGCCATTGCTAGTTATAGCCTAATGTTACCTAGCTAACTAGCTAACCTATTTGGTTCATTTTAGCTAGCTATGACAATCGGTTTATATTGCTAGTACTCTATGGATAGGAATTATGGTTCATTGTTTAGCTGGCTAGCTAGCTAGCTAGCTACCTGTCTAAACAAAATACCCCAAGTTAAAGCTTGCTGTTAGCTAGCTAGCTAACGATAGATGGCTGGATACGTGTATGAACTGTGTGTAGTGATGTTATCTCAGAATGCCATTTTGTGTCTATTGTATAATAACGCTAAAATATTTGTACCTGAAATGTGTCTTTCAGCATCAGTAGAACATGTCTGACTCTCCTCCCCCAGTTATACAAGGAGAATGGTATATGCCTCCCATCAAAAAGAGAGCTGGCTCAAGCAAGCACAGGTTACACCTGAAGCATGAGGACTTGCAGTGAGTGGTGAACTTCATCAATAACTACGCAGAGGATAATGCAATAGTATTACCAGGACGCCACCCAGGACACAAACACTTGGTGGACGGTTCTGCCATCCTAGGTGACAAAAGCAGCAGTGTGGCGTCTCTACACAAAATCGATGACAACACTTGGTATTTAAAGCATAAACAAGTTTTTATTATTTAATTGACCTCCAACATGATTGGCAGATTCCTTCAGGAATCTGTGGAGATAATTGCTGCCCCACATCTCAAGCACTAAGCCCAGGACAGACCTGTGCTGGCAGTGCCAGAAGAACAACTATTAGGCCTTCAGATCTTCCAATCTGCCAGACACTGTTAAGTCAGCCAAGCTGAAGAAGCAAGAACAGTATCTCCTGCTTGTTCAGAGTGAGCGGTCTGTCTTCAAGAAGATGGTTGCTGAATGCAAGACCACCTGTCAAGATCTGCAGTTGTCTCTGGGGGCCCCTACTGAACCAGCAAGCAAAGACATCAGGATGCATTACCACTTTTGTTTTGCTCAACAAGTAAGCAACATTTCCTCCTGTATACTGATTGAGGACATAGATGGATAGATATATATAAACATTTGACTGTACTATATATCTATGTATATGGGAGGCAGGCAAATACCTTTCACTGAGTTGTGTAAAGACAGACTGACAGGGGGTAGACAATTAATTGTAATTTATCTTAATGCTATTTTGTTGTTTGCAGGTGCACTATCCTGCTGACCCTATGCAGCCAGGTCCCATCTAATATTTAACTCCTCGGAAGTGTGGCTTGCTTTTGTCTGCTGTGAAGGAATACCACAACAAGTCAACTACTTGATTGATGAAGGCATGTCATCCAGCAAAGGCAGTAGCACAGTCATCAACTACATGCACCATTTCTTCACCAACTACGGAGTTGGGGAAACACGTGAGGACCTGAATAATAACTGCAGTAGCCAAAACAAGAACAAGTTTGTGCTCTGGTATTGTGTCAGGTACCATGCACAAGCTCCACCATAGTCTGGACCTTCACTTCCTGTTCACAGGCCACACCAAGTTTGCCATTGACTGGTGCTTCAGCCTCACCAAGCAGTGCTTCAGAAACACCAGAGTGAACACTTTGTCTTAGACTGCTCGTGTTGTGGAGGACAGCACTGTGACAGGGGTCAACATCCCACAGCTGATTGGACTGGATGATGGTACAGTGCTGGTGGAAAGCTATGGCTGGCAACAACACCTGACTCTGTACTTCAGGCCGCTGCCACAGATTAAGCAGTACCAGCACTTCAGGTGAATATCATTTTCATTGCATTGTATGAGGTTTTTCTTCCTATCTAAACTTGGGAGGTGAATTGATGTTGTGCAAGGTTGTAATGTCTTCTACATTTTTTGTTGTTTCCTGTTTTACAGCTTAAATGCTCTGGAGTCTGGTGTTGTTGTCGCCAAGGAGAGTTCAGACTCAGTTGGGGCCAGTTTTCAGCTGCTGCGCAACGCTGACATCCTTCCTCCCATAGATGGTCTGCCTGTACAAGCACCACCTGGACTGGACACGGCTAGACAAACGTATATTTTTGTGAAGATCGGGGAGTTTTGCGACGAAGAGGCTATGGACATGACAAGCTCTGCACCAAAGTAAAGGGCAGGACAGAAACAGGCTCTCCGAATATAGATTCCATTGTTCATGCGTGGTTCGGACGGACCTGTCATCAGCACTTTCTGCAGTGCGTCTATTCAAATGACTCTCTCCTAATACGTTGCTGCTACTTTTTTTTATCCTGCTGCTCAGCCACTTTACCCATGATGGTATGCATATAACTACCCCCTATATCACTGATATTGCTATTGCTATTTTTGTTGTACATACTGTATATTTTATTTATATTGACACTATTTCTGCTACTGCTACTATTTAAGTAATCATTTGGCTGTACCTTCTGTAGAGACCCATCCACTTAGCAAGATGTGTGACTGGGGGTTATAACATTTCTTTCACATGACCCATCAATTTAGACAAGTGTGTCTGGGTAAGCGTCATCTAATATTTAGAAAATATTTTTATCTGGACACTTTCTGTTTACCTGGAATTTATCCTTATGGATGCTACTACTTTTACCACTTTTAGTCTTAATCTTTACTACACTACTCACTGTTTAGCATGACCTTACATGTGAATCCTTAAAGAAATGGGCGGGGCTGGCTTAAGAGGGTGTGAACAATGCTGAACGGGTGTAGACAAAGGAGAGCTCTCCAGTAGGTACCACAACATTCAAAGGCCATTTTCTCAAAAGTGAGTTTACAAGTTTATTAACTTTCAAAGCAAAATTACTTTCCCATTGTTCCTGAAAAATGCAGTCTATGATATACCATTTTGTAGCATTGAGTCTCTACTTTTATCCAATGTTAAAAACACAATTTCAAATTTTGCTACATGAGACCAATTTCGGTCGGTCACATATTATGGCAAGAATAGCTCAAATAACCAAAGAAAAACAACAGTCCATCATAACTTTAAGACATGAAGGTCAGTCAATCCGGAAACTTTCAAGAACTTAGAATGTTTCTTCAAGTTCAGTCTGGCTCATAGACCCATAGTTACCTCTGCTGGAGAGGATGAGTTCATTAGAGTTAACTGCATCTCAGATTGCAGCCCAAATAAATGCTTCACAAAGTTCAAGTAACCGACACATTGCAACATAAACTGTTCAGAGGAGACTATAAGGCCTTGAATCATGCCTTCAAGGTCTAATTACTGCAAAGAAACCACTACTAAAGGACACCAATAAGAACAAGAGACTTGCTTGGTTCAAGAAACACGAGCGATGAACATTAGACCGGTGGAAACCGGTGGTTCCAACCGCCGTCTCACTTTGTGAGAGTAGGTGAATGTAGGTGAGAGTAGGTGAATGTAGGTGAGAGTAGGTGATGATCCCTGCATGTGTGGTTCCCACCGTGAAGCATGGAGGAGGAGGTGTAATTGTGTGGGGGTGATTTATTTAGAATTCAAGGCACTTAACCATCATGGCTAGCACAGCATTCTGCAGCGATACACCATCCCATATGGGTTGCGCTTAGTGGGACTATCATTTGTTTTTCAACCGGACAATGACCCAAAACACACCTCCAGACTGTGTTAGGGCCATTTGACCAAGAAGGAGAGTGATGGAGTGTTGCATCAGATGGCCTCTACAATCACCCAACTTCAACCCAATTGATATGGTTTGGGATGAGTTGGACCGCAGAGTGAAGGAAAAGCAGCCAACAAGTGCTCAGCATACAGTATGTGGGAACTCCTTGGAAAAGCCTTCCAGGTGAAGATGGTTGAGAGAATGCCAAGAGTGTGCAAAGCTGTCATCAAGTCAAAGTGTGGCTACTTTGAAGAATATCAAAAATAAAATATATTTTAATTTGTTTAATAGTTTTTTGGTTACTACATGATTCCATGTGTTATTTCATAGTTTTGAAGTCTTCACTATTATTCTACAATGTAGAAAACAGTAAAAGATAAAAAAAAACTCTTGAATGAGTAGGTGTGTTCAAACTTTTGAATGCTGCTGAATATATATATATATATCAATACTGAGTTCCTTAAAAAATACATATGATGAAAATAAATATTATATTTATATGTGAATATATATATTTTATATAATATATTTTTAAGGTACTCAGTCCGGCTTTTAACTTACTAGAATGCAAAAGGTGCAATTTCGAAATTGGGTAGTGTATCTATCATCAGTTCCTCTTGTCATGTTCATCATTGCATACCTGGGATGTTCCCCTATGCTGGAAGGGGGGACCACAGTGAAAATGTTAGGGAACCCCTTGTCTACAGTGTTTTGTTTATTTAAGTGTTAAATATTCGGAAATGATCAAAATCAGCCATCTAGGAGGAGATGGTGTAACAACAGATTTGAGTCGCTTACTGTTCATGCAGTTTTGAAACGATGAGATGATGTTAATTGGGATTCCATTGATTGAAGACACTTGCATTGTTATACTGATGATTCATGAGTACTGGTGTCGGACAGTGAGTGACAACTGCATGTGTAGAGATAATGATGAATGAATGATTGGCATTACATTCATTAAACATAACCATGTTGGTTGTACAGTACACCAACTGTTTTTAAGGGCTAGGTGTCCCACGGACAACTTCCGGTGAAACTGGAAGGTGCGCAATTCAAATAAATAATCATACAAATTATGGATATTAAAACATTTAGGTACATACAAGGGTTTTATATCGGTTGAAAGCTTAAATTCTTGTTAATCTCTGATTTACAGCATCTATTATAGCGAAAACATGCCATGCGATTGTTTGAGGACGGCGCCCCACATCAAAATATCTTTCCACCGGCACAGGTTTCATAAATTTACAAATAGCGATTAAATATTCACTTACTTTTTGAAAATCTTCCTCTGATTTGTCATCCAAAGGGTCCCAGCTATAACATTTAAGGTTGTTTTGTTAGATAAAATCCTTATTTATATCCCAAAAAGTCAGTTTAGTTTGCGCCTTCGATTTGAGTAATCCACTCGTTCAACATGCAGAGAAAGAAATCTGAAAATCTACCCCTAAACTTTGTTTCAACAAGTCAAAATACATTTCAATTTACTCCTCAGATACCCTAAAATGTAATCAAACTATGATATTTCTTACAGAAAGAAGTATGTTCAATAGGTAACTGATTTTAGCAGGTGTGTCCTTTCTTCATGGCGCGCGCAAACACACATTTCCAAGACTGTGTCCCTGTACTAAAACTGATATTTCTTATTTGTTTTGGAAGTTACAAGCCTGAAACCTGGGAGCTAGAATTGAGTAAGCCCTTATAATTGCCATTGTAAGAGCATGGTCGCTCTCTCAAAAAAATTCTGTATGGTTTTTCTTCGGATTTTCTCCTACCATATCTATTGTGTTATATTCTCCTACATTATTTTAACATTTCTACAAACTTCAAAGTGTTTCCTGTCCAATGGTATCAATTATATGCATATCCTGGTTTTAGGACCTGAACAACAGGCAATTTACTTTGAGCAGGTCATTCAGGCGGAAATTGAGAAAAAAGGGTCCTAGCCCTAAGAAGTTTTTAAACAGATTGTCAAAACACCTGTTCTGAAAGGCCCCAGATTCCACAACACCACTAAACAAGGGGCCCCACCAAGCAAGCGGCACCATGAAGACCAAGGAGCTCTCCAAACAGGTCAGGGACAAAGTACAGTACAGATCAGGGTTGGTTTATAAAAAAACATCAGAATCTTTGAACATCCCACTTTGCACCATTAAATCCATTATTCACATATGGAAAGATTATGGCACCACACCAAACCAGTCAAGAGAGGGCCACCCACCAAAATTCATGGAACAAGCAATGAGGGAATTAATCAGAGAGGCAACAAAGAGTCCAAAGATAACCCTGCTGCAAAGCTCCAGATCGGAGATCCTAAATAAATAAAGCAAGTGCAATACAATGTAATCCAGCACTTAAATATCAATACAATGAAACAATATACAGTACTCACAATATTGTATCCATTCATATTTAATACAGCATCTATATTTACAGTACAGTAGAAACGACAGCACTGAAGGCATTAAAACCCCATTAAAAGTGGTAAATTAAACTATTGTGGAGGGAAAATATGACTTACCCAATTGAAGGGATGGTATTTATATTGATTGGTTAGCAGCTACATGATGACAGAGCAACTCAGAGGATGAGGATGTCAGACATTTGCAATACATAAGGTTGATGTGTAGTTAAGCATAAAACAAATGTAGTGGACGTTTAAATTACATCTTTATTGACTATTCGTCCTATGCCTGTGAAATAAAAGTTGATCTGAGTATCTTAGTTATTGTTGTTGGTTAAATTAGTTCATAACTGCGTAATTACAAATTGATTTCAAGAAATGAAGAATTAATATGTGAAAGGTCACAATTTTTCTATCAGAAACACAGAACAGAAATTGTGTTTTTTAAGGTAAGTACAGTAGCTGTTATATACATTGTACATGAATGAGTAAAGTAGATGGGTGTAGCAGCTGTGTATGTGTGAGATTGTAACTTCATATAATGTGTACATATACACTGGCTTGCGAAAGTATTCACTCCCCTTGGCATTTTTCCTATTTTGTTGCCTTTTTGGGGGGGTTGTATCATTTGATTTACACAAATGCACAAAGTTACACAAATTTACACAAATGCCTACCACTTTGCAGATGCAAAATATTTTTTATTGTGAAACAATCAAGAAATAAGACAAAAAAACTGAAAACTTGAGTGTGCATAACTTTTCACCCTCCCCCAAAGTCAATCAATTGTAGAGCCATCTTTTGCAGTGATTACAGCTGCAAGTCCTGGGGTATGTCTCTATAGAGCTTGGCACATCTAGCCACTTAGATTATTGCCCATTCTTCAATGCAAAACTGCTCCAGCTCCTTAAAGTTGGATGGCTTCCACTGGTGTACAGCAATCTCTAAGTCATACCACATATTCTCAATTGGATTGAGGTCTGGGCTTTGACTAGGCCATTCCAAGACATTTACATGTTTCCCCTTAAACCACTTGAGTGTTGCTTTAGGAGGATGCTTAGGGTCATTGTCATGCTGGAAGGTGAACCTCCATCCCAGTCTCAAATCTCTGGAAGACTGATACAGGTTTCCCATCAAAAATGTCCCTGTATTTAGCGCCATCCATCATTCCTTCAATTCTGACAAGTTTCTCAGTCCCTGCTGATGAAAAACATCCCCACAGCATGATGCTGCCACCACCATGCTTCACTGTGGAGATGGTGTTCTCGGGGTGATGAGAGGTGTTGGGTTTGCGCCAGATATAATATTTTACTTGATGGCCAAAAAGCTCAATTTTGTCTCATCTGACCAGAGTACCTTCTTCCATATGTTTGGAGAGTCTCCCACATGCCTTATGGCAAACACCAAACGTGTTTGCTTATTTTCTTCTTTAAGCAATGGATTTTTTCTGGCCACTCTTCCGTACAGCCCAGCTCTGTGGAGTGTACATCTTGAAGTGGTCCTAAGGACAGATACTCCAATCTCCGATCTGGAGCTTTGCAGCAGGGTTATCTTTGGTCTCTTTGTTGCCTCTCTGATTAATTCCCTCATTGCTTGTTCCATGAGTTTTGGTGGGTGGCCCTCTCTTGACTGGTTTGGTGTGGTGCCATAATCTTTCCATATATGAATAATGGATTTAATGGTGCAAAGTGGGATGTTCAAAGATTCTGATGTTTTTTTATAAACCAACCCTGATCTGTACTGTACTTTGTCCCTGACCTGTTTGGAGAGCTCCTTGGTCTTCATGGTGCCACTTGCTTGGTGGGGCCCCTTGTTTAGTGGTGTTGTGGAATCTGGGGCCTTTCAGAACAGGTGTATATAGATTAGATTGCACACAGGTGGACTTTATTTAACTAATTATGTGACCTCTGAAGTTAGGGGATTCATAGGAAAGGGGGTGAGTACATATGCATGCACAACTTTTCCATTTTGAATTTTTTTAACAAGTTATTTTTTTCATTTCAGTTCACCGATTTGGACTATTTTGTGTATGTCCATTACATGAAATCCAAATAAAAATCCACAGGTTGTAATGCAACAAAATAGGAATAACGCCAAGGGGATGAAAACTTCTGCAAGGCACTATACTCTGTCTGTGTCTAAAAGTAATATTAAGAACAGTAACATTCAGGTTCATCATGAGCACTTGGTACCTGTTTGACTTGTCAGGCTCAGTGGTAAGATCCTGTTTCCCTATTGAGGAGGCCCACATACCAGTGTTGTACTGTAGGTAAGCCAAACCTTGTGGACCAGCTACAGTAATAGGAGTCTTTTGAGAAAACAGGGTGCAGAGAGAAAGCCTTCCAAACATGGACCCAGCCTGCCCAGCTAGTCTGTCTGTCCAACCTTTTAGGAGCAGTGCAGCTACGTGGCAGCAACAGAAAACTAATCTTCCACCCTATACTACATTTGACTTGTTTTAAAGGTTCTTGTAGTGTTCTTACACTCACATACTCTCATATACAAGTTACTGACAAAATAATGGGAACACTTGAATAAATGAAGGATGCAAAGTATATTGAAACCAGGTGCTTCCACACAGGTGTGGTCCCTGAGATAATTAAGCAATTAAAATCCCATCATGCTTAGGGTCATGTATATAAATGCTGGGGAGGACATTATTTTGCAGACCATGGCTATGCCACAGGGCATGAGTGGTCATTGACTGGTTTGATAAGCATGAAAATGATGTAAACTATATTTATGTATTTTTATTTAGCTAGGCAAGTCAGTTAAGAACAAATTCTTATTTACAATGATGGCCTACACCTGCCAAACACGGACGACGCTCGGCCAATTGTGCACCGCCCTATGGGACTCCCAATCACGTCCGGTTGTGATACAGCCTGGATTCTAACCTGGGTGACTGTAGTGACACCTCTAGCACTGAGATGCAGTGCCTTAGACCGCTGCGCCACTCGGGACATGGTTGTCTCAGTCACCAGATCTCAACGCAATTGAACACTTATGTGAGATTCTGGAGCATTTTCCACCACCATCAACAAAACCCCATATTATGGAATTTTTCGTAGAAGAATGATGTCACATCCCTCCAACAGACACTTGTGGAATCAATGCCAAGGTGCATTGAAGCTGTTCTGGCTTGTTGTAGACCAACACCCTATTAAGACACTTTATGTTGGTGTTTCCTTTATTTTGGGATGTATATTGTACATACTCTCATTCTCACACACCCTCTCTGCTAAATAAATAGGCATTGTTTTTGCTCCAGGACTTGCCTCGTGTGTTTCTGTGTGAGTTTGGTTTGGTGTGTATGTGTGTGTGTGTGTGTGTGTGTGTGTGTGTGTGTGTGTGTGTGTGTGTGTGTGTGTGTGTGTGTGTGCGTGTGCGAGTGTGTGTGTGTGTTTGTGTATTTGCTTGCATGTGCATATGTGTGAGAACCCTGAGAAAGTACTATGGTCATTACATGCTAGTGCCAGAGCCACATGTAGCAAAGACATATTGCTGACCCAGGGCGTTTTTTTGTCCTCTTCCTCTCCTCCCCTCTCCACTTCCCCTCTCTCCACTCTCCACAGTCTTTAGAATTCAGCTATATCCTGAAGTCGGCGTCCAGGCCAATGACATAAGAGAATTTGGTTTTGTGGGTAGGGGTGGGGGTGACATTTTAAAAATCGTTGTCCCAGCCAGAATTGTCATCTGGGGGTGGGTCTTCCTTGTCCTCTGGGAAGTTGTCAAAGTTACTCGTGTCCATTGGTGATATCACCTGATTGACAGAAAAAGACAGACAGTATTGAGCCACTTGAAACCCTGATGAAAGCAGCTTGTTGATGAAATGTTGGTTTGTGACTTACATTAGGGATGATAGGGGGTGTCAGCGTTCCTTTTCTTAGACCTTCCCAGTTAAAGCCCTCAAACCATCTGGAAATGTATAGAAATTGTTAAAGAAACTAAAATAATGTTGCTGACAAAGCATAAATAAAATAAATAAATAAAATCCCACCAAACTTCTATCTCAAACAGACGGTTTAAAAAATGTTTTCTATTTCCTCATAGAGGATGATGTCATTCTCCTGAGGAGGATGAGCTGGCCAAACAGCTGTCTACTTGCATTAATATTTCTAAAGACTGGTATACGCCCAGACCATTCCAACAAAGAAAAAATGCTTTTTAACATACTTAGTTTCTATTTTTTTGGAAGGAAAACTATTTAACTCATTTTGTAATTAATTACAGGTCATATCTCATAGAAATCTGGAAACACTGAATAGTTACTTTAAATATATAAATGTGGGAAGATGAGTAGAATAATATGGCTATCCATGAACTTACTTGTGCTTTTGGATGTCTTTGACACCGTTTTTCAAGTTTCCTAGTCTTTCCGAAGGATTGTCCCTAAAATGGACACATCATCATTAATAATCTTGTTAACACTAAATTACATTAAACAGTAATTGTTGAGGGTGGACAAAATGGTCTGGGACTCACCTGCATAGTTTTTTTATTAAGTTGGCAGCGTTTTTGGTGATCTTCTTTGGAAATTCGATCATGTCAATGCCCCTCAGGATGATGTTATAGGTCTTCATGGGATCAGGGCCAGAGAAGGGAGGGCTGGAAGACAGGGGTGGAGATAGACACTCAAATATATACCTTTCTCAGTTAACATCTGGCCTTACACTTCCATTTAAAATGATCAGGTTTGTCTGTACCTGCCGGTGAGGAGCTCAAACATGAGGATTCCTAGAGACCAGTAGTCAGCTGAAATGTCATGGCCTTTGTTCAGAATGATCTCTGGTGCCACGTATTCTGGTGTTCCACAGAACGTCCACGTTTTCTTCCCAAACTCGATCTTCTTGGCAAAGCCAAAGTCCACCTATACAAAGGACATGTGAAATACATTCTTAGAGGTAACCTGCAGTGTTCATCGTTCAAAGGGTTAGAGGTTTAGGTCATCAAGCTTTGAATCCACAATGTTGTGTGTCTCTTACTAGCTTGGCATAGCCCTTGTGGTCCAGTATAAGGTTCTCTGGTTTAAGGTCTCTGTAGATGATGCCTTTGGAATGTAGGTAGGCGAATGCTTCCACCACACACGCTGTGTAGAACCTTGTGGTTGAATCCTCAAACGAACCCCTGGAGAAGGAAGTGACAATGACCTCTTTAAAATAAGACACATTTTTAACAGGCACACATCGGCCAGATCTTCCATAGTCTCACTGAAACACATATGGGCACAATGACATTAGTTTAAATATTGACCATTTAAGGCTCACCGGTCTCTAAGAATGGTCCACAGCTCTCCTCCCAGACAAGCCTCCATCAGCATGTAGAGGTACTTACTGTCCTTAAACGTCCTGTACAGTCTGAATACAAAACACAGAGGGTGCGTCCTCTGTAGGATTGACTGTGGATTAAAAGTGTGTCTGTGGAAAGGCGTTGCATGCATGTCTCTACCTGACAATGAAGTCAGAGTGGGCCTCCTGCATGATGAGTTTCTCAGAGCGGATATGCTCTTGCTGTCGCGTGTCCACAATGTGACGCTTCTTCAGGATCTTCATGGCAAACGTCTTCACCTCATCACTTTTCAGCTGAACCTGTCGACACAGGAGAGAGGAGAGCTCTGTCAGCTCTAAGCAATGGTTAAATTAAACATCAATGCAATGCAATATACAGTGCCTTCAGAAAGGATTCAGACCCCTTGACTTTTTCCACATTTTGTTATGTTACAGCCTTATTCTAAAATGGATTAAATATATGTTTTTCCTCAGCAATCTACACACAATACCCCATAATGACAAAGTGAAAACAGGTTGTTAGAAATACCTTATTTACATAAGTATTCAGACTAAGTTGAGCTCAGGTGCATCCTGTTTCCATTGATCATCCTTGAGATGATTCCACAACTTCATTGTAGTCCACCTGTGGTAAATTCAATTGATTGAACATGATTTTGAAAGGCACACACCTGTCTATATAAGTTCCCACAGTTGACAGCGCATGTCAGAGCAAAAACCAAGCCATGAGGTTGAAGGAATTGTCCATAGAGACAGGATTGTGTTGAGGCACAGATCTGGGGAAGGGACGGCAAAAAAATAATGCAGCATTTGAAGGTCCACAAGAACACAGTGGCCTCCATCGTTCTTAAATAGAAGACGTTTGGAACCACCAAGACCCTTCCTAGAGCTGGCCGCCCGACCAAACTCTGCAATCGGGGGAGAAGGGCCTTGGTCAGGGAGGTGACCAAGAACCAGATGGTTACTCTGACAGAGCTGGACACATTGTCAGCACCCCAAATACATGTGTGCCAAGCTTGTAGCGTCATACCCAAGAAGATTCGATGCTTTAATCGCTGCCAAAGGTGCTTCAATAAAGTACTGAGTAAAGGGTCTAAATACTTATGTAAATGTCATATTTCAGTTTTTTATATTCCATAAACTAGCAAACATTTCTAAAACCCTGTTTTGCTTTCTCATTATGGGGTATTGTGTAGATTGTGTTGATTGTGTTGATGAGGGAAAAAAAATGACATGTAATCAATTTTAGAATAAGGCTGTAACGTAACAAAATGTGGAAAAGTCAAGGGGTCTGAATACTTTCCAATGGTACTGTAAAGTGGCAGCTTAGCCTCTTACGCTTCGAGTGTGGACGTCCCACACTCATCACTAAAGTAGATGCCAGAAGAGTGAACAATCCCTTTACAAGTCAGAATGTTAAATAAACTTCATTTTAACTTTGCCATTTGTCCACCAAATCAGTCGTTATGCCGTTGGAAATGTGAAACAAAATATCCACAGGAAAGTGTCATTAAACCGACTTCTAAATACAGATCTCCCACAGTTTGTTTAATCACCTGAGGTAGGCACACACATTGTAAATATATGCTTGCGATGCATGTATACTAATCAAGCTCATGCAGGTGTTTGCACGGTTTTGCGCATGTGCCAGGTAACAGAGATCTCAATGGCAGTATCAGCATTCAAAAAAGTTGGTTTAATTATACTTTTCTGTGGATATTTTCTCTCATATTTTTTGCATAAGGACAACCGGCAGAGGAAGTTCAAATGACAGTTTATTCAACATTCAACATTCAAAGTCTATATAAGGCACCTTTCGTAAAGCTATAGCTTGATATTAGGTCAGGAGACCTGCAAGTGGCAGCTGTGGTTCCTACCAGCTCTACACGGCCAAAGCCACCAACCCCCAGTGTGTCGATGATGTTGAAGTCAACCAGATTGAGGTTGGAGAAGAAAGAATTCTCTGCTTCGTACCTACAGGGAAAGACAAAAACATGTTAATTCAATTGAACTGTCACCCTCCCCTCATCCAAGACACAGGGCCATTTTCCACATGCCCAGTCGCCGATATCCCCAACTCCCAGTGTCTTCTCTTGTTTATTGTTTAATCCAGTGGACCTTATCAGCTCAATGGTGTGATTGGGAGAATCAGTACATATATAGGCCTGAGCCCTCAGCCAGAGGATCTTCAACACCTTCGGTCTCTGTTCCCTGAGAAATTAAGCTAATTGATTGCACACAAAATTGTCATTTGAATTTATAGGATTCATATAATTTTCAATAAATATAGTACCTAACATCCTATTTGGACCCCAAAAAAATTGAACAATGAGTAAGACATTAGGAATCCAAAGAAATTGTCCTAATTCCTTGTGAATTTGTTTTTTTCCCATGTTCAGAGAAATTAATCATTGAATATGTTGGGTTTCTGTCGCATCCTACATCCTGATATTACCAGGTTCGTCTGACCACTAGATGGTGTTGTTCCTGCTATTAGGTGATACAAAACGTATAGTTTGAAGAATCCTTTCAATGTTAAAGGGATTTTTCACTGACATTTCAAATTGCATATTATTTCCTTACCATGTAAGAAGTCTATGGACAAGGTATTACAGAAACCCATGCATTGGTTTTGTTCACTTCCCCACTGTTTCAAATGGTACCTATATTAGCATTTTCAGGCTTCATATCCAAATCATCTATAAGTAACATTAATTGAGTTACAAAATGCATTTTAAGATACTTTAGGATGATTTGAACATGAAGCGTGAAAATGCTAATATACAGTAGGTACCATTGACTTGCATTGATTTGTGCCACAAGTGCTAAAAAGTTAGCATCTGAAACAGTGACAAAAAAAAAACAAAGCATAGGTTGCTGTCATACCTTGTCAATAGTCTGCTAACAGGGTTAGTAAACCAATGTAATTTTGTAATTTGGGTGAACTATCCCTTAAACATTGAGGGGTTTGGGGGGATTGTTAAAAAAAAAATCACTTAATAGCAGGAACAGCACCATCTAGTGGTCAGACAAACCTGGTAATATCAGGATGTAGGATGGGATATAAACCCAACAACTTTAATGACTAATTTCTCTGAACAGGGGGAAAAAACATCACCAAATTCACTGGGAACACATTACATAGGATGCTGAAACAATACTCTGAGCCGCAGCTCAATACTACTTGTATGGATCCTGAGTGTCGTAGTGGTCTAACGCACTGCATCACAGTGCTAGAGACGTCACTACAGACCCGTGTTCGATCCCGGGCTGTATCACAACCTCCCGTGATTGGGAGTTGCATAGGGCAGAGCACAATTGGCCCAGAGTCGTCCGGGTTAATGAAGGGGGGGTTTGGCCGGGGTAGGCTGTCATTGTAAATAAGAATTTGTTTTTAACTGACTTGCCTAGTCAAAGAAAGGTTGAATATTTGATTTTTATTTCTATATTTTTTGAATATGCTATGAATCATATAAATTAAAATGGCCAATTTGGATGTAATCAATGAGCTTTATTTTCCAGGGATCAAATTTAATTTCAACAAAATAATGTTGCAGCAAGCTATTTCAGAACAATCTGAGATGGTGGTTGTCAAAATCCTCTTCCTTGTGCTTTTTGAGGTAGAACTACCCAGTTGTCCCCTCTCCCTGTCAAGAGTGTCACAAGTCAAGGGGTGATGGTTGAGGCCAGGAATTTTTCCTGACCATGTGCCCTGAGGAGGGATGCGTTATAGCTCAATTCAGCCCTACCTCAGTCAATAGCTCATTTGATGTTGTAAGACTAGTTAATGGCCACTAGATGGCAAACTTGTACCATTACCATCACAGGTAAAAGACTGCGACAGCTAAACCAAACTATTATTTCTGCAGTTGAGAATGAAAGTAAGAATAAATTCATTAACATGTGTAGAATTGCAGAGAATTGCAGATATTCTGAAAAACAATTAGTTATTCTATACAAGTGTGATGAAACAAATACATGCACCCCCCTGTTTCTGTTTCTAGACAAATTCATTTTGATAGATGAGATCCTTTATGAGATACAACAATAGAACACAACATTTTGTATTGTATACAACAACCTTCAGTCCAACTGCACAACCTGGGATGGAATTATTCTGAAAGACATTAACAATGTATCATATTGAACACGATACAACATATTGTCCAGTAGGTTTCAGGACGGACTCCATTCACTGTCAGTCTCAAACGGAGGCCTCATGACAGTGGCCAACACAAGTCTCCATCTCCATTATCATCCTTTTTCCAGGAAGTAAGCATAACAGTGAACCGTTATTTTGATTTATACTTCCCCCAAAAATACATTTCAGTTTGAGAGGCTGACATTTCAAATGTACCATACACTATGAGGTACACAAAATAACTGTATGTAAGGTTTACGACAAAAGATTTAAATATCCCATACTGACTTTCAACAAAGAACGAAATACTACCAAAAGAGTTCCCAAAGCTGTCATGAAACCAGTTTATGGTTTAAACCACGGTTTTTGTTTCTCCTCAACTTGTCCCACAAGATTACCCTGTTCTGAGCTGGCATCCTTTTATGCCAACAACAACACACCACAGCACTAAGGTGCCCCTTTACTAGGGTGCCTGGTGTCTGGTGCTATGCTCCTGCTTCCACGGTTACAGATGACATATTGGTTCCTCCAAGGGGTGCGGTAGAGGTCACAACTTTCACTTCCTGGTCTGTCACCAGAGAATTGCGTTGTTTTGTAACAGACCTTAGGTCGACCAAACCTCAAAGCCATGTAAAGCCAGCTATCAAAATGAGTAAATAAATGCGATTTACCTCGCCTTGACCTCAGCATCCTCGCAGCCTTTACTGGACACCTCCTCCAACCCTCCAATCAGGTGCTTGAACGAGCTGCAGCACAGGAATTGAAACAGTGTTTGTGAGAAATGTTATATGTGTTCAGGACATTGATCCCATTCCATTGAAGAATCTGTTATATATTGATATATACTGTATGTATTGTTGTCTCTTTAAGTAATCACGCCAGTTGTCTAAATGACAAAAACATTGCTAATTGGTGTTTTGGTTCATTAACTGTGGCATAACAGCCCCTTGATATTTGTGATTGATAGCACATACTTAATAAGCAGGTATCTATAGATATCCCTATATAGATAGACACTTATTCTCCATATGACTCATCTAGTGCAGCAGTGTATTGCATATTTATAGTACATATGAAACCTTTATGAATGTTTAATAAACCTTTATAAGATTGTTGTTTGAAGTGATAACCACTTGGTCTCACTTTACAAGACCCCAAGACCATCTGTTTACTTTATAATAACCGGATTCCCTACACATATCATCTCTATTTGGATGTGCTTGAACCCTAGACCCATAAATCATTAAGCTAATACACATGAATATGAAAATGATGCATAATATTGATAACAAATGATTGAAATTGAGATGTTTACAGCTGAAACACCAGCTGACAACCCTGGCTGACAAGGTTAAATCTTCTTCCCAAAAATACACACACGAGCGCACACGCATGCAAGCACGCACATCTGTGCTGGAATTTCCTTCTCACCATTATCCCCTGACTCTCATTCTTTTTCTCTTTTCTTCTCTCTCTTCCCTCTCCTTCTTTCCAGAAAAAATAGCAGGCTGCCTGCCACCCGTAACCTCTCCCTCACTCTGGCTCCAAACCCAACCAGTTCTGGGTAACATATATGGTAAGCTGGCTATGTGAGGTGAGAGAGCATTTGGAGTCACAGACAGAGAGACAGAACATAATAATCACCACTCTCATTCAGATGACTCACTCACTAAGACACAGGGTTGCCCATTAGAGGCCTGCTCCATTACAGGGGCTCAACTGATACCACCCAGCCTTGCTCTTGCATTACAGCAAACTCATATACTGCATGATGTTAGTGGTGACACAATGACAGACCATGATTTAATAATGAGACCTTGTTTAACTTAAAGCCAACGCCTGCACACCCGCGGGAAAATGTAATTAGCATCATAAAAAAAAAAACATCAAAATCCATCTGTTTAAACTAAAGATGATTTTTTACATGGGCTGCATCTCAATCTACCACATCCGCTAATGGCGGCCTTCTGCATCTGCATGGAAGGTGGCCAAGCTATTGCATTGTTTATCAGACCATGAGACATCCCGAGAGACTGTCTTTTCACGAAAACGCCTGTAGCGTCCGAGAAGTTTGGGCGAAACACTAAAATGACCCCTCTATGGAAAGGTGAGACTCTCACGAACATATTTTGACCTAGGGCGCCCACAAGCCTCACAAGACTCGTCAGATGGTAGCCCGGTTCCTGTTTAAAAAATGGATAGAAGTACAGTATACATGGATGCAGTTTAGTGTCCCAATTATTGTTTTTGTACATGGGTAAAAAAAAGAATCCTGATCTTTCTCATATCTCTCAGATATAGGACACTAAAAAACGTTGACTATATGCTTTTCCATGGATGAATCTGTTATGCAATAAATATCTATTGGATAATAGCAGTAAGGCCAAATACAATGTTTCATCAAATAATGTTTTAATTCTTTTTTTAAATGATACCTAAAGGGGTCCTAAAATTCAAGAACAAATAGATAAATGGTACGACCATCTTAATTCCATATGTTCGCTTAGTAGAACCCCCACAGCTTAGACTCTCAAGGAATAATGCCACTTACTGTACATATCTTGTAGATCAACATTAATTTATTTTGAAATAATGTGATTAATTCAATAAGTGGTCCTGTATGGTTCAGTTGGTAGAGCATGGTGTTGGCAATGTCAGGATTGTGGGTTTGATTCCCAGGGCCACTGATACAAAAAATGTATGACTGTAAGTCACTTTGGATAACAGTGTCTGCTAAATGGAATTTGCTATGTGATATTGTAGACCAAATTATCAAAAGCATTTCAGAATACAAAAGTAGGTACTGAGGATGTTTTGAACACTCACTCTCTGTCAATGACCAGACATGTCACGGTCTCTGCAGCGATGACGTTTGCTGTCCTGATGTCCTCCCTGGAACACACATACATCATTAGTAACACACATTACACAGAATACAGCAGCACTTTATTTTATTAAACATTAATGACTTGGTTTGTGCTTAAAATGAAAAATAGTTATTACACAATAAAAACATTTTATTCCTAATTTTGATAAATCATTAAAAAACAGCTTTACAATCAATATAATTTATAATTTGATACATAAAAAAAAAGACTTTTCCATAGAAACATTTCATCATATAATTATAAATCTTTGTTTTGACAAATACGTGGACATTAGCGACAGGTAATGGTAACAAAAGTATAACCCGTTTTACTCTGTATCATCAATATCCTCTTCTTCAGAGGATTTGTCTGCCCAGTCGTTCTCAGAGTCTGAGTCATCCCCGGACTCTAAAGCCCTCTAGACTAACTCGCACGACAGGTCCTCACACACAGACTGTATCACTGTGCACAGTCAAATCTACACTTGTTGCTGGGCAGGCGAGTCCATGCAAGCTGTCTACACACACTTGCAGATCTCAGAGTCAAGTGATACCACTCTAAGACACAATGAAACCTATTCTTTCATCCAAATTCATAACAGGAAAACCCTGTTGCCAAAAGACGAGCATACACTAAATAAGTGAAACAAATCCAGTCCCTGAGTGGTACATACTAGTACCTGCCTAAACACCTGCTCAGTGTGAATTGTGACTATGTGCCAAATATAGCCCCTATGCCATTGTGCTACTGTTGTCAACAGTGTTTTGGCAGATACCCCTGTCTCAAAAGGACTGGGTACATTTATTTGTCCTTTTCCATGTTGAAAAAAATGCACACAAACACACACACATGCACACACATGATATCCCTGTGAGTTCCTTATTGCTTTCTATCTCAGACAATGAACAGAGCCCTTTACCCTAACTACTACATACACACAGAGACTAAGCTGCCAGCTGCGCTAATTTGCCTCATAAAAAGGTATTATTTACACACCATGTTGATTCCCTTTCATTAAGACACCAACAACCCAATACAGCCTGGCGGGTGGGGTAGAAATCATGGACCTTAGTGGATCCTGTTAATTTATTTTGTTGCTGTTAAATTGTTGATACTGACAACAGTAGTTGAATAACAATTTCTGCTGTCTGTTTTTAACCTCTTCAAATCATTTATTTGCATCTTCACATTTGCTTGTAAAAAAAGAGCGAGAGAGACACAGTGTGAGAGAGAGAGGGACATAGAACGAGAAAGCGAGAGAGGGAGAGAGAGAGAAAGAGAGAGACAGAGAGAGAGCAGCTGCATGTTTCTGAAATGTCCTTTAGAGCAGCACAGCAGAGAGCCGGCCGGCGGTGTTCATTTACATTTGAACGTTTTAATTCAACTGGTAATTGGATGGTGCTCCGGTGTCCCAAGGAGGGGTTTATGGAAATACAGACTGGGGTGGGGTCAGAGACCAGCATCAATCAAATTGTTTCCATTTTCTGTCAACGAAACCACACTCTTTAAAAATCTCTCATCCTCTACTGACCCTCCAATCCACCCACACACATGAATGCACTCACACACACACACGCACGCACGCACGCACGCACGCACGCACGCACGCACGCACGCACGCACGCACGCACGCACACACACACACACACACACACACACACACACACACACACACACACTCCCCCGAAGGAAGGACAGAACGGTGCAGCATAGAACACATTGTCTGAACTGTTGATGAATCTAGACCTCAAATGGGAGCTCAATGGTAAGAAGAATATGACATCAGATATTGTGCTGACCGATCAGGGACACAAAAAAAAGTGTTTCCCTTTTCCTAGAACATCTATTAACGAGATGAATGTACATGATACACTCTCTTCCTAGGTTATAGTATCAAATCAAACGTTATTTTTTTAAAGTAAGAGTTCAGCGAAACACGCAAAGTCAAGTTTTTAAGAAAAGCCTCTGTGACGTAGGCTCTGAGTGTGTATTCCTGTGCCTGGGGGCACCTTGAAGGCGTAAACAGTGAAATCCAATTATTTTAAATATGCTAGCCAGGTATGCCCTGGGATACTCTGTGTGAGTGTTTTATAAAAGCGTTCTGTGTGGACGCAGTAGGTTGACTCTGTGTGGGTAACCTTTCAATTATGTTCTGTGTGAGTGGTCTGACCAATCCTGTGTGGATGGCTATTTAGTAATGTTCTGAGTGAGTATTTGATCAATCCTGTGTGGATGATAATGAAGGCTTTGTGTGAGCCTGAGATAAATAATAATAAGTAGATAAGTTAATGATATGCAATGGTTTAAAATAGTTAGGTACATATGTGAAAGCTATGAACCAATCCACCTATAGAAGTAAGACATTGAGAACACATTCTCATTTGCAGCAATGTCCTGGGGAATAGTTACAGGGGAGAGGAGGGGGATGAATGAGCCAATTGTAAACTGGGGATTATTAGGTGACCGTGATGGTTTGAGGGCCAGATTGGGAATTTATATGCATATTATTGGTTTCATTTGAAAGAAAACACTCTGAAGTTTGTGTAAATCTGAATTGAATGTCGGAGAATATAACACAATAGATCTGATTTAGATAATACAATAACATTTTCATTGTTGTATCATCATCTTTAAAATGAACAAGACAAAACAAACATTCAGATAGGATGATGGGGCCCATTTCAGTGAAAAACATAACAGTAGTTTCAGAATGATAACTTCCAAAATGAGTGTGCTACATTACATTTATCATGAAGTCACCCAGGTGTCCCACACAAGTAGCCCAAATGTACCCAAGTGGCCAAATTGGTGAAGTTTATACAAAATACCAAAATGGTATTCTAACACACACCCCCCCCCACAAACAAATTGAGAAAAAACATGAACAAATATATATTTACATTTACAAAATAAGACTTTCAATATTTGGAAGACCCTCAGTCTTCTACACAATATTGTGCTGCTGATGCCAGGTGTCATAGCAGTCTCTTTCTGCTGTACAGCAGAGCGTCACCAAGCATGTGGTGCAGGTGAAGGGGGGCCTTAATTTTGCAAAGAACACAGCGACGCCTCCATGCTGTGCCCTTTTGGCCCTGAGGCACATCCATGCCTGCTGAAATAAATTTGGGCAGATGAACACCACTTGTGGCAGGAGCTGGATGAACCAGCTTCAGTGGGGGATGGACAACTTGGCACTGGG
Source organism: Oncorhynchus nerka (assembly GCF_034236695.1). Taxonomy (NCBI): domain Eukaryota; kingdom Metazoa; phylum Chordata; class Actinopteri; order Salmoniformes; family Salmonidae; genus Oncorhynchus; species Oncorhynchus nerka. Next base: position 39,821,104 of record NC_088423.1, on the reverse strand, counting down.
GGCTCCCATTCGGAGTCAGTGTCACTGTGAAAGAAAATATTCCGTTAGAATAGTTTCACATATGAGCCCTTTATCAACAGATATAATAAACATATATATATATATATATATATATATATATATATATATAGAGTACAGGGAACATAAGGTTGAATATATTATTATAGACCTGATAGATCTACTGTCTCATTTATATTATGACAGACCAGCTAGATCTACTGTCTATTTTATATTATGACATTTCAGCTAGATCTACTGTCTCTATTATATTATGACAGACCAGCTAGATCTACTGTCTCCATTTCACTTTGGCCATTGTTGTGGGCCTGCCCTCCCATCAACAGCCTCAAATAGGCTATTTCATTTCGCAAATAATATTTTATTTTATTAATTTCAAACAACGGCATTAGCATGAGAATAACTTACCAGTCCAAAACGATGTCCTCTCCATTCAAAAAATATTCCTCCATTTGGGAATCGCTAAATGAATCGTCCTCCAACCATCTCTGTCTCACTTTCCCGATCAATTTCTGTATTTCTGTATAACTAGACTTACATTTAGCTTTCCCTGACTTAGTCGCCATACTGATTGATATATAAACAGCTGAAGATGTGCTTTACCAAAACAATGCTGTGCGTAACATGCGTGGCTCCTTCCAGTATGAATCTTCAATGGCGAATGACCCTCTTTACGCCGGAGTTTACTACATGGGTTGGTCTTCCAACACATAAACATTACATTTGCCATTTGCCATCTACCCAGCTAGATTTCAAGACGATCAGTGGTCACTGGGTTAAGAAACATTCAATCAACGAAACAGCGGTCATATCATTGGTGCACAATGATGTCATTACTTGTTGTCTTCAAATCGGGTTTCTTTCAGTCAATATGTCCCGCGAAATGACCCATTAGGTTTGGTTTCGTTACAAACAAACCAGTTGATTGCAATGAAACCAAACATGACTGGAAAAATCACGTTTAGTGTGTGTATTTACATCGAATGTGTAGTTGAAAATGGAATGAGACGGAATTCACGACACAAGCGGTTCACAAAATGTTTCGTGTTAGGCTATAAAAATGGATTTTATCAAACAAAAGACCATTCATTGTGTAACAATGAGCATTGGGATTGCAAACAGAGGATCGAAGGTAAACCATTTATTTTATTGCAATTTTTGATGTTGTTACGCCTGTGCTGGTTGAAATAGTTTTTTTTAATGGGGCTTTGTTCTCAGATAATCGCATCGTATTATTTCGCAGTAAATCCTTTTTTAAATCTGACAACGCAGTTGGATTAGCAAGATTCTAGGCTTTCGACCCATGTGAGACACTTGTATTTTCATGAATGTTTAATATGACTATTTATGTAGTGATCACCGTATGTTGTCGAATTTAATCCCGCTAACGGGTTCAGTGCGCAGAGAGGTTAATATAACCCTTACTGTCCAATTTACAGTAGCTATTACTGCGAAAAAAATGCCATGCTATTGTTTGAGGAGAGCTACTAACAACAAAACACTTTTTTCAACACAATAGGTTTGATAAATTCACCTCTGAAGGTGAAATGTGTACTTACATTCTAAAATATTGCTCTGATTTATCATTCAAAGGGTCCCTGAGATAACATGAAGTGTCGTTTAGTTAGATAAAATCCTTTTTCATTTCCCTAAAAGGTCCATATAGCACGCACGATCGATTTTGTATTTCCACTCGTTCAATTGCAAAAAAAAGGAATCTGCGAAAATCTCACCCTAAACATTGTTTGAACGAGTCAAATCACGTTCGTATCTATTCCTCAGAGATCCTAGAAGGTAACAAGACTTCACTATTTCATTAGGGTTTGTAGTATATCCTATATGACACCATATTTGGTCAGAGAGCGATGCCTACATGGCACACCGATGACGTAGGCGGTAATTCACTTGAAAGGCTGTATCTTTGTCAAATATATTTACATGGTTGCCCAGCTCATTGGCTATGTCGTAAAATGTAGGTATTAACCTTGTACGACAGCATGATTTTCATTTTGGACAATGATTATAAGGATTTTCAGAGTTATGAAGTTATGAACACTGGTTGTTTGCAAATGTTGAACTTATAATATGGCTACAAATACTTGGAAAGCTAAATCAAGGTCCAAGTATACAGATTTGACGATATTCTTGCAGAAAAATTGAATTTGAATGCAAATGTCTCCTTCACAATTTGTCCAAATGTCCCTGGGGACTTCACACTAAGTCTTGTAGGTCAGTCATTCTTCAAGTTACCCATCTGAAATTTTGCACATACACTGCTGCCATCTTGTGGACACTAAAACCAGAGTGATGGCTAGAACGATGACCTTTCTCTTGCATTTCAAAGATGGTGGTAGAAAGAGACTGGTTGTTTTTTCTTTGTATTTTCTTCAACCAGATATATTGTGTTATATTCTCCTACATTCAATTCACATTTCCACAACCTTCAAAGTGTTTCCTTTCAAATGGTACCAATAATATGCATATCCTTGCTTCAGGGCCTGAGCTACAGGCAGTTAGATTTGGGTATGTCATTTAGGCGAAAATTGAAAAAAAGGTGGCTATCCCTGAGAGGTTTTAAGTGTGTTTGGGAACAGTACTGTGTGAATGTGATATGAGAGCTGTGTGAGCGTGGTAATAAGTTGGTTAATAAGTGTTGATAAAATGTTGTTTTGGGATTCCATCCATCACTGCCCATTACATAATATATCCGGGTGGTATTGAGAGAGGGATGCTATTTTAGAAAGTAGAGGCAAGTCTATAATTTCTGGAAGTCGGGAGAATGTGAAGAGCATTTTTCCTATGACCAGCAAGGCAGTGTCTGGGAACCTTCCGGGTTTTTTCCCGCTGGGAGATTTCTGAGCCAATGAATTGGTTGATGTGAGTACCTAAGAATTTCTAACATTCTATATGAATTCTGTGAAGATATGGAAATATGATAAATTGTATGTGTGTATAATCGATTACTAGAGATTTGATAAAGTAATACTGGGATGCGATGCAACTTAAACAACCCATAAACAACCCAAACATAATCCGCTTTTATTAAAAAGTGCAAGATCTGTTAAGATCTGTTTCCTAGTCAATGAACTCGTTGACTGCTAATCTTGTTGACTGCGGGTTTTTCTTCAACCACAGTCCCTGGTCAGGTTATTAAAAACAATGACAATAGCAATGCAGACTATCAATGAACAGTAAGCACACGCAGAGCAACATAGAACAAGCAACACATAGCATGCAAAAAGCAACAAAACAAAATACATAAAAGCAACAAAGTGTTTCCACACCTCACCAGCTACAGAAAACATGGAAAGTAGCAATACACAGCTAGGGATTATTTTCACTAGTCTGATTGGCCTCTAGCCATGTCTTCATGTTTGTTTTAAGGTGTGATAGGTTGTACAGTTGTGTGTGTCTGATGGCAGGGCTTTCCAGATATGGGAAGCTCTTACAGAGAAAGCAGACTGACTAAAGGTGCTTTTCCTTAAGGGAACTTTACAGTCACCTCCCATGGCAGACTTGTGGATCTTCTGCCATAGGTTTGTGTTTTCTGTTTAACAAAAGTACTGAGTGGAGGGGGAGCCAGGCCATTTAGGATCTTGAATACAAGACATGCGTCAGTGTATTACACAAGATTTTTCCAACTCATGAGCTCATGGTTCCTGAGGATGTAACAGTGATGATGGCTAATGGGCTTCCTATCAAGCACTATTTGTAGACAGACTGAATGGACTTTAATGTTGTACAGCAAGCTTGGGCCCAACTAGTCAAGCAGTATGTTAAGTGGGGGAGTATCATAGATTTGAAGTACAGTTTTGCTACATCTGTAGTCAAACAAATTTGTATATTTCGTAAATTTGCTAGGTTGAATCTGGTTATTTGAGTTACCTTTTTACCTGCTTTTTAAAAGAGAGGTTGAAATCAAGTATGATGCCAAGATACTTAAAATAGGATACCACCTGGAATTTCTCCACTTACACATAGATATCTGGCTCATTGGCATCAGTTGCCCTCTTTGTGAGGAACATGCAGACTGTTTTTTTTTCACATTGAGATGCAAACTTGAGTCACTGAGCCACTTGGTAACCTGGACCATTACAGTCGTGAGTTATTGTGCAGCTTGTTGTTTGCTCTTTGCATGCACATACACTACCATTCACAAGTTTGGGGTCACTTAGAAATGTCCTTGTTTTTGAAAGAATAGGTAATTTTTGGTCCAATTAAATAACATAAAATTCATCCGAAATACAGTGTAGACATTGTTAATGTTGTAAATGACTATTGTAGCTGGAAACGGCAGATTTTTTTATGGAATATCTACACAGGCATACAGAGGCCCACTTTCAGCAACCATCACTCCTGTGTTCCAATGGCACGTTGTGTTGTGGGGGGGCTTGGTCAAATGGTTTATTTTGGGGTATCAGGTTAATTGTAGAGGTCTACACACTGCTAAAATTATAGTAATTTAGATTAAGAATGCATTAGGATACTGATCTGTAATTATAATCATTATAGGAAGTTAATACTGGAAATATAGGATTATTATACTGTATGTGAATATAAATGTACATTCTACCAATGCCGATGTGTGTTAAATTGAGGGTTTTGAGGGTTTTGAGTGATTGGACCTATCACTGAGCAATGTCATCCTACATTTTGGTAGGGTAATTAATTGGATTTTGATTATGATTTGGAAACTGAATAGTTTTTAAAACTGAAGGATTGGTTTGAGTTTAGTATGTTAATAACAACACGAGTGAAGCAATTCATGTATGGATTGATTGTTTTGATTGCTGTTGGAACTAAAGATGTTGACACTATTCTCAGCATGCCCTGGTGAATGGGGAGGGGAACTCTGATCCAGAGAGTGAAACTGATCCTAATCTATTTGATCTATAGGCATTGACGTGTAAATAGTAGAATCATGATGCTTGTCTTGGGTCATGTTCATTAGGCACCAACAGAATACATTTGACTTAAACCAGGAGTCAGTACCTGGATTTGTCCAATAAGATATGCTAATTTTAGTTTCTGGGATGGAAATAGTTATTTCCACCATGCTGATCCATTGGAGTGTAATAGATAACTAAAGCTTATTTATTATTAAACTCCATTGTGGAATGCACTGCATTATGCATTAAATATTTGATTTTCACCATCTATGAAGATATTGCCTTGAATCGTATAAACTATATGCATCTTTTGTTTTTCTTCATGGGCTTGTGCAGGTGACTGTTTATCATGACCTCCCCAGACAAATTGGTTATTTCCTTTTAATTTGAGAGGACTCTCAAAATGGGGGAATGTGAGAGAAACTACAAGATTATGTTATAATACTGTTATTGCATCAAATTGTTGTTTTATGCAACAGAATAAGGGGTTGTTAGAACACACATCAGTGTATGTTCTACTGAGGATGGGCCTCTGCGAGATTTAACACTGACAGAAGATTTATGATGTCTTTGGTTGATAAACCTAAAGAGACCGCATTCCATAGCATGAGTTAATGTGTCTGTTGTATAAGGTACCAAGGAGAGAATAATTCAGGGCCCAGACCCTGGTCTCTTCACAATGAGAACAGTTTTTACAGCAGATGCTGTCTGCTGTGAATTATAAGTATCTTTCATACAAATCTTAACCTTGGGACCCATTTCATACATCTGTTTTTTGTCATGAAAACTGAAGGGGGTGTATCTTAGATATAAAAGACCTTTCTACCTTTGTCTCAGGGCTCTCAACAAAGCGTCTGAGGGTGATTCGTCAACCAGCCATCATTATCACAAAGCACTCAATCGATTCACTTTATCTGTGTGTGCTGTAGTGACCTGCTCCCTTATTAATAGGTTAATAAATATTTAGTTTAACCTTTTGCGTGTAGGGGGAAGTATTTTCGTTTTTGGCAAAAAAACGTACCCATTTGAAACTGCCTATTTCTCAGCCCCAGAAACTAGAATATGCATATAATTGTCAGATTAGGATAGAAAACACTCTAACGTTTCCAAAAATGTAAAAATATTGTCTGTGAGTATAACAGAACTGATATTGCAGGCGAAAGCCTGAGGAAAATCCAATCAGGAAGTGCCTCTTATTTTGAAACCTCTCTGTTCCTATGCATGCCTATCCTCCATTTAAAGAGATATCAACCAGATGTTTCCTTTTTTCTATGGCTTCCCTAAGGTGTCAACAGTCTTTAGCCATAGTTTCAGGCTTTTATTTTGAAAAATGAGCGTGAAGGATCACATTGGGTAATTGGATAGGTGGGGGCTCTCAGAGTGAGTTTTGCGCAACTGAGTAGAGCGGCTAATGTTTCTCCCGCTGTTATTGAAAAAGCTACACACTCGGTTGATGTATTATTGAATACATATTTTAAAAACAACTTGAGGATTGATTATAAAAAACGTTTGACATGTTTCTGTGGACATTATGGATATTATTTGGAATATACGTCTGCATTGTAGTGACCGCTCTTTCCTGTGGATTTCTGAACATAACGCGACAAACAAACGTCGGTATTTTGGGTATAAAAATAATCTTTATGGAACAAAAGGAACATTTGATGTGTAACTGGGAGTCTCGTGAGTGAAAACATCTGAAGATCATCAAAGGTAAAAAAAATTAAATTGATTGCTTTTATGATTTTCGTGACCTAGCTACTTAATGCTTAGTGTACATAATGTTATGTTATGCTATCGATAAACTTACACAAACGCTTGGATTGCTTTCGCTGTAAAGCATAATTTAAAAATCTGAGACGACATGTGGATTAACAAAAGGCTAAGCTGTGTTTTGCAATATTGCACTTGTGATTTCATGAATTTGAATATTTTTTAGTAATATTATTTGACTGTGGCACTATGCTATTCAGCGGTTGCTGATGACAATTTTCCCGGTACCGGGATGGGTAGCGTCAAGAAAGTATATGTCATGTCTTGTCATATTATGTCTTGTTCCTGTTCTTTCTCTTCACTCTGTCTCCCTCTGCTGGTCGTATTAGGTTACCTTCTCTTTCTCTCCTCCTCCAGCTGATCCTCATCTCCTCTAACTACCTCGTTCACCCTTTTCCCACCTGTTCCTTTTTTTCCCTCTGATTAGGTCTCTATTTCTCTCTCTGTTCCTGCTTCTTTCTTTGTCAGATTCTCGTTTGAGTTTCTCATGCCAGAAACAAACTATCGTCTCGTTTGCTTCACCCTTGTCCCGTCCCGTCCTGTCGGAATCTGCCTGGCAAGTGCATCCTGTACTCAGCTAACTGTCTTATCGTTTGTACTGTGTCCAGTTCATCTGATGCTACGTGAGATCAGGTACCACTGTTCCTCTACGACCCGCGCCTACCCAGAGAGACCTGCAGCCTGTCGCCGCTAACCCAGCTATTCTCCTCTGCTGCTAAGAAGGGGGCTCTTTTGTAATTATCAGAAGGACTTGTTGTTTCAGTTGTCGCCCTCTCTGCGGGTTGTCTATTTTTCCATTATCTACATCTGAAGAGGATCTATGTCTTCCCTGTGTTTACATTAAAGGACTCTGTTTTTGTTAAACCGCTTTTGGGTCCTCACTCAAGTGCACAACAGTATAACTCTGATTTGTGTGATATATTTGTCTCTCCTAATTTGATAGTAAAGAAATTAACAACCACAATTTTTCTAATATCTCTCAGATATAGGACACACACTACAGAACAAACTTTGTTTAGATTTTTTGGGGGGACTATCTGTTGTTCCATGTAGTGAGTCTACTATTCAATGCATTTGTATGGGCTAATAGCAGTAAGGTCAAATATACAATACCAGTCAAAAGTTTGGACACAACTACTCATTCCTGGGTTTTTCTTTATTTTGACTATTTTATACATTGTAGAATAATAGTGATGACTTCAAAACTATGAAATAACACATATGAATCATGTGGTAACCAAAAAAAGAATTAAACCAATCAAAATATAGTTTAGATTTTAGATTCTTCAAAGTAGCCACCCTTTGACTTGATGACAGCTTTGCACACTCTTGACCTTCTCTCAACCAGCTTGAGGAGGTAGTCACCTGGAATGCTTTTTCAACAGTCATGAAGGAGTTCCCACATATGTTGAGCACTTGTTGGCTGCTTTACCTTCACTCTGTGATCCAACTCATCCCAAACATCTCAATTAGGTTGAGGATCGGTGACTGTGGAGGCCAGGTCATCTGATGTAGCACTCAGCACTCTCCTTCTTGGTCAAATAGCCCTTACAAAGACTGGAGGTGTGATTTGGGTCATTGTGCTGTTGAAAAACAAATGATAGTCCCACTAAATGCAAACCATATGGGATGGCATATCGCTGAAGAATGCTGTGGTAGCCATGTTGGTCAAGTGTGCCTTGAATTCTAAATAAATCACAGACAGTGTCACCAGCTAAGCACCCCCACACCATCACTCCTCCTCCTCCATGCTTCACGGTGGGAACCACACATGTGGAGATCATCCGTTCACCTACTCTGCGTCTCACAAAGACACGACGGTTGGGATCAAAAATCTCAAATTTGGACTCATCAGACCAAAGGACAGATTTCCACCGGTCTAATGTCCATTGCTCATGTTTCTTGGTCCAAGCAAGTCTCTTCTTCTTAATGGTGTCCTTTAGTAGTGGTTTCACACAGTCTCCTCTGAACAGTTGATGTTGACATGTGTCTGAACTCTGTTAACCTCTTAAGTCGACCCTCTACTTTTTTGAACATTCTGTTAAAAATCGCGCAACATTTCAGCGCCCTGCTACTCATGCCAGGAATATAGTATATGCATTTGCTTAGTCTGTGTGGATAGAAAACACTCAGACGTTTATAAAACTGGTTAAATCACTGCTGTGGCTTTACCAGAACGGCATTTACATCGAAAAGCACAGGAAAAACTGATCACTGAAAATGGGAAAATATATCCATGCGCTACTTGAACCCATTGATAAAGGTGAACCACAATTAATTGACTGAGGTTGCAGTACCTACAGCTTCCACACGGTGTCTAGAGTCTTGTCATTTCCCTTCGAGTTTTTTCTTGGTCAAACACATGCAGGGCACCGTATCTCCTATGGTCTAGGACCGGATATTTTCGTTGAGTTTCTAGCCGGACATTTTTCCAGACGGACAGCTAATGATCTTTACATCGCCTCCTGATGAATTTTATCGCTTATTAACGTTTACTAATACCTAAAGTTGCATTACAAACGTATTTCGAAGTGTTTTGTGAAAGTTTATCGTCGACTTTTTGAATTTTAAAAAATGACGTTACGTTTTGAAACAATGTTTTTTTCGTTTATCACACAGTCTACATATAACGATATCTAGGCTTTATATGGACCGATTTAATCGAAATAAAGACCCAAATAGTGTTTATGGGACATCTAGGAGTGCCAACAAAGAAGATGGTGAAAGGTAATGAATGTTTTCTATTTTATTGTGCGGTTTGTGTAACGCCGAAATGCTAATTATTTTGTTTACGTCCCCTGTGGGTCTTTTGGGGTGTTACATGCTATCAGATAATAGCTTCTCATGCTTTCGCCGAAAAGCATTTTAAAAATCTGACTTGTTGCCTGGATTCACAACGAGTGTAGCTTTAATTCGATACCCTGCATGTGTATTTTAATGAACTTTTGAGTTTTAACTAATACTATTAGCATTTAGCGTAGCGCATTTGCATTTCCAGAGCTCTAGTTGGGACGCAAGCGTCCCGAGTAGAAGCAACAAGTTAAGCATTTATTTGTGCTCCAATCAGAGGTGTAGTTAATTGCCTATTTCTGAGGCTGGTAAACTCTAATGAACTTATCCTCTGCAGCAGAGGTAACTCTGGGTCTTCATTTCCTGTGGTCTTCATTTCCTGTGGAGGTCCTCATGAGAGCCTGTTTCCTCATAGCGCTTGATGGTTTTTGTGACTGCACTTTGAGAAAAATGTAAAGTTCTTGACATTTTTTGGATTGATTGATGGATTGTCATTTCTCTTTCCTTATTTGAGCTATTCTTGCCATAATATGGACTTGGTCACAACACATATGACTGGCTCAAACGCATCCAGGTGACTACTTCATGAAGCTGATTGAGAAAATTCCAAGAGTGTGCAAAGCTGTCATTAAGGCAACGTTTTGTATGTGTGAGCATATGTAGTGTGTGTGTGTGTGTGTGTGTAGGATGTTTGAGTGTGTGAGTAGAGTCCCGTGAGTGTGCATAGAAGCAGTGCAAAAGAGTCGGTGCAATTTTCTTTGCTATTCACCACTTCACTATTTCACAATTTATTTATTGTAAAATAAGATTAAATTGAACACTTTTGGTGTTTACACATGTATTTGGTTGATTTACAACTCTACAGGATCAAGAAAACAATATTCAAAATTCAAATTAATTTGGTTGGAGGCAATGATTCTCATTTACCTTGCCTGTGGTAAGTTACATGTGCCTAGAGTAAAAATGCCATTCAACTAGTTTTGAAAAGAAAAAAAACAGAACATTCTGAAAAAAACAGAGGGTGCCAATAGTGCAAGGGTGCCAATAGATTTGGTTCTCAAGGCACTTCACATTGTGTCAGGAGGGAGATCCATGAGATGCATGTGGTTAATGGGGGGAATGCACACAACATGCTATCTAGTCACAATTCTGAAATAATGCATCTCTTAGCATTCATTGCCACAGAGCAGCTATCAAGGAGAAAGAAGAAGAGGGAAAGAGATTGAAAGGGAGCGACAGAGGGTAGAGGTAGAGAGAGAAAGAAAGATAGATTAAGGAAAGAGAGGGAGGGAGGTAAAGAGAAAGAAGAGAGGAGGGCAAGGAGAGGGAGAGAGAGGTGCGGGTAGAGGGTTTATCAGTCTTACCCCTGCAGGGCCTTCTCTCCAAACCAGTCTCCTTTCCCCATGCTGCGGAGGTAGACAGGATCCCCGTTGGACTTGTCTTCCCTGGTCACATTCACCTGGACACAGGGGTGGGGGTACCAGTTTAAATCCATGAAGGGGAGTGAGCAATCACACATTCTGGGGGAAGGAACCTACGGCACAGACTCAATCTCAGCCATCAATGTGATAAGCCGTGCGCTACACTGTACATAAAACCCTTCTGTAATGTACATTTCTGTAACTGTACGGCTCACTAATCAGTACATTATTAAACATCAGAGTGAGGCTGATGTAGAGCAGGGGGTGATGGACATCTCTGTGCATGCTAAATCTTTCTACATTTTATATGGACATATTGGTGCTATGGTCTGTGAGGAGCCACTGACCAGGTCATTAGCTAGCTGACAACTGAGCAATGGATGTCCAGCAGTAAAGATAAAGAAGGTCGTTTGGCTTAATTAAGGCTTCTCTCTTTATTCATTAGCCTGTTGTATTCAGGTATGACATCACGTCCTCCAGGAATACATAATCACTCTGAATAAATCTACAGGACAGAGCGATAATTCAACTTGTAATATGATCTGGAGGACAGAAAGGGAAAGGAAGAGCCAGGAAAAGAAACAGAGGGATTGAGAGAGAGAAGGATAGATGAATGTGGACAGGGAAGGATAATGGGGGGAGAGAGAGAGAGAGAGAGAGAGAAACAGAGAGCGAGAGAGAGAGCGAGAGAGAGAGAGAGAGAGAGAGATGTTTGTTCTACTAGTAGAGACAGACAGATACAGTACATCTTGATCATTTGAATAGGGTGAGTTGTTGACCTTATTTGGCTCCTTGGCTGGGACAGAAGGTGGCATGTCTTGCTGAGAGCTCTGGATCTCTACCACCATCTCTAACCACTTTCAGTACTGCACCAGACCACACAACACCTGACTGGTTGATCAATATTACGGTGTCTGATCATTTGCTTTCTAATTATGTTAATGATGATGATGATCATAGCAGTGACAATCCATGTTTTTCATTAAAGATGAAAAATAATAATGTCTTAATAATAATGACAATGATAACAATGAGGATGATGATGGTCTCACCATTCCCTTACTGATGATAAAGAAGGTGTCTCCTGTGGCTCCCTGTCTGATGATGTACTCTCCATTCTCATAGTGTGTCTGTAATGAAAGAGGAGAGCGGGGAAGAGAAATGAGAAGGATGAGTCACCGAAACACCTCTCTCAACTCCCTCTGTCTAATGCATCCTATCGCCCCATGGGTGAGACACTGACACCTGGCCTTGGTGAAAATGTTTTTCCTCTGGATTGGATCTTAGTTATGTTAGAGCTTCAATCTGATCTTGTTGCCTTATAGAAAGCCTAGGTTGGTTTAAAACTTGTACTTGCAGGCAACACTAAATACATTGTTCTCTAATTCTCACCAAAATGTTTCAGATGGACTATACATTTAGTAATTGGATGGTTCTCCCATCAATCGGGTTCTCGCCTATAAATATCTGGGCAATTGGATTGACAAAGATTTAATGTTTATTAAGAAACATACGGATGCGCTAGTTAAAAAGCAAAAATGTAAAGAGGGCTTCTTTCTTAGAAATAGCAGGAAGCAGATTGTACGTTCAAATTTCCTGCCAGTCCTTGACTATGGTGACATCATTTACCAGCAGCAGCCACTATTCTTAAAACTTTAGATGCTGTCTATTATAGCGCCCTTCGCTATATCACAGGTGACAGTTTTAATACTCATTACTGCATCAAAAGGTTGGCTGGTCCTCATTGAAGTCCCATAGATCATTACTCCCTTTTTGTGTACAAAGCTCTACTACACAAGCTTCCAACTTACCTAACTTCGTTGATAAAGTATAAAAGAATGAGCAACCAAACCCGCTCGCAGGGTTGGCTAACTCTTGAAGTCCCTCTGGTCTCAACCAATTTAAGTAAATCCTCCTTTAGTTTTAGTGCCCCCTAATGTTGGAAGAACCTGCAAAATTCCTTGCATCTTGATTCCTTGCCTAAATATCTACTGACCCATAGCACTCACATCTGTAGCCATGAAGTGCATTGAAATGCTGGTCAACACCAAATGCACATCAACACCATTATCCAAGAAACCCTAGACCCACTCTAATTTGCATTCCGCCCTAACATATCCACAGATGATGCAATCTGTATTGCACTCCACACTGCTCTTTCCCACCAGGACAAAAGGAACACTTGTGTTAGAATGCTATTTATTTACTACAGCTCAGCGTTCAACACCATAGTGCCCTCAAAGCTCATCAGTAAGCTAAGGACCCTGGGACTAAACACCTCTCTCTGCAAATGGATCCTGGACTTCCTGACGTGCCTCCCCCAGGTGGTAAGAGTAGATAACAACACATACCACCATGATCCTCAACACAGGAGCCCCTCAGGGGTGCGTGCTCAGTCCCCTCCTACATGCTCAGTCCCCTCCTGTGCTCCCTGTTCACACACAGCCAGGCACGACTCCAACACCATCATTAAGTTTGCAGATGACACAACAGTGGTAGGCCTGATCACCGACAACGACTAAACAGCCTATAGGGAGTACGTCAAAGACCTGGCCGTGTGGTGCCAGGACAACAACCTCTCCCTCAATGTAATCGAGACAAAGGAGATGATTGTGGACTACAGGAAACGGAGGACCGAGCACGCCCCCATTCTCTTTGACAGGGCTGTAGTGGAGCAGGTTGAGAGCTTCAAGTTCCTTGGTGTCCACATCACCAACATACTAACATGGTCCAAGCACACCAAGACAGTCGTGAAGAGGGCATGACAAAACCTATTCCCCCTCAAGAGACTGAAAGGATAACTACTTGTTACTTTTATTTCTTATTCTTATTCATATTTTTTAACTATGTTGTTGGTTAGGGGCTTGTAAGTAAACATTTCACTGTTGTATTTGGCTCATGTGACTAATACAATTTGATTTGTTTTGATTTACAAAAGAAAATAGAGACATTTTCCTCAGTCACAAAATACACAATACCCCTGTGTATTTCCTCTTTCAAATTATACTATTTTATGTACTTTAGTCCATGGCAGTGACTCTGTATGTTATCTGTATGAGGGAGTCAGAGTGGAATGAGAGAGACAGAGACAGAGACAGAGACAGAGAAATCAATATGACAGCACCTGATTGACAGTACTATGGTGAACACAAAATAGTATTCAATGACACAGAGGGGCGCTCACAAACATGGTGTTAACATGTTATTATCGTTGTTTTTGATTGTGTTTGACAGTCAGTGTATGTCCTAAACATTGGTCAGATGGTCTGTTCTTTTTTAGCCCATTGTTTTATTTTACCACTGTAGTCAGAATGGTTCTCCTTTTTCTATGGCATGGCAGGAAATTTACAGAAATTGCAAGTGGTGGAAAAAGTACCCAATTGTCATACTTGAGTAAAGGTAAAGATACCTTAATAGAAAAGTCACCCAGTAAATTACTACTTGAGTAAAAGTTTTAAGTGTTTGGCTGTAAATATACTTAAGCATCAAAAGTAAATGTAATTGCTAAAACATACAGTGGGGCAAAAAGGTATTTAGTCAGCCAACAATTGTGCAAGTTCTACCACTTAAAAATATGACAGAGGCCTGTAATTTTCATCATAGGTACACTTCAACTATGACAGACAAAATTAGAAAAAAAATCCAGAAAATCACATTGTAGGATTTTTAATGAATTTATTTGCAAATTATGGTGGAAAATAAGTATTTGGTCAATAACAAAAGTTTATCTCAATACTTTGTTGTATACCATTTGTTGGCAATGACAGAAGTCAAACGTTTTCTGTAAGTCTTCACAAGGTTTTCACACACTGTTGCTGGTATTTTGGCCCATTCCTCCATGCAGATCTCCTCTAGAGCAGTGATGTTTTGGGGCTGTTGCTGGGCAACACGGACTTTCAACTCCCTCCAAAGATTTTCTATGGGGTTGAGATCTGGAGACTGGCTAGGCCACTCCAGGACCTTGAAATGCTTCTTACGAAGCAACTCCTTCGTTGCCCGGACGGTGTGTTTGAGATCATTGTCATGCTGAAAGACCCAGCCACGTTTCATCTCCAATGCCCTTGCTGATGGAAGAAGGTTTCCACTCAAAATCTCACGATACATGGCCCCATTCATTCTTTCAGTCGTCCTGGTCCCTTTGCAGAAAAACAGCCCCAAAGCATGATGTTTCCACCCCCATGCTTCACAGTAGGTATGGTGTTCTTTGGATGCAACTCAGCATTCTTTGTCCTCCAAACACGACAAGTTGAGTTTTTACCAAAAAGTTATATTTTGGTTTCATCTGACCATATGACATTCTCCCAATCTTCTTCTGGATCATCCAAATGCTCTCTAGCAAACTTCAGACGGGCCTGGACATGTACTGGCTTAAGCAGGGGGACACATCTGGCACTGCAGGATTTGAGTCCCTGGCGGCGTAGTGTGTTACTGATGGTAGGCTTTGTTACTTTGGTCCCAGCTCTCTGCAGGTCATTCACTAGGTCCCCCCGTGTGGTTCTGGGATTTTTGCTCACCGTTCTTGTGATCATTTTGACCCCACGGGGTGAGATCTTGCGTGGAGCCCCAGATCGAGGGAGATTATCAGTGGTCTTGTATGTCTTCCATTTCCTAATAATTGCTCCCACTGTTGATATCTTCAAACCAAGCTGCTTACCTATTGCAGATTCAGTCTTCCCAGCCTGGTGCAGGTCTACAATTTTGTTTCTGGTGTCCTTTGACAGCTGTTTGGTCTTGGCCATAGTGTGACTGTCTGAGGTTGTGGACATGTGTCTTTTATACTGATAACAAGTTCAAACAGGTGCTATTAATACAGGTAACGAGTGGAGGACAGAGGAGCCTCTTAAAGAAGAAGTTACAGGTCTGTGAGAGCCAGAAATCTTGCTTGTTTGTAGGTGACCAAATACTTATTTTCCACCATAATTGGCAAAACAATTCATTAAAAATCCTACAATGTGATTTTCTGGATGTTTTTTTCTCATTTTGTCTGTCATAGTTGAAGTGTACCTATGATGAAAATTACAGGCCTCTCTCATCTTTTTAAGTGGGAGAACTTGCACAATTGGTGGCTGACTAAATACTTTTTTGCCCCACTGTACTTAAGTATCAATTGTAAAAGTATAAGTATAAATAATTTAAAATTCCTTATATTAAGAAACCATAATGCACCATTTTTGTATTTTTTTTTTTTTATGGATAGCCAGCGGCACACTCCAAGACTCAGACATAATTTACAAACAAATCATTTGTGTTTAGTGATTCCGCCAGATCAGAGGCATTAGAGATGACCAGGGATGTTCTGGTGAATTGGACCATTTTTCGGTCCCGCTACGTACTCAAAAGGTAACGAGTTTTTTGGGGTGTCAGGTAAAATGTATGGAGTAAAAAGTACATTATTTTCTTTAGGAGTGTAGTGAACTAAAAGTAAAAGTTATCCAAAATATACATAGTAAAGTAAAGTACAGATAGTACTTTAAAGTATTTTTACTAGGAATAGCATGCTAAAAAAGATTGCTCCCAGATGCTTTACAGATGGTCATACTATCAACAAATTATCTGTTGATAAGCAACTGCTTACTAAGGTTACGTTTAGAGTTAGGGTTAGGTTTAGAATAAGGGTTATGGTAAGGGTTAAGGTTAGGGTTAGTGCTTGGGTAAGGATTAAGTTTAGGGTTAGGATAAGGGTTAAGGTTAGAGCTAGGGTTAGTAGATAGTTAGTTGAAATGCTACTAAAGCATCTACAGATGGACTATCAAAATAAAGTGTTACCAAAAGATTATAGCTCAAATGAACTAGCGTTGCACGATATACTAACACTTTGGTACTTGTTTTTATGCTAGAACATGAAAAACGGTTCAGTACTAGTTTTTTTTAAACTTTCGGAACTTTAATAAAATGTGTCTTACGTTGTCTACTGATTGAGAGAGGATCAAGTCTGCCTATCAGCGCATCTGATGTCCCCTTATAGCACGAGCGCACCATGCCTGCGCCACATACTCATTGCTAGCTCAAGCCTGTCCTGAGGAAACACTTCACTCAGTGGGAATCTGGGCTGCATCATGTTAGCTCACCACTCATGCTGCACAGAAGTTAACACACTTGAATAACACAACATGGCATGTTGAAATGTTGCAGCTGTTAGTTACTGTTTGCAAAACAATCTCCATTAAAGGCTAGAACACATTACAATGCAAGAAGATACCGGTTGCTGTCCTTGCTAGCTTACAACTGAAGCTGTCATCAATTCACTACCCTAGTAATTTGTTTGTGATAATATGATCAATACAGATAAAGCCAGAGAACAGGTATAAAAATCACTCTGACGAAGAAGTAATTATCTGAAGTATTTGAACAATGAGAATCCTTCAAGAATTTTACTTCTTCGATATAGGGGGCGCTCTTTGAATTTTTGGATGAAAAACGTTCCCGTTTTAAATAAGATATTTTGTCATGAAAAGATGCTCGACTATGCATATAATTGACAGCTTTGGAAAGAAAACACTCTGACGTTTCCAAAACTGCAAAGATATTGTCTTTGAGTGCCACAGAACTGATGTTACAGAAAAAAAAACAGATAAAAATACAATCAGGAAGTGCCGCATTTTTTAAAACCGCCTCATGGCAATGACTCCTTATATGGCTGTGGAGGAGCTAGGAGTCAGCTTACCTTTTCCTAGGTGTCTGCAGCATTGTGACGTATTTGTAGGCATATCATTGGAAGATTGACCCTATTGACTACATTTACCAGGTGGTCGCTTGGTGTCCTCCGTTGCAATTATTGCGTAATCTCCAGCTGCAAGTACTTTTCCGTTTGCTACTGAGGAGAAACCCAACTGCCACGAAGGATTTATCATCGAATAGATATGTGAAAAACACCTTGAGGATGATTCTAAACAACGTTTGCCATGTTTCTGTCGATATTATGGAGTTAATTTGGAAAAAAGTTTGGCGTTGTAGTGAATTAATTTTCGTTTTTTTTTCTTAGCCAAAAGTGATGAACAAATTTCTCCTACACAAATAATATTTTTGGAAAAAATGAACATTTGCTATCTGAGAGTCTCCTCATTGAAAACATCCGAAGTTCTTCAAAGGTAAATGATTTTATTTGAATGCTTTTCTTGTTTTTGTGAAAATGTTACCTGCTGAATGCTAGGCTTAATGCTATGCTAGGCTATCAATACTCTTACACAAATGCTTGGTAGCTTTGGTTGAAAAGCATATTTTGAAAATCTGAGATGACAGTGTTGTTAACAAAAGGCTAAGCTTGTGTTTCAATATATTTATTTCATTTCATTTGCGATTTTCATGAATAGGAAACGTTGCGTTATGGTAATGTGCTTGAGGCTATGATTACGCTCCCGGATACGGGATTGCTCGTCGCTAGAGGTTAAATGACTCCTTCAAGAATTTGAATTCCATTTCAATTGTATGTAATGTTGCATTATTAGATTAGATTAAAATTAATTAAACTTCATTGGACAAGTACAAGTACAGTGCAACGTAATGCAGTTAGCATTAGACCAGAAGTGCATATAAAAGAGTAAAAAAAAAATTACCAGAGAAACAATTAAGACAATGCTAAGACAATGTACAATGTTAATATTAATTGGGATGTATACATGTGCAATGAAGGCAAATGGCAAGTAGAAATGGGCAAATTGAAAGTGCAAGGAGGCATGCAACTGAAATACAGGGATAGCAGCAATGAGGTTACCGAGGTAGACATGTACAACTGAATAATGTACTTAACCTGTTGAGTGTAGGGGGCAGTATTTTGATGTTTGGATGAAAAACATACCCAAATAAAACTGCCTATTTCTCAGGCCCAGAATCTAGAATATGCATATAATTGTCCGATTATGATAGAAAACACTCTAAAGTTTCCAAAACGGTCAAAATATTGTCTGTGAGTATAACAGAACTCATATTGCAGGCAAAAACCTGAGGAAAATCCAACCCGGATGTACTGTTTTTCCTGAAAGGTCTCTGTTCCATTGCCTGCCTTCGCTCCATTTAAAGGGATATCAACCAGATTCCCTTTCCTATGGCTTTCCCATGGTGTGAAGAGTCTTTAGACAAAGTTTCGGGCTTTTATTTTGAAAAATGAGCGAGACAGATCACATCGAGTCTTTGGATGGCTGGGTATCAGCAGCGTTTTGCATGCGCAACAGCTTGGAGCAGACATTTTCTCTCTCTCTCCTATTGAAGGAGCTACAGTCCCGGTTGAAATATTATCGATTATATATTGTAAAAACAACCTGAGGATTGATTATTAAAAACGTTTTACATGTTTCTACGAACTTTACGGATACTATATCGAATTTTCTTCTGTGGATTTCTGAACATAACGCGCCAACCAAATGGAGGTATTTTGGATATAAAAGTAATCTTTATGGAACAAAAGGAACATTTATTGTGTAACTGGGAGACTCGTGAGTGCAAACATCCGAAGATCATCATAGGTAAGCGATTCATTTTATTGTTTTTCTGACTTTCGTGACCAATCTACTTGGCTGCTAGCTGTTTGTAATGCCCTTAAATAAACGCTTGTTATGCTTTCGCCGAAAAGCATTTTTGAAATCTGACATGCCAGGTGGATTAATTGTCCCTATCCGTCATGAAAATTAAAGATTTTTTTGTAATTTAATTTGATTTCGCTCTGCAATTCAGCGGATGTTGACGAAAATGATCCCGGTAACGGGATGAGTGCATCAAGAAGTTTAATCAGACTTTGACTCACAGACACACAAAGAGAGCACTAGGCAGGTGGATGGGACATATATTTTGGGTGTATTTTTACCCCTTTTTTCTCCCCCCTACAGACTCAGGAGAGGCGAAGGTCAAGAGTCATGCGTCCTACGAAACACAACCCTGCCAAGCCGCACTGCTTTTTGACACACTGCTCGCTTAACCCATAAGCCAGCCGCACCACTGTGTCAGCTTGCAGGCGCCCGGCCTGCCACAAGGAGTTGCTAGAGCGCGATGGGACAAGGAAATCCCAAACCCTCCCCTAACACAGATGATGCTGGTCCAACTGTGTGCCGCCTCATGGGTCTCCCGGTAACGGCCAGCTGTGACACACCCTGGGATCGAACCCGGGTCTGTAGTGACACCTCAAGCACTGCAATGCAGTGACCTCTGCGCCACTCGGGAGGACCTAACACACTGCATTTTTAAACAGAAGTAAACAGGGTTCATGACTGGTGCAATAACATCTACCTCATACTCAACATAAAAAAAATATATATCTGCTCATTGATTTCTGGAGGAAGGCAAACCCATTGAGCCACCTAGTCCTGAGGGGGTGAACAGCCATAGAGAGTGGTGAGTTTTAAGTACCTGGGAACCATTATGGACAGCACACTCTCTTTTAATGCCAACACTCATAACATCAATGAAATATGCCAACAACGACTCGACCTCCTGCACAGACTGAGACAACTGAATGTCAACACCCAGATACTCTCCAACTACTACACCTGACATGTAGAGAGTGTGCTGACTTTCTGTTTCCTGGTCTGCTACTGTGGGCTGTCAGTGGCTAATAAGGATACTAAGGATATCCTCAGGCGGACTGTGAACCTGGGGTCCAAACTCTGCGGGCTGCAGTGCAGAGGGCTTCTGAGCCTCTATGATAAACAAGCAAGGGAAAAGGCCAAACGACCCCACACACAATCTTGCCCAATGTTTTCAGCTGCTGCCCTCTGGAAGGAGATTGTTCAGTAAGGATGGAAGCAAGGCAAGTTTCATTCCATCAGCCATCGGGCTGCTGAACAGTGGGACATAGAACAGATGCAGGCCCAATACATGGTCGGACAATAGGCTGCAAAGACTGAATATGTGGAAATGTAAATGTGTGACTTGTGTACTAACATTCCAGTTTTCCGTACTGCATGTAATATATTGTATTGTGTTTGGTATTTGTATGTTGACATCACAGAAGGATTTTCCATGTAAATAGACAGTAAAGTACATTTTATCACTTGCAGTATATCAACATCATATAACGCATCCAGAATACCTAGTTGTTCAGAACTCTCAAACCTGCCTCCAGCATAGTGAGAACATCATCCCCAACTATAGTTATTTATTCTCCGTTCAAGTAACACACTGTTGTATCCATAGAAATGTGTAGCCTTGGAAAACACCTTTGTTGTGCGTCACAGTCTTTCAACAGAGGACCTACCTCTTCAAGGACATCAGCTAGCTTGCTTAGAATCTCCTCCGGAAGTTCATGAAACGTCGGAACGCTGCAGGAAGAAAATAGTCAGAAAGTCAGTGTAGAAGGAAGAATAGAGATTCACACTGCATTGCATATTACAGGGTGTTGCCGCTAATAGACACATTGATCGGAACGTAATGATATATCGGCAGCTACACAGTCAATAGGTTAACCTGAATAGAGTTTCTGTTCATCCCGCTCTCACAGTTTACATAATTTTGGATAATGTATATTCCAGAAATAAACTTTAGAAATACACTGTAATCCTGTATGTACAGTATATACACGCACACGCTGACTGACGTTGAAAAGGATGTTTGTTCTGTGCGTTTCCTGGCAGTCCTCTGAATCCTATTTGCTCGTTATCGACATGGACCGAAGAAAATGGACCAATGCTTATCAGAGGAGAAAGCAAATAACCTAGGCATTGGAACAAAGGCCTTTATCTCCCCATATCATCACTCTGTTTCTCCATCTCCCCCTCCCTCTCATTTCCCATGCTTTATTACAGTAATCTGAACCATATCGCCTCAGCACTGACTCATGGTGCAGACTTTCCTACATGGATCCCGGCCAGAAAATGGCTGGTCAGATGGCTCACTACTATGGGAAACGTGACCGAGCCATGAAACAGTCAGCGCAAACAAAAAGCATGTGTTATGGATAGTTCTGTATCTAACAACTTAATTGGTTGTAATAAAATGTTTAATTCTATCATGTTCTTTGCATGTTAGGTTAAAAACTGTTACAGTGGAATAGGATGGTGTGTATGTGAAGATGTACATGTGCATAGCTTAGCCTCCAGTCTTCTTAGATGTGAATGTGAACCGTCTGATCTTGAGTGCTGCTGATTTTCACTCCTCCTGGCCCTTAATTGATAAATTAAGGTAATTTATTGGATGGATATCTGGGTTACCCAGGTGTAATCAATCTCTCCTGTTCTCCTGTTCCCAAGTTTTTGTTTTCTAGTCTTCCCGGTTCTGACATTTCTGCCTGTCCTGAGCCTGCCTGCCATTCTGTCCCTGATTGACTCGGCCTTGGATTACGAATCTCTGCCTGCCCTCGACCCGCCCTTTGCCGGACCCTTTGTAATAATAAATATTCTGAGAACCAAACTATCTTCCTCCTGTGTCTGCATCTGGGTCATGATAATTGGACTATTTTGAATATCATCGCTGCTAGTTTAAAAAGAAAAAGCTAACATAAGTTGCTTTTGTGACAGATGGGAGTAATAACACATAGCATATGCTACAATCTTCAGCTGGCTCCTCTTTCCTATATTAAATATATAAACAAATATATTAATGCTTAATTGAGAATTTATGTGCGGTTGAAATTTGGCCATAGAATCAATTACCAAAACAATACGTATATTTTTACCATCTGTGAATTATGTTTCTTCAACTTTAATTCAGAAACGAAAATGAACCTGATTTCAACGTCTGGAAAATATCTATTTTATACCTATTTTGCTTACTGGGATGTTGCCGGTACTGAATTTATATGCAGTGATCTCAGGTTTAATTTGAAACATCTTTTATTCCTTTGTAACAATTATTAGCACATTGCAAACATTGTTCTGCAGTTTCAGAGAGACTGATACACATTTTGATATTAAGTTTAGCAGAGATCGTCTGTGTGTTAAGTGACGTGTAAGGGGAAAAATTATCTCAAGACTCATTTAGCTGTTCTGTGAGTCAGTTGTTAGAGATATGCTCTGGAACTTTGGCGACTACTAAGAATTGTTAAAACCTCCCATTTTGGGCTGGATATGTCAATGTGTAGATCATACATGCATATAATCTATTAGCAGAATTACTGTTTTACCTCAAAAAGTGACAAAATCCCTAGTTTGAAAACAACTGTTTTTCTGGAAGCTGTGCCGGGCCAGCCCTCTTGCAATTTGAGTTCTAGCCAATGAGCTTCAGCCCCTTACCATTTGAGTGACAGCTAGCAAGATGCACACACATCAGAGTGAGAGAGAGAGCAGTGTCGTGGTGCACATACTGTATGTGACTTACAGATGTCGGATCTTAATTTGATAACTGTTTGTTGCTAAGAATTTTCCTGTACAGCAGGAAATGCAAACTTGAAATTTATTCAAGGGTTCTAAAAAGGCTTCTAAAGTCTGTAATTCCACCTTAAATGTCAGACTTGACTTGCACAAACAAAAGAAGTATAACCTTCCCCCCCCAAAAAATGTCCATTAATTATAATCCACATAATAATTTCATATTTCCTGTTGCTGGAGGATTGTTTTCCTGCTGTAGCAAACTGGCCCAAATTAAGATCATACATCTGTAGTACGCTATTTTCGGGGACAGGAGTAATCTATTTAAATTACGAACGTTTTCAATTGCAACGTTAGTAACAATGGTTTTGGGAAACATTTCAGATATTTAATGATGCTTCCACAAAGGATTTAATGTTGAACTTACCCTTAACATCTTATGGCTGCAGGGGCAGTATTGAGCAGCTTGGATGAAAAGGTGCCCATTGTAAACGGCCAGCTCCTCAGTCTCAGTTGCTACTATATGCAAATTATAATTAGTGTTGGATAGAAAACACTCTAAAGTTTCATAAACTGTCAAAATATTGTCTGTGAGTATAACAGAACTGATAATGCAGGCGAAACCCTGTGGATAACTCCATGTTCCGTAGCCTTCCTTTGCTCCATTTAAAGGGATATCAACCAGATTCATTTTCCTATCGCTTCCTCAAGGTGTCAACAATCTTCAGACATAGTTTCAGGCTTTTATTTTGAAAAATGGTGAAGTGGTCACATGAGTTTGGACAGCCATTGCTTTTCCCTCTCCTACTAATAAAGACATTTGCGTTTGATATATTATCGATTATATATTTTTGAAACAACCTGAGGATTGATTATAACAAACGTTTGACATGTTTCTGTGGACATTATGGAAACTATTTGGAATTTGTCTGCGTTGTCGTGACCGCTCTTTCCTGTGGATTTCTGAACATAACGCGCAAAACAAACGGAGGTATTTTGGATATAGAAATAATATTTATGGAACAAAAGGAACATTGGTTGTGTAACTGGGTAAATGATTAATTTGATTGCTTTTCTGATTTTCGTGACCAAGCTACCTGATGATAAGTGTACTTAATGTTTTGTCGTGCGATCGATAAACTTACACAAACGCTTGGATTGCTTTCACTGTAAAGCATCATTCAAAATCTGACACGACAGGTGGATTAACAAAATGCTAAACTCTGTTTTCCTATATTGCACTTGTGATTTCATAAATATAAATATTTTTAGTAATATTCATTGAATGTAGCGCTATGCTATTCAGCGGTTGTTGATGACACTTATCCCGTTAACGGGATTGCAGCCATAACAAGTTAAAAATGCTTTTGGGAAACCAGGCCCAGAGCTACACACCACTGCAGTCTATCTTAAAAAAACTTTAACATGATCAATAATTTCACATTCTTAGCTATCTCAACTCTGATAGCTGTAGGCGCCTGGACTATCTAAACGCTGTTCCTGTTGAGATAGGGGATCAGCAATAGCTCTCTTGCCATCCAAGTGACACTTTGCAGGCAACACAACTCATGAAAGCAGGGGGATTGGCTGGGGTCTCGGTTTCTCCTGAGCTCCAGAGTGTAATTAAACAGAGCTAAGAAAAATACCTTCCAGATAAGACACACAGAGACACACACACACTCCCCCTCTTTCTATCCCTCTCCTCGCAGAAGTTTTAAATTAATATCCCTCTTCTATTTACAGGGAGGACGAATGTCTAATTTCATTGCAGATAAAAAAAATGCATAAAGGTTGACTCATGGAGACAGTTGGTTTACCGTAATCTGACTGCTCTTTAATAATATTTTAGTAGTCTACTGTCTACAAGCAGAGCTTCTTGGGATCTAAAATCCATAGAGTGAACTACAACAATTACAAAATCACTTGTCCTCCCGGGGTATAAAGATCAAAAATATAACAAGCTAACTTCAACAATAATTACGAGAAAAGTAGGAAGTCCGTAATAAAGAACCAGGTGTAAATGTAACTCTCGTTTTGAACCAAGAAATATGGATTTGTATCTGAACATGTATGAAAGTTAGCTTGTTGACCTATCAATCCTGCTTTCAGAAATATCTGCTTCAAACACACACCTGTCTTACCTGCCACGATACACACTCCACTCAGTCTGAGTCTCAAAAATGACTTTAGATTGAGAACAAAATATACCCCCAAACTACTTTATCTGGTCAGAAAGGTATCTCTGATACAGTACACTACAGTACATCTCCATTATGATGGCAGTATAGAAAGAGCTGAGGAGGCTCTCTACCTTCCTTGGCTGCCCTTGCAATGTCACCTATTGAGGGCATCTCCTTTTACAGTGAAAGGCTGACTGGTTTCCTGCTTTCACTTTCACCTGGCTGCCACTAGAACTCAGACAGGAGCGAGTGAGAGAGAATACTGTGTGATTCATGAGGCCTTTGTTCTGAGTAAATAAAATCTGTAAACCTCTGAGTGGTAGTGGGCCCAGCAGGTTATTTCTGAGAACCTCTCAATGGATGAACATTATTTATGCAATTACACATTTGAACTATGGGAAACAGATGAACTCCGCATGAATAAAACCCATCAAAAGGAAATGTCATTCAATTTTCACAAAATATCAACAAAAAAAAGTAGAGCGATAGAAAGAAAAACGTCAGATAGTAAAAGACAGAACAGGGGGACAATCAGATGGACAGACAGAGGGACAGACAGAGGGACATAGAGGGAAAGCAGTGAAGGCAGTACACTTCCAAGGCATCTCATACCTCCTGTATGATGTATATAACACTCTCTTCTCCCTCCCTTCTCCCTCCATCTTTTGAAGAGGACTTGTTTTATTCCACGCTGTGTGCGGGTGCAACAATATGATTCTATCTGCCTTTAATATGTTAATAGGCTTCCTCATATTCAGCTCATTTCCTCTGCAAACCCTATGCTAATGTCAACATCAGATGGAGAAGAAAGAGAGCAGGAAGAAGGGATGTCTATTTTTCTGGTACAGTGGGTGCTTACTTACTTGCGTGGGATTTCAATGGTAAAACTCTACAATATAGCCAACCCGTGTACTGTAGTAGTATCTAGAAGTATAGTCTTTCTGTTCCTCACCTTTTTAAAAACTCCATGTATTCAGTGTGCTTGATTAGGCCCGTCCTCATCATAATAGTCTGAAAGCATTGTCGGTCGATGGCCCATAACTTCACATTGGTGAGAGCTGGAGAGGGAGAAGAGAGGAGTGATTAGAATGGTCAGGGAGAAACATGGATTGCAGGGCATTTTCACAATAAAATGAGTTATATTATTAACCAGGTATCTACTTGGACATCCCCTAAGATCCCCACAGCAGAAAGGCTACATAGTATAACAGGAGAATCATTAGCATGACGTTCATCAATGATGAATGGATCCATTCCAATGTATCCAATTCTGTCAAAGGTCCCAAAAGCACACACATCCCTGGGTCGCTCGTCTTTTAAGTTTGCTGCAGCTAATGACTGGAACGAGCTGCAACAAACACTCAACCTGAACAGTTTTATCTCAATCTCTTCATTCAAAGACTCAAATCATGGACACTCTTACTGCCAATTGTGGCTGCTTTGCGTGATGTATTGTTGTCTCTATCTTCTTGCCCTTTGTGCGGTTGTCTGTGCCCAATAATGTTTGTACCATCTTTTGTGCTGCTACCATGCTGCGTTGTCATGTGTTGCTGCCTGGCTATGCTGTTGTCTTAGGTCTCTCTTTATGTAGTGATGTGTTGTCTCTTTTGTCGTGATGTATGTTTTGTCCTATATTTATTTATTTATTTTTAAATTATTTTTAATCCCAGCCCCAGTCACCGCAGGAGGCCTTTTGCCTTTTGGTAGGCCATCATTGTAAATAAGTATTTGCTCTTAACTGACTTGCCTAGTTAAATAAAGGTTAAATAAAATGTAAAACATTTTTTGGGGCTGAGCCTGTCCATGCATGTTTATCTGTTTTAGTTATGACAGGTCAACTTCGTTGTCTGTGACACTGTGACACTGAATCATCCACTCCTAATCTCATACAGTAGGTTTTCAAACACACACACACACACACACACACACACACACACACACACACACACACACACACACACACACACACACACACACACACACACACACACACCTCAAATTCATGGACAAACATACACTTGTGGGCAGGCAAGATAACAGACACATAAACCCAACCATGAGAACACCCACACACCTCCCAGGAGCTAAACTTGAGCCCAGTGTTAGCTATGTTTTCTAACACAGGAGAGATTTTGTCATTACACATACAGGCTCTTTTTAGTCCCAGTTAGAGTAGTTCTATTAACAGTCTGAAACTGTCTGCAGCCCTCGTACCAACTAACGAGGAAGGAGACCGCAACAAACACTCTGCATCCTTCTTTCAGCAATAAATAACTAAAACACTGAGGCTGGGTCCCATTCCAAAAACCTACTTCTCTTGTGCCTACATAACTCACACACATGGAGCTGAAACACTGGTTAAATGGACGCAATATACCAGATGAAGATTTCACAGCCTAGCAAAAGGGCTTTGTGAAATGACCTCGTCACAATATTGCTTTCAGCTTTCCAGTGCTATCAGGCTGTCTACTGCATGAAATCAAAGGCAGATGAAACCCAGTGGGCAAAGACATCAATTCAATGTCTATTACACGTTGGTTCAACGTCATTTAATTGAAATGATTGATTCAACCAGTGTGTGCCCAGTGAGATGGGAGCATGTTTTTGTAAAAGGATTGCTAGGGAAGAGACTGTCATTCCAGACCTCTAAAACCCAAGCCTCGGGGAAGAGGGCTAGAAAAGCTTTTGGAGTAACACTCCTGTTAGGCCCTAAAGCAACAACTATTAAAGAGGAGAGACGTGATGGTATAAACACAGGGCCCAACAGAGTGCTACGTCGGTAAGTGGACAATTCACAGGTTATGCGGAAATCAGATATTGAGAGGCCCGGAGAGCATTGCAGTGAGGTAAAAAGTGAGTTATTTGGAGACTTGACTAAATTGCAGTGAGACTTAGGGA
Source organism: Oncorhynchus nerka (assembly GCF_034236695.1). NCBI lineage: Eukaryota > Metazoa > Chordata > Actinopteri > Salmoniformes > Salmonidae > Oncorhynchus > Oncorhynchus nerka. Next base: position 39,792,905 of record NC_088423.1, on the reverse strand, counting down.
GCTAGTTAGCCTGCAGTGTGTGTAGATTAATGTCTTAATGCTTGTGAGCCGTTGGCCATTAGCTTGACAGCTTAACACAGGGGCAAATTAAAGCCACTCCAGGCCCTGGGTAGACAAACAGGCAGGGAAGGAGGTGGAATGGTAAGGGTCTTGAGACGTGTGGGAGTCTGATAGTGAGGGAATTATGTTGAAGTGGACTGAGAATACATGCATATGAAGTACCCCACATAAATCAGCACACACATAAACGTGTGTTGATCTCTAAGTACACAGACACACACACACACACACACACAAGCACACAGTCACACACACACACACACACACCTGGGATCTCATAATCCCTTATAGAAATTGGAACAACACTATTGCTAACACAAAAAAGGTGTGTGATCAAGTCTGCTACTGTCTTCATCGTACAAAGGACAAGTCACATCAGGATTTATGTACCCACAGCATACCGAGTGTGATCTCACCTCAATTTGGTGTCATTAACAGTCTCTGCTTCTACCTTGTCCTTGACAGAAAAGCTCTGCCTGTCTGTCCAATACTTGCACTGCCAAAATCCTTCCACTCGCCCATACATTTCTTCCCCACTTCCCTTATCCAGGGAGTTGTTTCCCCTCCCCTTTCTTGAACTGTCCCACTAGCTCTTGGGTAGGTTCTTGTTATTATCCTAGCAGGTAAAAGTGCAGTGATGCAACCATCACTCAAAAGCACCTGTTCAGAGGACATCTGTGAGTCATATAAGACAACTATCTAACATTATCTGTCTCAGACCCATATTTTTTTGTGTTGGTGTTGGCAGTGATGGTCATTGCTTCAGGAGCCTTGGTGCTCCAACTATTACCAACGAGAAACACTGACATATCAATCACGGTAAAAACCCATGAAATTGCCATTGGTTGGAAGAGTCTCTCCTGCCCAAGTGTGATGGGCTCCCCTGGCCCCGCCATTACTATGCAGTCCTCCTCTCCCGTCCAGCCAACACTAATATTTAAAGCTATTGATCGATTGAGCTGTTGATTGTGATCTCCTCAGTCTGTGAGTAATAAAGGATCAGTTGATTTGCCTTGTGTCACTCAGCGACAGAAAGGCTTTGCTAAATCCCTTGTACAGCAGCTAAGGCCAGAGCTCTGCTTGTCAGGGGCTGGAGAGAATATATCACAGAGCAAAAGAGGATTGAACAAGTTACTACACCTAAAGTCACCAGAAAAAAGTATTTGAATATCTTTACTTCTGAATGTATGTCACAACATTACATTTTCAGGTGGGGCTAGGGCTGTTGCGGTGACCGTATTAACGCCACACCAGCAGTCATGAATTGAGTCACAGTAATCTCCTCTTATGCACTAAGGACATGCATTGGTGGTGCCACACTCACCGTTAGGCTTATTTTTTGATGATCAATTTGAAGAAAGAAATTCAACAACATGTTGAATCTGAGTGAAAAACATAGTCATTGCGGATGTTTTTTCTAAGCCAAACACAAGGAAATGGATGGTACTTTCTAAGGTGATGAATAATTCAAGGAATTTAAGACGTTTCATATAGAACACCCATACGTATATTAGAGCTTACTCATACTAAGCCCGAAAAAAACACTGGTTACCTTATGCTATGCTCCAAACTTTCTATCCATGAGTATATAACATTTTATGAAATTGACCATATTAAATTATCATTGTAATTGTGCACACACTGATGTCAGACATGTACCTACCCCAGTGCTCTGTTGCTGATGACTGAGATGAATGCAGGAGCAGATTTCAGGAGCAGGACAAGACACCCTCTTTGTGACTGATGACTGTCATAAGGTCATGTACGTGATAGGCCTATCTGACTTATATGATTATGATGGTCATAATGTTTCTTGACAGTGTCATAAAGTGTATTTTCTTAGTCCAAGTAAAGTGACACAGGATGGTCATAATGCTTCATATAGTGTATTTCCTACAAGTTATTCAAACATGACTGTAAATAATTCATTACAACAACAACAACAACAAAAAAGGATTTAACTCTAAATCATATTTATTCAAATGTGTTTTCCCCTATCAAAAAGTTTCCTTTCGTTTGAAACTGCTAAAGAAAGCTGAAAACTAAAACTTCATACCAAATATATTATGGCAATAGTAAACATTTTCACACACTCAAATACATTACAATCCCATTTTCTCAATGTTTTCATAACATAGCTAAAGCTAGCTCTCAACTATTAATGTATTGTAGCTAGCTTTCTAACGGTTAGGTGTTTGTTTAGCTAACATTAGCTAAACTAGCACTTAAAATGGTGTTCTGCAAAACAACTAAATACACCCATTCCTTGTTGAGGCAACAACAGTACATCTGATTCACTCTCTATATATATAGTGCTAATTGTAAAAATGTATTATAGAAGAGGACTATGTATTATATGTAACAAAAAACAATAACAAGAACTAGCTAGCTATGGTAGGCTAGCTAGCGCCTGATGCTGAGCTGGCTAACATTAATGTTAGCAGTTAGCATGTGACTGCTCGAAACACATTCCATAAAAATGTACTTTGTAAAATATTTATCATTAGAGTGATGCATATGTACTCATGTAAATACAGTTAATACGAGCCATCATTTGTAAAAGAACAAATAAAAATTAAGATGCACTATGCAGAAATTGCTCCGGTTATGTGACCAAACAAGCAAGTATAGTGTAGAGAATCATTGTATCATCTAACCGCTGTGAAATATATTTTCCATAACCTAAAATATTGTATTTTCGGCTGTTTGAAGCTTGTGTACAAAACTGAAAGTAAAAGACGCAAACACAACACTTAAGCATGGGAAGCATAGAAATAGTGAACATAGACCAGATCTACCACTTCTTAGACTCGCTTTCAATGAGAATGACAGATCTATGTCACATTTCTATGTGAATTTGGTCAGGTTGCACAAAAAGTTACATATTGCAGCTTTACGAAAATACATTTAATCTGAGACACTGTTTTGTCTCATTGACATACATACTAAGTTAGCTAGCTTTGCTTGGCTATACTCATATGAAGGGGAGAATCGCATTCGTTTTTATTGTAAACATGTTGTCTCTAGATTTCAAAAACTAAACCATGCTTATAAATGTTACAAACTTGAAAACAGGAGGAATAAGGAGACACCGACAATTTGCATTTTTCCTCTGTGCTTCTCATCCTGATTCATTCTTCCGACATACGAGGCGAGGCGCACACCTGCAGCTAACAGTTAAAATTCCACTATTGCTAGCGCTAAGTATACACCTAGCTTTATTAAAGCAAAACAATGTAGAACTACATTAATAATGTTGTGAACAAACAAACTTTGATTCCAAAATACAGAAACTTATAGAATCAATCACAGGACATTTGTTCTTGTTGTAAGGGTAATAATATAAGCCAGATAGTAGATTACCATATGCCTGTCATAAGAGGGTGTCCCTAAGAGGGTGTTTTATCATGCTCCTGCATTCATCCCAGTCATCAGTGACAGAGTATTGGGCTAGGCACATGTTTGATATCAATGTGTGTACAATTACAATGCTAATAAATTTGCCCATTTGAGGAAATGTTATATAATATACTATTTACAAGTAGAATGGAATGGTTTGCCTTGTGTGGTAGGATTTGTGAGCTTTGACACGCCTATGTAGGTGTCATAAGAAAACATAACATGTTGCTACATATGTCACAATACCTGTAAATATATGTCTCATCACAGTGTTGTGACTATGTTATGACAGGTTATGTCAGCTCTTCTGACATATTATGCCTTAACTTGTTATGATACTAGGTGTCAAATAAAGTGTTACCGCTGACACATTGCCTCTCTCTCCTTCATTCCTTTCTCGAGCACGCAGAGATAGGGGCTAGCTGTCAACAGTTTAAATGTAATTTATTTTGGGTAACAGACATATACAACTAAATGTACAATGTGGACCCAGAGGATATAACTTGAAAGCATTAATTAAAACGTTTGATCCAAAGTGGTCCTCGATGGCAAAAACAATAACACATATAATGATTAAAAGGCAAGACCAAATTACAAACAACCATAAATACATTCATTTATATTGGCATCCTAAAGTGGCACTATTCACTGCACTTTTCCCTAATCTTAAAAATCAACCATGTTAATTTCACGTTAAAACAATCTAATAATTGCACATCATACCTATCCTATAGCAGTGGAGTGATGTATCTTACTTAGACAAATGCAATGAAAACCTTTTCCTGCTTTTTAAAGACATTTTTACTTTCTATTCGCTTGATCTCCAAGGGGAGGATATTCCATAGACAAATGCCTGTATAGAAAAATGTGCTCCTTGCAGTATTGTTTACTCTTGGGATTTTACGAGACATAACACTAGCTCTGGTATTGTAACTTTGTTGGTTATAGACCATATCAATGTGGTTTTTCATATAACCTGGGGCACGATCATTTAAGATGTCAAACATATGATTACGTTTAAGTTGGTCCACTCTGGACTCCAAAGGCAACAAGTCACCTCCCGGAACTTCTGCATTGCTATGTGGGTCCTAGGGGGGACATTCAGCATATACCTGATAACATTATTTTGTATGACCTGCATTCTGTTTTCAGCTTTTTTGATAGCCCACTATACCAAGCAGAGCAGGCATAATCAAAATGACACTGATTCAAGGTTGAGACAAGCAGTTTCTTAACTTAATATCTAGTCTTAAGACATAAAAGTGTCAATTTGTTTGCCATTTCAGAGCTAATTTTAGCAGCAGTCAGCTCTCCAGAAAGAAATGTATCTAGGGACACACCAAGATAAATTACACTTGTTTTAGATTCAATCTCCTTGCCTGCACAGTTTACCTTTATCTTGTCAGCCCTAAGGAATCTACGTTTTGTTCCAAGCGAAATCGATTCAGTTGTAGCGACAATTTGTTGTCAGGCAACCAATCTTTAACAAAACGCAATTCCTTACTCTGGGTCTCCTCTATGTAAACTGTATCCTTTCCCTATACTAGTATGGCTGAATCATCAGCATAAAGAAGGAGTTGCACTTTACTGTATCTGGCATATCATTGACGTATATAAGTTGATCTCGGCAGTACTCCACATGATATTTCTTTGGCTTCTGACAGAACATCACCAACATTACATACTTGTGTTCTGTTGGTCAGATAAGACCTAAACCAATTCACTGCTACATCATTAAGCCCCAATCATTTCAGTTTCATCAGGAGAATATCATGGTCCACAGTATCAAAAGCTTTCTGCAAGTCTAACATGACCATACCTCAATAGTTCCCCTTCTCCCTTCCCTGCTTAATTTGGTCAAAAAGGTGGATAAGGCAAGTATCAGTGGAATGAGCTGTTCTAAAGCCAGATTGGAGTTCATAAAGACGTGTGTGCTCGAGAAGGTATCCCTCAAGTAGAGTAAAAACTTTGTTCACACCCTCTTTAAGGGTTGATCCGAGCTAACTTGCTAGCTACTTCCAGACACAAGTAAGAGAACAGCTCACTGAACATCATTTGCCTTAGCAGAGCTGGTTAGGTTGTTATGCTATCCAGAGCGTTGGTGACTGCAACTGTACTGTCAGATTGTCCGTTCGTAAATTCAGAGTGTTTCGCTCTCGGAGCACTCAGAGCGCACACTGGACGCTCTGGGCGATGAGTAGGGTTGATCTGAACGTTCTGACCTCACAACTGCAGTCAACCACCCAATCTAATTAGCTAACATTGGCGAACTTACTAGCTACTTATAGACACAAATGAGAGAACACCCCACTGTGACCATTTTACTCATCCTAGCAAAGCTGGTTAGACTGTTTTCGTATTATCCAGAGTGTTGGTGACTGTATTTGTGCTGCCGGGCAACAATTTTTGCCGACGTTTACTGGCCATATTCAACAGTGTTGAGCGTTCGTAAATTCATCAGGTATTCTGTGCTCTGGCACACTCAGACAAGAGTGCTCTGAATTTGGAGTAGATGGCCATACTGAATTTATGAACGTACCCAAAATTGTTACTTGCATAGTGGAGTCTTTTGTTCAGACATGTAGCTAGCTAGGTAAACAATGAACCATAATCCCAACTCATGATGTTACTACCCTGCATGAATCTGCAGGTAGCTAACCAACCAGGTTCAATGTTAGCTAGCTAACATTAGGCTATAGCTAGCCAAGCAAATGGCTCTGAGATACGAATAATAAGATCATACATGTAATGTCAGCTAACACTAGCTAGCTAGCTAACAGTACACTATAACTTCAAATGAAACCACTTCCTGTTCAAATTAGAAATGTGTAATATCTGAAAATGTAGCTAGCTAGACTATCTTAGCTGTATACAGCTGTATACATCATTCATGGATAGACGCATCTCCTGTCGGATGCCAGCTAGTTTGAAGATGTAATCTGGAGACAGGTGTTTTCTCCATCTCCTTAGCCATCATACTCTAATTCCACTGGTGTCATGAATGTCCTGTGAGGATCCAAAATGGGTCAGATCAGGTTTGCAATGAATAAACTTAAACCAGACCCCCTCTGACCCGCAGGAGGAGGGAATTGGTGTGAGGGGTTGAAATTAAAGGAGAGAAGATCCAGGTTCTCCCTCTCCAAATTCACAAAGGACTGTGCTTTGTCTAAAGAGACATTTTCCCACTGAAACTCTTAACACGTTCTAAAGTGAATACTGGAACAATAGAACGTGGGGAATGGTCGGAGGAGACGCAAAGACCACTAATGTCATATGAGTTGTTATCTTGTGATGTCATTAATGTTACAAAGGAAATACTGTAACTTTAAAAGTATACACACTGTGTGAATTGTCCATACTCTACATTGTGTATAAAATATGAACAATTATGTTTTTGTTAAGAGAGGGATGTGATCGTAGAAACTATAAGAGGAAATTTGTTTCTGGAATTTTGTACAGGTGAGTAGTCACCTTGATTGAGGTCTGAGCTCGAGCAGCCTCATGAGTAAACATCTCAGACCAGAGAGACGTTTTAGCTGCAGCTCACGTCCAAAGTGGTTCAAACTCTGAAATCTCAACACGAGTTAGAGACAATAATGTCACCTCCCGGACAATCACTGGTGTGGCTTATTAGCTGTCCTAAGTAAAGTATCTAGAAAAGTGCATTTAAGTGGGACCATTCTACTACTCTTCAAACCATTCTTTTATACTACTCTTCTCAAATCACCGTAATCTACTACTCTTCTCAAATCACCGTAATCTACTACTCTCATCACTCATGGGAACCAATGGCGACACGGCTAGCGAGCATATCTTCAATGGAGGATCTTCAAGAGTGAACTACAGTAGAAGACCGGGACGGACATTTTTGGACAATGCCGCGGAAAGGCCAAACACAAGCATGCCGCGGAAAGGCCCAACATCCTTCCTAAGAAGGCCTGGTTCCCGACACAGATACACTGCGCATGAAGATATTTACACGTAAATACATGAATGATTTCTGACTCCAAACGGATGGTGGTTCATGTGGAAAGTACATGACTACTGTGAGAGTAGTTTCTAAAATGAATCAATGATAAGTGTCTCTTTCTCTATCTCTCTCTCTCCATCTCCTTTGTAACAATGTCATGTTGTGTCAGTTGGCTAGGGACCTTTTTCTAATGTATTAAGTGTGTATGTTTATCCTGTGTTATCATTTAGTTAGCTAGTAAATAAATAATTAATTCAATTTGTGTAGTACTGAATTATAAGTAAGGCTGGGGGTTTTGCAGATGCAGGAGGTTATGACTGTTCAGAATTATGATATGATAGGTGGTTAATGATTAATACTTTGACTGTTTTATGAATGTGATAGGTAAAGACCTGTAGAGTTTAATTCGGGAGATGGTAACTCTTTAAACAACCACTCTCGTGGTGCCCCAAATCATAACGAGTTAATTGTTACATGATTAATTTAATTGAGTAACAATTAAACATAGTTAGTTGATTAGATAAGATTAATGAAAGGAAAGTCACGACACAGGGCATTTACAGGTGTACTTTTCTTGGGTGATAAGTGCACATTTGTATTAAAATCGGCAAGCAGAATACATTCCCTTTCAGCCAATACATTGTGAGCGCAGCGACTCGATACAAGTAAATCATATAAATGATTCTGCATAGGAGGCCGATAGCTCACACCAGCAAGTATAAGACGACATTTAGGAAGAAGTATATCTACCCATGCAATCTCAAGACCATCCATTTCAGATCTGAAAGAGGGTTGAAATGAACATCATTCCTCGTAAAAACACACACGCTGCCACATTTTCCATTTGAGTCAATTCTATGAATGCTATAACCCGGTATCTCAACCTCATTGTCATCAACTGACCCATCGAGCCATGTCTCATAGAGTATATTTCTTTTTAAAATGGTCTTGGGTGAGTGTAAGAATATTTCAAAGATAAATACACAATGCAGAGGACTAGAGGTCAAGAGGGAATTAACGATCAATGGAAATAGTGTTTTTTCTGTAATAGGGAATTAATTATCAATGGAAATAGTTGTTTTTCTGTAATAGGGAATTAATGATTAATGGGTCCGAGACATTGGGGGAATTTCATAGCGACATGGCAAGTTCTCATTGGTCCAAATTGTCTTTACATTGAGCCTGAAATAGGATAATTATCTGGCCACTGGCCCAATTTTATTGCCAGGAATTAAAATTGGTCAACCACAGGCTAGGGTTGGGGGTATCAATCACCACCTTCCGGAGACACCTGAAACCCCACCTCTTTCAGGAATACCTAGGATAGGATAAAGTAATCCTTCTCACCCCCCCCCCTCCTTAAAAGATTTAGATGCACTATTGTAAAGTGGCTGTTCCACTGGATGTCTTAAGGTGAACGCATCAATTTGTAAGTCGCTCTGGATAAGAGCGTCTGCTAAATGACTTAAATGTAAAATGTAAATGGTATAAAACTACACCCTGTCTCTGTGTTCTGTGGAGAGAATCACTGAGGACAGGGGAGAATGAACATCTGCAGTTGAAGTCGGAAGTTTACATACACATTAGCCAAATATTTAAACTCAGTTTTTCACAATTCCTGACATTTAATCCGTAAAAATTCCCGGTCTTAGGCCAGTTAGGATCACCACTTTATTTTAAGAATGTGAAATGTCAGAAGAATAGTAGAGGGAATGATTTATTTCAACTTTTATTTCTTTCATCACATTCCCAGTGAGGCGGAAGTTTACATACACTCAATTAGTATTTGGTAGTATTGCCTTTAAATTGTTTAACTTGGGTAAAATGTTTCGAGTAGCCTTCCACAAGCATCCCACATTATGTTCGGTGAATTTTGGCCCATTTCTCCTGACAGAGCTGGTGTAACTGAGTCATGTTTGTAGGCCTCCTTGCTCATACACACTTTTTCAGTTCTGCCCACAATTGTCTATAGGATTGAGGTCGGGGCTTTGTGATGGCCAATCCAATACCTTGACTTTGTTGTCCTTTTTGCCACAACTTTGGAAGCATGTTTGGGGTCATTGGCCATTTGGAAGACCCATTTGCGACCAAGATTTAACTTCCTGACTGATGTCTTGAAATGTTACTTCAATATATCCACATAATTGTCCTGCCTCATGATGCCATCTATTTTATGAAGTGCACCAGTCCCTCCTGCAGCAAAGCACCCCCACAACATGATGCTGCCACCCCCATGATTCATGATTGGGATGGTGTTCTTCTGCTTGGAAGCCTCCCCCTTCTTACTCCAAACATAACAATGATCATTATGGCCAGACAGTTCCATTTTTATTTCATCAGACCAGAGGACATTTCTCCAAAAAGTGCGATCTTTTTAGCAAATGTATTAAATGTATTACATTTTAGCAAATGTATTAAAAATGTAAAAATGAAATATTACATTTACATAAGTATTCAGATCCTTTAAATCAAATTGTATTTGTTATATGAGCCGAATACAACAGATAGACCATACAGTGAAATGAGACCCTTTACTCAGTACTTTGTTGAAGCAACTTTGGCAGCGATTGCAGCCTGTATTTGGGAGTTACTCCCATTCTTCTTAGCAGATCCTCTCAAGCTCTGTCAGGTTGGATGAGGAGAGTCGCTGCACAGCTATTTACAGGTCTCTCCAGAGTTGTTTGATTAAGTTGAAGTCCGGGCTCTGGCTGGGCCATTCAAGGCCATACAGAGACTTGTCCCGAAACCACTGCTGCGTTGTCTTGGCTGTGTGCTTAGGGTCATTGTCCTGTTGGAAGGTGAACCTTCGCCCCAGGTCCTGAGCACTATGGAACAGGTTTTCATCAAGGATCTCTCTGCACTTTGCCTCGATCCTGACTAGTCTCCCATTCCCTGCCGCTGAAAAACATCCCCACAGCACAATGTTGCCACCACCATGCTTTACCATAGGGATGGTGCCAGGTTTCCTCCAGATGTGACGCTTGGTATTCAAGCCAAAGTGTTCAATATTTGTATTTATTTTACCTTTATTTATCTGGGCAAGTCAGTTAAGAACAAATTCTTATTTTACAATGACTGTCTACCCCCTAACCCAGACGACGCTTGGGCACGCGTGCGGCACACTATGGGACTCTCGATCACAGCAGGTTGTGTTACAGCCCGGGATCGACACCAGGGTCTGTAGTGATGCCTCTAGCACTGAGATGCAGTGCCTTAGAACGCTGCACCACTCAGGAGCCCAGATAATCTTTAGGTGCCTTTTGGCAAACTCCAAGCGGGCTGTTATGTGCCTTTTATTGAGAAGTGGCTTCCGTCTGGCCAGTCTACCATAAAGGACTGAGAGATGGTTGTCCTTCTGGAAGGTTCTCCGATCTCCACAGAGAAACTCTAGAGGTCTGTCAGAGTGACCATCAGGGTCTTGTTCACCTACCTGACCAAGGTCCTTCTCACCCGATTGCTCAGTTTGGCCGGGCGGCCAGCTCTAGGAATAGTCTTGGTGGATCCAAAATTATTCCATTTAAGAATGGAACTGTGTTCTTGGAGACCTTCAATGCTGCAGAAATGTTTTAGTACCCCAGCCCAGATCTCTGCCTTGACACAGTCCTTGGAGCTCTACAGACGATTCTGTCGACCTCATGGCTTAGTTTTTGCTCTGACATGCACAGTGAACTGTGGAACCTTATATATACAGTTGTGTGCCTTTCCAAATCATATCCAATCAATTGAATTTACCACAGACAGACTCCAATCAAGTTGTAGAAACATCTCATGGATGATCAATGGAAACAGGATGCCTCTGAGCTCAATTTCGAGTCTCACAGTAAAGGGTCTGAATACTTACAGTGGGGAGAACAAGTATTTGATACACTGCCGATTTTGCAGGTTTTCCTTCTTACAAAGCATGTAGAGGTCTGTCATTTTTATCACGCGCTCCAGCAGGTGTATCTCACTGATCATCCCGAAAGCCAACACCTCATTCGGCCGCCTTTCGTTCCAGTACTCTGCTGCCTGTGACTGGAACGAATTGCAAAAATTGCTGAAGTTAGAGACTTTTATCTCCCTCACCAACTTCAAACATCAGCTATCTGAGCAGCTAACCGATCGCTGCAGCTGTACATAGTCTATTGGTAAATAGCCCACCCATTTTCACCTACCTCATCCCCACAGTTTTTATTTATTTACTTTCCTGCTCTTTTGCACACCAATATCTCTACCTGTACATGATCATCTGATCATTTATCACTCCAGTGTTAATCTGCAATATTGTAATTATTCGCCTACCTCCTCATGCCTTTTGCACACATTGTATATAGACTCCCCTTTTTTTCTACTGTGTTATTGACTTGTTAATTGTTTACTCCATGTGTAACTCTGTGTTGTCTGTTCACACTGCTATGCTTTATCTTGGCCAGGTCGCAGTTGCAAATGAGAACTTGTTCTCAACTAGCCTACCTGGTTAAATAAAGGTTAAATAAAAAAAATTTAAAAAAATAAAATCATAGGTACACTTCAACTGTGAGAGACGGAAAATCACATTGTATGATTTTTAAGTAATTCATTTGCATTTTATTGCATGACATAAGTAAGATCATACAATGTAATTTTCTGGATTTTTGTTTTAGATTCCGTCTCTCACAGTTGAAGTGTACCTATAATAAAAAATACAGACCTATACATGCTTTGTAAGTAGGAAAACCTGCAAAATCAGCAGTGTATCAAATACTTGTTCTCTCCCCTGTATGTTACAAATGTATTTTTGTTTTTTATTTTTAATGCCTTTGCAACAATTTCAAAAGAACAGTTTTCACTTTGTTATGATGGGGTATTGTGTGTAGATTGCTGAATTAAAAAAATATGTAACCCATTTTAGAATGAGGCTGTAACGTAAGAAAAATTCAAGGAGTCTGAATACTTTCCGAAGTCACTGTAAATATCATGGGGCTGTCCATGGTACTGATGTGTGTGTGTGTGTGTGTGTGTGTGTGTGTGTGTGTGTGTGTGTGTGTGTGTGTGTGTGTGTGTGTGTGTGTGTGTGTGTGTGTGCGTGTGTGTGTGTGTGTGTGTGTGTGTGTGTGTGTGTGTGTGTGTGTATTAGCGTGCACAAATTACTGTATTATGTGACTTGTTAAGCACATTTTTACTCCTGAACTTATTTATGCTTACTATAACAAAGGGGTTGAATATATAGTATATATATATTTTGTACATTTCAACCAACCCACTCCAATAACATATGGTCCGGCCCTTTTAAAGATAAAATATGAATATCCAATTTTTGCAAGTTTTAAATCACACATCAACATAGTGTTGGGTCACGGAACTAAACATATTGGGTGGGAGTCCCATGAACTATTCATCTCTTGTCAAATACTCTGGTGTGCTACAAAGTGTAATGAAGTTGAAAATAACTCTAGTATCTATTATACACAGTCCCTCTCTGGTCCCGTATGGCTCAGCTTGGCTTTGAAAAGCTGCATGGTACCAGCATTATAATGAGTTGTGACAAATGCCCCTCATATCAGTTTCACGGGAACAAAGACAACCACAGGAAAATACACATACATAAGGTACTTTGTGAATTTCCTTACACAGGTCAAGTCCCATAGTCCTGTACTATCCAATGGAGGGAGAACAATACAGTGAAAAGAGACACACAGGATACAACTGCATCTGAAAAACACATCTGAAAAAGAGCTCCTACAAAGGGTGGATGACAATTGTTCATATCTGTCTCAAAGGACCATGAAAAAAAAAGTGCCACCTTTTAGCGGTCTCATTAGGGAAAAAAGACCAGAGTTCCTGGATATAGAGGCCACAGAGTTTATGAGCCTAGACTCATAGGCACTGCTTTCTGAAGAAGAAAGGGAGAGTTAGAAAGTACCCCACTTTTATAATGGAGGATCAAATGACTGTATTTCTCTTACTATGTTTCTCTGATTAACACTCTTCAAAAGAAAAGTTCCAAAAAGGTTATTTGGCTGTCCCTATATGATAACCCTATTTGGTTCCAGCTAGAACCCTTTTGGCTTCCACATAGAACCCTCTGTAGACAGCAGCTGTATGTGTATAATATCACTAAGGAAGCCAAGTCAGTAAAAAAGCCATATTACAATTTATGTTGTGAAGTTTGCGTTGTTTGCTCTATAACCCATTTGTCCATATGCCACTGTGAAATACATTAAGGCGTTGACAACAAAAAGACAACAGTCACAAAGTGGCAGAATAAATTCAACTACACGTATGTTTGCTTCATCACAAAACCGGAGCAACATCTATCCAGTGAAGTCCACAAAGCAAATGTCGCATGAAACAAATAGTTCTCTGACCTGCTGCATAGTCAATCAAGGTTTCAACAGTTTACTAAACAACTACTGATTTAGAACCACAGAGTTACCGCAAGTCAGCACAAAGATAACAGGAGCACTGCCTTCGCTCTTCCAGCACAATTTCAACTTAAACATTTAAACATCATCAAATCTACCAATGTCACGTTCTGACCTTTATTTCCTTTGTTTTGTATTTATTTAGTATGGTCAGGGTGTGAGTTGGGTGGGCAGTCTATGTTTGTTTTTCTAGGTTTTGGGTATTTCTATGTTTCGGCCTAGTATGGTTCTCAATCAGAGGCAGGTGTCATTAGTTGTCTCTGATTGAGAATCATACTTAGGTAGCCTGGGTTTCACTGTGTGTTTGTGGGTGATTGTTCCTGTCTCTGTGTTTTGTACCAGATAGGGCTGTTTTTGGTTTTCCACATTTATTGTTTTGTAGTGTTCATGTTTTTATTAAACATGAATCAATATAACCACGCTGCGTTTTGGTCCGCCTCTACTTCACCACAGGAAAACCCTTACAGAATCACCCACCAACCAAGGACCAAGCGGCGTGGTAAACAGAGGCAGCAGCAACAGCAGCAGCAGGAGAAGTGACAGGTGCAGCAGGAGCAACAGCAGCAGCAGCAAAGGCAGCAGCAGGAGAAGCAACAGAGGCAGCAGCAGCAGTAGTGGGAGAGGCTGCACTATTTGGATAAATGGACTTGGGAGGAGATCCTTGACGGGAAAGGACCCTGGGCAGAGCCAGGGGAAAATTGCCGCCCCAAAGCCGAGCTGGAGGCAGCAAAAGCAGAGAGGCGGCATTATGAGGAGCTAGCACGGCAGAGAGGATGGAAGCCCGAGAGTCAGCCCCAAATTTCTTGGGGGGTGGCACACAGGAAGTGTGGCGAAGCCAGGTAGGAGACCTGCGCCAACTTCCTGTGCTTACCGGGGGCGAGAGAGACCGGGCAGGCACCGTGTTATGCTGTGAAGCGCACGGTATCCCCAGTGTGGGTGCATAGCCCGGTGCGGTACATTCCAGCTCCACGTATCGGCCGGGCTAGAGTGGGCATCGAGCCAAGTGCCATGAAGCCGGCTCTACGCATCTGGTCTCCAGTGCGTCTCCTTGGGCCGGCTTACATGGCACCAGCCTTGCGCACGGTTTTCCCGGTTCGCCTGCATAGCCCAGTGCGGGCTATTCCACCTCGCCGCACTGGCAGGGCGACCGGGACCATTCAACCAGGTAAGGTTGGGCAGGCTCGGTGCTCCAGAGCTCCAGTGCGCCTGCACGGTCCGGTCTATCCGTCACCACCTCCACGCACCAGCCCTCCGGTGGCAGCCCCCCGCACAAGGCTGTCTCTCCGGCTCATCCTCTCCAGTGTAGCCGGAGTCTCCCGCCTGTTCGGCGCTACCACAGCTCCCGCCCCTCATTCCAGAGGCGCCAGAGCTACTCAGTCCAGCGCTGCCAGAGCCTTCCTCTCCAGCGTTGACGGAGCTTCCCATCTGTCCAGTGCCATCTGAGCTACCCGTCTGCCCAGCGCCATCTGAGCCACCCGTCTGCCCAGCGCCGTCTGAGCTACCCGTCTGCCCAGCGCTGTCTGAGCTACCAGTCTGCCCAGCGCCGCCAGCGCCGCCAGTCTGCCCAGCGCCGCCAGTCTGCCCAGAGGCGCCAGAGCCCCTCAACCCAGAGGCGCCAGAGCCCCTCAGCCCAGAGGCGCCAGAGCCCCCGCCCCTCTGTCCCGACCCCCCCCCTCTGTCCCGAGCCGCCGCCCCTCTGTCCCGAGCCGCCGCCCCTCTGTCCCGAGCAGCCGCCCCTCTGTCCAGTGGGGTCATTGAGAGGGGTTGCCATGGTTAGAGAGCCACGGAGGCGGACAATGAGGCGGACTAAGACAATGGTGAAGTGGGGTCCGCGTCCCGCCCCGGAGCCGCCACTGCGGACAGACGCCCACCCAGACCCTCCCCTATAGGTCAAGGTTTTGCGGCCGGAGTCTGCACCTTTGGGGGGCGCCAGAGCTACTCAGTCCAGCGCTGCCAGAGCCTTCCTCTCCAGCGTTGACGGAGCTTCCCATCTGTCCAGCGCCATCTGAGCCACCCGTCTGCCCAGCGCCGTCTGAGCCACCCGTCTACCCAGCGCCGTCTGAGCTACCCGTCTGCCCAGCGCCGTCTGAGCTACCCGTCTGCCCAGCGCCGCCAGTGCTGCCAGTCTGCCTAGCGCCGCCAGTCTGCCCAGAGGCGCCAGAGCCGCCAGTCTGCCCAGAGGCGCCAGAGCCCCTCAGCCCAGAGGCGCCAGAGCCCCTCAGCCCAGAGGCGCCAGAGCCCCCGCCCCTCTGTCCCAACCCGCCGCCCCTCTGTCCCGAGCCGCCGCCCCTCTGTCCCGAGTCGCCGCCCCTCTGTCCCGAGCAGCCACCCCTCTGTCCAGTGGGGTCATTGAGAGGGGTTGCCATGGTTAGAGAGCCACGGAGGCGGACAATGAGGCGAACTAAGACAATGGTGAAGTGGGGTCCGCGTCCCGCGCCAGAGCCGCCCCCTTGGACAGACGCCCACCCAGGCCCCCCCCTATAGGTCAAGGTTTTGCGTCCGGAGTCCGCACCTTTGGGGGGGGGTACTGTCACGTTCTGACCTTTATTGCCTTTGTTTTGTATTTATTTAGTATGGTCAGGGTGTGAGTTGGGTGGGCAGTATGTTTGTTTTTCTAGGTTTTGGGTATTTCTATGTTTCGGCCTAGTATGGTTATCAATCAGAGGCAGGTGTCATTAGTTGTCTCTGATTGAGAATCATACTTAGGTAGCCTGGGTTTCACTGTGTGTTTGTGGGTGATTGTTCCTGTCTCTGTGTTTTGCACCAGATAGGGCTGTTTTTGGTTTTCCACGTTTATTGTTTTGTAGTGTTTATGTTTTTATTAAACATGAATCAATATAACCACGCTGCGTTTTGGTCCGCCTCTACTTCACCACAGGAAAACACTTACAACCAATCTAGTTTAATACATTCAAAACATATGGAAAGATATCAAAAACAATTCTCTGTTGAAGGCCGATACGTAAAGCTTAATAAAAAGCAGTGACACTAGCAAGAGCAGTGTGCGGGTTTCTTATTTTTTCTCATCTTAGTTTAATATACTGAAAACAAAATTAAAGACAACCAAAACAATTTAGTCCCATCAGTATTGCTAAATATAATGTGGCCTTCCATGGTACTGTTTTCTGTGTGTGTGTGCATACGTGGCTCACCCTACTTGTAGACTAGTTGAACGCTAATGCAATCCTCCTCTTTCATGTTGGCAAAACTATCTATGGCTCTGTCGTACAGTAAGCTTTAAGTTTTTGTTGTCATATGCTACCTAGCTCAAATGCTTGCTAGCCTGACTTCCTTGCATGGGTAACAATGAACCAGCTAAGTTAGTTAGCTAGTTAACGTGAGCCTACTAGGCTACATATTGAACTTCAATCGTTTCAGGCCAGTGCAACAATTGATGAATTAATGATTAGATCACAATCGCCGTCGTAATCATTGGCCTGTACAGAGAATGAATTCAAAACCAAGTCCAAATCCCCATCTCCATCCATGGCTTAGGAAAGGGCCGATTTAGCAAGCTAGCTATTGCAGGACATCAACACAAGCAGACCAGAAACTGACACATTTTTCTAATAATGATGATTTGCTTAGGATGTGATTTGATTGGTGTTAACCCAAATTCAAACTGGCCTCCCTTGGGGAGATTTTTGTTGCTCATGGAAAACCAACAGTTGAGATCAGCTAATCAGCTTTTTATCAAGGGAGGCCAAATGCTTGCTGGCATCAATCAATCAAATGCTAGGGTGGCAACATGTCATACTCCTTTGTTCCAGACAGCATCAGATACATCGGCTACACATTCTGAGACAGAGGGGCGCAGTGAAAAGACAGAAAAGTATTAAAACACAGAGAGACGCAAGAGACAATATTTATTTATTATTTATTTTTGGGGAAGCCTGGCTTCCCACAGAACTATCTGTAGAAAGGGTTCTACATGGAACCCAAAGGGGTTCTTCAAAGGTTTATCCTATTGGGAGAGTCGAAGAACCCTTTAAGATTCTACGGTTCTAGCTCCTTTCGTACCTCTCTACCCCCCTCCCCGCTCTCTCTTCCAAATGTTTCTCTCTCTCTCTCCATCCCTCTCTCTGGAGGCCCATTTCCCCTCATCATACTCTATAATTATATCACTGTCGCATGGAAAGGCAAATGTGTTGGAATACTGAAGGAAGGTTAATTAACACCTGTCTTTATCTAAACTTTCTCAGCGGTGGTTATTAGGGTATTAGCTACTCTGAAAATTATTATGAAGCCCTCTCTATAATTAACCTGAGGTTATTTAGGTAGCTCTGAGAGGACGGGGGGCTTGTCTGTCTCAACTGCTGCTGCTGGGCACAAACTTTGGTCGGAACATTCACAATGAGAAGTGACATGCTGTTGTACTATTGTACATTGAAGAGATTCAAACACACATACAGTATATACTCAGTTTATTAGGTACACCAATCTAATACTGGGTCGGACCACCATTTCCCTCCAGAACAGAGTTCTTGGAAACATTTCTTAATTGGTATCAAGGGACCTAACCTGTGCCAGGAAAACATTCGCCATACCATTACACCACCGCCACCGGCCTGTACCGTTGACACCTGGCAGGATGGGGCCATGGATTTATGCTTCTTATGCCAAGTCCTGACAACTCGACATAAGGAAGGTGTTCCTAATGTTTTGTATACTTAGTGTCACTGTTGTTATATGTGTATCCTCATTCACGCTTGACTTCAGTCACTGTTACTCTACCCACAAGCAAGCACACAAGGCCCTCCATTGTCCCCCATTAGGCAAATCACATCATAAATCTATACTCCAGGTTCTTGTTTACAAATCGAAGCTCAAACAGGAACTACCCGTGAATCGCTCCGTTGAGAAATGGTCTTAGGAATCGGAGATTATGCAACAGAACTGATTTGCTAGCATTGATTGAAATATATTCCCGAGCCGATAACATCGACGAGCTAACCACCTCGGTCACTGGCTTCATTAGGAAATGCTTCGGCGACGTTGACGCCACAGTGAAGGTTCGCTGCATCCCCAATTAAAAGTTCTGGATTAACATAGAGGACAGGGTTACCACACACAAGGCTATTGCAGACAACCCTGAGCTTACGGCTAAAGACTGGAACACGTACAAGATGTCCCGCTACGACCTTAAAAGAGTCATCAAACAAGCGAAAGGACAATATAGGAATAAGGTGGAATCATATTACATAGGCATGTGGCGGAGGCTACAGTCCATTGCGGATTACAAAGGAAGACCCAGCCATGATCTGCCCAATGATACCTCTCTACCAGACGAACTCCATGCTTTTTATGCACGCCTCGACAATAACACAGTGCCGCGCGTGAGGGCCGGCGCTGACCCAGATGACTGGGTGATCTCGCTCTCTGAGGCCGACGTGAGTAAGGCTTTTAATCAGGTCAAAACTCGCAAGGCCGCAGGTCCGGATGGTATTCCAAGGTGCTTTCTCAGAACATTAGCAGAACAGCTGGCACCAATATTCACTGTCATTTTCAACCTCTCCTTGTCTCAGTCTGTAATCCCCACATGTCCTAAACTGACCACCATCATTCCTTCTCCCAACAACTCTAAGGCTTCATGCCACAATGACTACCGTCCTGTAGCACTCATCTGTAATCATGAAGTGCTGGTTATGGCACACATTAACTCCATCATCCCAGAAACCCTAGACCCACTCCAAATTGCATACCACCCCACTAAATCATCGATGATGGAATCTCAATTGCCATGCACGACTCATACACTATCATCAAGTTTGCTGATGACACAAAGGTGGTAGGCCTTATCACTGGCGACAATGAGACAGCCTACAAGGAGGAAGTCAGTGACCTGGCAGTGTGGTGCTGGGACAACAACCTCTCCCTCATCAGTAACACCAAGGAGCTGATCGTGGACTACAGGAAACGGGGGGACAAGCATGCCCTCATTCACATTGCTACAGTCGAGTGGGTCTAGAGCTTCAAGTTCCTCGGTGTCCAAATCACTAAGGACTTAAAATGGTCCACATGTGTGCATAGTTGTGAAGAAGGCGTGACAGCGCCACTTCCACCTCAGGAGGTGGAAAAAGTTTGGCATGGACCCTCAAATCCTCAAAAAGTTCTACAGCTGTACCATTGAGAGCATCGTGACTGGCTGCGTCACTGCTTGGTATGGCAACAGCATCGCCTTTGATCACATGGTGCTACAGAGGGTGGGGTTTGTATCATTTGATTTACACAACATGCCTACCACTTTGAAGATGCTAGATATTTTTTATTGTGAAACAAACAAAAAATAAGACAAATAAACAGAAAACTTGTGTGCATACCTATCCCCCCAATGTCATACTTTATAGAACCACCTTTTGCAGCAATTACAGCTGCAAGTCTCTTGAGATATGTCTCTATGAGTTGGCACATCTAGCCACTTAGATTTTTGCCCATTCTTCAAGGAAAAACTGCTCCAGCTCCTTCAAGTTGGATGGGTTTCCATGGTTACACACAAACACACACATACATACAATCATCATATAAGCTGCTTCTACTCTGTTATTCTTATATCTGCCTAGTCACCTTACCGACATACAGTACAAATCTACCTCCATCGCTGCACATTGTAAATGTGGCATTGGAACTGACCCTGTATACATTGCCTTCAGAAAGTATTCATAACCCTTGTCTTTTTCCACATCTTGTTGTGTTACAGCTTGAATTCAAAATGGAATAAATGTATATATTTTTTCTCACGCATCTACACACAATACCTAATAATGACAGTGAAAACGTGATTCAATTTTTTTTTCTCACATTTATTGAAAATTAAATACAGAAATATCTCATTTACATAATTATTCACACCCCTGAGACAATACTTTGCAGAAGCACCTTTGGCAGCGATTACAGCTGTGAGTCTTCCGGGTAAGTCTTTATGAGCTTTCCACACCTGGATTGTGCAACATTTGCCCATTATTCTTTTTAAAATTCTTTAAGCTCTGTAAAATTGGTTGTTGATCATTGCTAGGCTACTATTTTCAGGTCTTGCCGTAGATTTTCAAGTAGATTTAAGTCAAAACTGTAACTCAGCCACTCAGGAACAGTCACTGACTTCTTGGGAAGCAACTCCAGTGTAGATGTGGCCTTTTAGGTGTGTTTTAGGTTACTGTCCTGCTGAAAGGTGAATTAATCTCCCAGTGTCTGGTGGAATGCAGACTGAACCAGGTTTTCCTCTAGGATTGTGCATGTGGCTCTATTCTATTAATTCATTTTTTCTTAACGATTACAAACATACCCATAACATGATGCAGCCACCAGTATGCTTGAAAATATGAGTGATACTCAGTAATGTGATGTATTATATTTGTCCCAAACATAACACTTTGTGACTTTCTTTGCCACATTTTTGCAGTATTACTTTAGTGACTTGTTAAAGTTTCAGCTTTGATAATGGAAATACCTTTTAGACAAGGAAAAGGTGGAAAGATTTGGTGGTATAGTAAAGTTGGGGGAAAACATTTTAATATGAAAGGGATATCATCAGTCTTGTCTCAGGGGAGCATCTTACAGGGCATTTTACCATAGGGCCAATGGTTTGTCTGAGAGCCGTGGGCTGTAAAAGACTAAGAGGCTTAATCTCCCCAAAGTCATTAATAACTCAAGTCTTATTTGATTACATCTGCATGAGTTCTTTGGAGTGTGAGACAGGCCATTTCGACCAGGCGAAGTAGGACAGAGCACAAAACAAAAAAACATATTTAGAAAAACGGAAGAATCTTACTAAAGATGCACGCTGAAATATGAGTAATAGCCTCAAAGAAGGGATTGACTATTTGTTGAAAAAGATGGATGGTAATACTTGAACTGCAAGAATGTGTATTAAGATTAGTTTGTGACCAGAAACTAATGTGTGACCTGTGATATACTGTATATGCATAGCTCCCACTTTCATGCATTGGTGTCAGTGGTAGTTTTATGGGAATAAATGATGCACTTAAACTTAATCATAATTTAAATGTACTTGATACGTTATAACACACGACTGAGTAACTAAATCAGACGTAAGAGGCATTATCTCATAGCTGCCAATGTTCTCCCCATGTGGGAGAGAGGAATCCATGTCCCTGCAGTGGGGCAGCTGCTAGAGAAAATAAACCATTGTTCTTCATCCTAGCTACCACCTCACCACCAACCTCACCAGGTTCAGAATACAGAACAGTACCCTTCAACACAACATCACATCAAACTTTTTCTATACCAAAATTACAATACTACATACCGCACAATACATCAAGCTACCCAGGTGATAATGTATGCCGGAGAGTGCAAACAAGCTAGCTGTTAAAAAAAGTTATTCGTTTGGTAATGGTAAAACTGTTCACTCAAACCAGTGCTAATGTATGCAAATAATACAGGGAAGTATTTCGCCTGAGCTGAAGTAATTCTGGCTTGCCCAGTAGACATTTTTGTCACACAATGATGGTCCTACTCTATCAAACTAGTGACCGGGTGTCTATGGTAAGGCCTGTTTTTGTTTTTATTGTAGATTGAAAGATTGCACCCTTAAAACAAATCTTACAATATGAAACAAAAGGAAATTAAACTAGACACTCATCGTTTTCTCACAGTGCAGGAGTTGTTTTGATTTACATCCCGGAAACTACTATAGCAGTTGTCAGTGTTTGATTGAACAGGGCTTTGAGAGGTTTATGTGACCCTAGTCTATGCGTCATGGTGGAGAAATGGCTTCAACAACCCCCTCTATAATATTAACAAGGCCTCCTCTAAGCCTGTACTCATCATATAACTTTGGATATGTTTGGACGTTCACCATAAACATTTCCCCATTAACAGGCAGATACTACAGTAGTTCCCAGCATAATCTGTGATTGCAGGTTTGTAATGTTATTCATGTACCAGGAATAATATTACCACACGACATGTGCGGACATGATTGTTTTGTTTTACATTGCACAGTGTCACGACTCCTACCGAAGGTGGCTCCCCTTCCTGTTCGGGTGGCGCTCGGCGGTCGTCGTCACTGGCCTACTAGCTGCCACTGATCCTTTTCCCCCTTTCTGTTTATTGGTTTCACCTGTTTTGTGTTTAGGCTGATTAGTCGGGCTATGTTAACCAGTAGGCCCGCCTGCTCTTTGTGTGGGATTGTTTCTGTGACTAGTGTGCACGTTTGAGGTTAACGTGTTTCCCATTTCATGGGTTTTTGCTGGACTGTTTAAGTCCCCGTGTTTGGGGCATTTGTTTTGTGCGCGCCCTGTGTTTCGTGGGGTGGCTTATGTTCGCCGTTTGTGCATTAAATAGCACTACCCTGAACTCACTGCTTCCTGCGCCTGATTTTTCACCCACTGCACCCAGATCGTTACACACAGAGTTCAACAACTCAAGCCGGGGAATATTCTAAACATTTACATTATATTTACATTTAAGTCATTTAGCAGACGCTCTTATCCAGAGCGACTTACAAATTGGTGCTTTCACCTTATGACATCCAGTGGAACAGCCACTTTACAATAGTGCATCTAAGTCTTTTAAGGGGGGTGAGAAGGATTACTTTATCCTATCCTAGGTATTCCTTAAAGAGGTGGGGTTTCAGGTGTCTCCCTGGAAGGTGGTGATTGACTCCGCTGTCCTGGCGTCGTGAGGGAGTTTGTTCCACCATTGGGGGGCCAGAGCAGCGAACAGTTTTGACTGGGCTGAGCGGGAACTGTACTTCCTCAGTGGTAGGGAGGCGAGCAGGCCAGAGGTGGATGAACGCAGTGCCCTTGTTTGGGTGTAGGGCCTGATCAGAGCCTGGAGGTACTGAGGTGCCGTTCCCCTCACAGCTCCGTAGGCAAGCACCATGGTCTTGTAGCGGATGCGAGCTTCAACTGGAAGCCAGTGGAGAGAGCGGAGGAGCGGGGTGACGTGAGAGAACTTGGGAAGGTTGAACACCAGACGGGCTGCGGCGTTCTGGATGAGTTGTAGGGGTTTAATGGCACAGGCAGGGAGCCCAGCCAACAGCGAGTTGCAGTAATCCAGACGGGAGATGACAAGTGCCTGGATTAGGACCTGCGCCGCTTCCTGTGTGAGGCAGGGTCGTACTCTGCGGATGTTGTAGAGCATGAACCTACAGGAACGGGCCACCGCCTTGATGTTAGTTGAGAACGACAGGGTGTTGTCCAGGATCACGCCAAGGTTCTTAGCGCTCTGGGAGGAGGACACGATGGAGTTGTCAACCGTGATGGCGAGATCATGGAACGGGCAGTCCTTCCCCGGGAGGAAGAGCAGCTCCGTCTTGCCGAGGTTCAGCTTGAGGTGGTGATCCGTCATCCACACTGATATGTCTGCCAGACATGCAGAGATGCGATTCGCCACCTGGTCATCAGAGGGGGGAAAGGAGAAGTTTAATTGTGTGTCGTCTGCATAGCAATGATAGGAGAGACCATGTGAGGTTATGACAGAGCCAAGTGACTTGGTGTATAGCGAGAATAGGAGAGGGCCTAGAACAGAGCCCTGGGGGACACCAGTGGTGAGAGCGCGTGGTGAGGAGACAGATTCTCGCCACGCCACCTGGTAGGAGCGACCTGTCAGGTAGGACGCAATTCAAGCATGGGCCGCGCCGGAGATGCCCAACTCGGAGAGGGTGGAGAGGAGGATCTGATGGTTCACAGTATCGAAGGCAGCCGATAGGTCTAGAAGGATGAGAGCAGAGGAGAGAGATTTAGCTTTAGCAGTGCGGAGTGCCTCCGTGATACAGAGAAGAGCAGTCTCAGTTGAATGACTAGTCTTGAAACCTGACTGATTTGGATCAAGAAGGTCATTCTGAGAGAGATAGCGGGAAAGCTGGCCAAGGACGGCACGTTCAAGAGTTTTGGAGAGAAAAGAAAGAAGGGATACTGGTCTGTAGTTGTTGACATCGGAGGGATCGAGTGTAGGTTTTTTCAGAAGGGGTGCAACTCTCGCTCTCTTGAAGACGGGAGGGACGTAGCCAGCGGTCAGGGATGAGTTGATGAGCGAGGTGAGGTAAGGGAGAAGGTCACCGGAAATGGTCTGGAGAAGAGAGGAGGGGATAGGGTCAAGCGGGCAGGTTGTTGGGCGGCAGCCCGTCACAAGACGCGAGATGTCATCTGGAGAGAGAGGGGAGAAAGAGGTCAGAGCACAGGGTAGGGCAGTGTGAGCAGAACCAGCGGTGTCGTTTGACTTAGCAAACGAGGATCGGATGTCGTCGACCTTCTTTTCAAAATGGTTGACGAAGTCATCTGCAGAGAGGGAGGAGGGGGAGGGGGAGGAGGATTCAGGAGGGAGGAGAAGGTGGCAAAGAGCTTCCTAGGGTTAGAGGCAGATGCTTGGAATTTAGAGTGGTAGAAAGTGGCTTTAGCAGCAGAGACAGAGGAGGAAAATGTAGAGAGGAGGGAGTGAAAGGATGCCAGGTCCGCAGGGAGGCGAGTTTTCCTCCATTTCCGCTCGGCTGCCCGGAGCCCTGTTCTGTGAGCTCGCAATGAGTTGTCGAGCCACGGAGCGGGAGGGGAGGACCGAGCCGGCCTGGAGGATAGGGGACATAGAGAGTCAAAGGATGCAGAAAGGGAGGAGAGGAGGGTTGAGGAGGCAGAATCAGGAGATAGGTTGGAGAAGGTTTGAGCAGAGGGAAGAGATGATAGGATGGAAGAGGAGAGAGTAGCGGGGGAGAGAGAGCGAAGGTTGGGACGGCGCGATACCATCCGAGTAGGGGCAGTGTGGGAAGTGTTGGATGAGAGCGAGAGGGAAAAGGATACAAGGTAGTGGTCGGAGACTTGGAGGGGAGTTGCAATGAGGTTAGTGGAAGAACAGCATCTAGTAAAGATGAGGTCGAGCGTATTGCCTGCCTTGTGAGTAGGGGGGAAGGTGAGAGGGTGAGGTCAAAAGAGGAGAGGAGTGGAAAGAAGGAGGCAGAGAGGAATGAGTCAAAGGTAGACGTGGGGAGGTTAAAGTCGCCCAGAACTGTGAGAGGTGAGCCGTCCTCAGGAAAGGAGCTTATCAAGGCATCAAGCTCATTGATGAACTCTCCGAGGGAACCTGGAGGGCGATAAATGATAAGGATGTTAAGCTTGAAAGGGCTGGTAACTGTGACAGCATGGAATTCAAAGGAGGCGATAGACAGATGGGTAAGGGGAGAAAGAGAGAATGACCACTTAGGAGAGATGAGGATCCCGGTGCCACCACCCCGCTGACCAGAAGCTCTCGGGGTGTGCGAGAACACGTGGGCGGACGAAGAGAGAGCAGTAGGAGTAGCGGTGTTGTCTGTGGTGATCCATGTTTCCGTCAGTGCCAAGAAGTCGAGGGACTGGAGGGAGGCATAGGCTGAGATGAACTCTGCCTTGTTGGCCGCAGATCGGCAGTTCCAGAGGCTACCGGAGACCTGGAACTCCACGTGGGTCGTGCGCGCTGGGACCACCAGATTAGGGTGGCCGCGGCCACGCGGTGTGGAGCGTTTGTATGGTCTGTGCAGAGAGGAGAGAACAGGGATAGACAGACACATAGTTGACAGGCTAGAGAAGAGGCTACGCTAATGCAAAGGAGATTGGAATGACAAGTGGACTACACGTCTCGAATGTTCAGAAAGTTAAGCTTACGTAGCAAGAATCTAATTGACTAAAATGATTAAAATGATACAGTACTGCTGAGGTAGGCTAGCTGGCAGTGGCTGCGTTGTTGACTTTGTAGGCTAGCTGGCAGTGGCTGCGTTGTTGACACTACACTAATCAAGTCGTTCCGTTGAGTGTAAAGTTTCTACAATGCTGCTATTCGGGGGCTAGCTGGCTAGCTAGCAGTGTTGATTACGTTACGTTGCGTTAAAAGAACGACAATAGCTGGCTAGCTAACCTAGAAAATCGCTCTAGACTACACAATTATCTTTGAAACAAAGACGGCTATGTAGCTAGCTATGTAGCTAGCTACGATCAAACAAATCACACCGTTGGGACTGTAATGAAATGAAATGAAAATGTGATACTACCTGTGGAGCGAAGCGGAATGCGACCGGAATGCGAAAGTTCTATTCAGTAGACGTTGGCTAGCTGTTGGCTAGCTAGGAGTGACTCCTACGTTAAGGACGACAAATAGCTGGCTAGCTAACCTCGGTAAATTAAGATAATCACTCTAAGACTACACACTCTATAAACTACACAATTATCTTGGATACGAAGACAGCAAAGACAACTATGTAGCTAGCTAACACTACACTAATCAAGTCGTTCAGTTGAGTGTGATAGTTACTACAGTGCTACGGTAGACGGTGAACGTTTGCTAGCTGCCTAGCTGCTGGGCAGATAGGAGGACGACGAAATACGATAATTACGCAATTATCACTAAGACTACACACTCTAAACTACACAATTATCTTGGATACGAAGACAGCAAAGACAACTATGTAGCTAGCTAACACTACACTAATCAAGTCGTTCAGTTGAGTGTGATAGTTACTACAGTGCTACGGTAGACGGTGAACGTTTGCTAGCTGGCTAGCTGCTGGGCAGATAGGAGGACGACGAAATACGATAATTACGCAATTATCTTTGATACAAAGACGGCTATGTAGCTAGCTAAGAAGAAATTGCTAAGATTAGACAAATCAAACCGTTGTACTATAATGAAATGTAATGAAATGTAATGAAAAGTTATACAACCTGCAGACCGAAGCAGACCGAAGCGCGGTCACATAGGCTAAACCTCACCACCAGTAGCCTTGAACCTACAGTTCTTCGTAATTGTTTATACACTTAAACTGGCCCATGAGGCACTATGACCCAAACCTTTCAATAGTAATTATTTTATTAGAACCATACACCAAATCTGCAATACTACTGGCACATGTTCTGCTTAAGACTCAATTTGCAATTCTATAACAAACATTTTGCAAAACACAAATATTGGAGAACAATTACCAGACAGGACACGGGAGTAAAGTTCAGTGTGGTTTAGCAAAAACATCTCATGCCCTACAGCCCCCGGGGCAATCGTGTGCGTGTGCAATTCCTATTAGGTAACAGCATAGTAACTAATATAGACATAGATCACCGATACTACAAACACAAAACACAATACTCTACATGTGGCACAACCTTCACAACTAAAATCTTGAGTACTTCTGTGTTTGGAGAACAATGGAAACTAACTTGGCAGAGAGAGGTAGAGGTGGAGTGGAGGGGGGTTAGAGGTAGAGGTGAAGTTGGAGATGGATTAAGACCAAGAACAAGGAAAGTAATCTCTGATGAAATTCGGGCGACTGTGGTGGATCATGTTGTCAACCATGGTTTGACATTAAGAGGGGCAAAAGGTGCAGCCCAATCTGAACAACTTCACTGTATCATCCATCATCCGGAAGTTCCAAAATGAGAATAGGTATGTACTGCAGACAAGGGACCTATCTACTACTTGTACTTCACAGTAGTACAACATAAAGCAAAGTAAAGACTGTAGTTTCCAATTCACACTGTAAGGGGAAACAAAGTAAACCGATTTAATATATTACTGTATGTATGAAATTCGGATCTCTACTACTTTGTAACATGTTTATCCTGTATACTGTATTACTGTAGTGTTTACTGTACTGTATGCTATTTGTTTTTTTTTAACTGAAAGAAGACCACCACGTGGTGGTAGAAAGCATCTATTTACAGAGGAACAGGAGGCTGCCATTGTGCAAATGCGACCGACCGGCTCGATTCATTCTTAAGTAGCAAAATGATGTGTTTTTTATTTTATTTTTTTACATTGGATTAAAGGAGAGACTCCGAGCTAGAAAATGATGTATCATACACTACAGTTGAGGAACAACGGGAAAGTAATTCTGCTTTGAAAATGTATAAACTTGTAACCTCACTTTTGAGAAAATGGCCGTTGAATGTTATTGGTACACCTACTGGAGAGCTCTTCTTTGTCTACACCCATTCAGCATTGTTCACACCCTCTTAAGCTTTAGCCGCACCCATATCCTTAACTTCTTAAGGTATAGGGGGCAGCATTTTCACTTTTGGATAAATAGCGTGCCCAATTTCAACTTCCTATTACTCATGCCAAGAATAAGATATGCATGTTATTAGTAAATTTGGATAGAAAACACAGAAGTTT
The DNA here is from genome assembly GCF_034236695.1 of Oncorhynchus nerka. Lineage (NCBI taxonomy): Eukaryota > Metazoa > Chordata > Actinopteri > Salmoniformes > Salmonidae > Oncorhynchus > Oncorhynchus nerka. The sequence goes on along the minus strand of NC_088423.1, from coordinate 39,764,006 downwards.
CTAAAACTGTTTGAATCATGTCTGTGAGTATAACAGAACTTATGTAGCAGGCAAATCCCAGAGGACTAACCGTTCAGATTTTGGACTGGATGTCACCAGTCTTTGGAATTTGGTTGAAGCTATTCCTTTGTGCAATGATGACGTACGGCCATCTAGGAACTGCGTAACACTGTTGAGAGTTGGGCAAGACTTGAAAAGTAGCTTGGTTTGTTGTCTTCCTGTATTGAACACAGATAGACCCGTCTTCAATTTGATCGATTATTAACGTTTAAAAATACCTAAAGTTTTATTACAAAAGTATAGTTTGAAAGTTTACAGGCAACTTTTGAAATATTTTGTAGTGACGTTGTGCAATTTGGAAGCTGTTTTTTCTGGATCAAACGCGCCAAATAAATGGACATTTTGGATATATATGGACGGAATTCATCGAACAAAAGGACCAATTGTGATGTTTATGGGACATATTGGAGTGCCATCAAAAGAAGCTCGTCAAAGGTAAGGCATGTTTTATATTTTATTTCTGCATTTTGTGTAGCGCCTGCAGGGTTGAAATATGCTACCCTCTTTGTTTACTTGTCACGAATCCCGCTTCCTGAGTCTGTGTTTGCCTGTGTTTCTGTCCTGGAGTGTGTTTCCGGTGTCCTGGAACGCACCCTGTCTGGTTGCCGGGCGAATTAGCTTGTTGGGAGATCGATGTTCACCCGCACCTGTATCCCATCAGTAATCTGCACACCTGTCCTGATCATCACCTCTCCCCTTCAAAAGCTCTGACCTGACATCCATTCCCTGACGGATCGTTAGCCATGAACAGTATGTTGTGCCCACGAACCAGCCTCCAGTTTATAGAGTTTGTTTTGTTTTGTTTTATTGTTTTGTACGTCTTGCTTGCCTTTAACTTACCGCCGTTTGTTTTGTCTACAGCCATTCACCCGGAACCCATACCCCATCCCTGTCTGCTCGTCGCCAGTGTGTTGTTATCCATTGGATCTGCCTATCCACTCCCATCAACCCACCTCCGCTGCCCGCTCCTCCACCCGGAACTATCTACCTCCACGTTCTCATTGATTAATAAATACTCACCATCTTTATACTCACCTTGTCCTGGTCTGCTTCTGGGTCCAATTCTGGTAAACCTTGACATTACTGTTGTGCTATCATCAGATAATAGCTTCTTATGTTTCCGCCGAAAAGCCTTTTTAAAATCTGACATGTTGGCTGGATTCACAACGAGTGTAGCTTTAATTTAGTATCTTACATGTGTGATTTAATGAAAGTTTGATTTTTTACATTTTATTTGAATTTGCCGCGCTGCATTTTCCCTGGCTTTTAGCCAAGTGGGACGCAAGCGTCCCCTATACCATAAGAAGTTAAGGGTTGATCCGAGCGTTCTGTCCTAACAACAGCACCCACGCTAACTGGCTAACGTTGGCTAGCTTGCTAGAACAGCTCACTCTGACCATTTCACTCGCCCTAGCAGAGCTAGTTAGGCTGTTTTTATGTTATCCAGAGCATTACTGACTGCAACTGTGCTGCTGGCAACAAATTACGCTTTTTTTCCAACGTTTACTGACACCGGCCATATTCAACAGTTGTTGAGTGTTCGTAAATTTGTCAGTTATTTTTGTGAATTTATTATCTACGTCTATCAACAGTTGTCGTAGTGACGTCATTAACATTTTACTGAAATGGTTACTTGCATAGTGGAGTATTTTATTAAGACATCTAACTAGCTAGCTAAACAATGAACCATAATCCCAACTCATGACGCTACTACCCTGCATGAATCTGCAGGTTCAGTGTTAGCTAGCTAACATTAGACTATAATTAGCAAAGACAAATGCCTCTGAGATACAAATAATATTACGACACAGAGCAAACAAGTAACATTAGCTAGCTGACCTAACAGCAGTCAAGCACCCAAACAAACTGGCTAACGTTAGCTACAGTGGCTTGCAAAGGATTCACCCCCCTTGGCATTTTTTCTATATTGTTGCCTTACAACCTGGAATTAAAATAGATTTTTTGGGGGACTTTGTATAATTTGAATTGCACAACAAAGATGCAAAATATGTTTTATTGTGAAACAAAGAAATATGACCAAAAAACTGAAAACTTGAGGGTGCATAACTATTCAACCCCCCAAAAGTCAATACTTTGTAGAACCACCTTTTGCTGCAAGTCTCTTGGGGTATGTCTCTATAAGCTTGGCACATCTAGCCACTGGGAGTTTTGGCCATTATTCAAGGCAAAATTGCTCAAGCTCCTTCAAGTTGGATGGGTTCTGCTGGTGTACAGAAATCTTTAACTTCTTTGAGATAGGGGGCGCTCTTTTAATTTTGGGATAAAAAACGTTCCCGTTTTAAACAAGATATTTTGTCACGAAAGGATGCTCGACTATGCATGTAATTGACTGCTTTGGAAAGAAAAAACTCTGACGTTTCCAAAACTACAAAGATATTATCTGTGAGTGCCCCAGAACTGATGCTACAGGCGAAACCAAGATGAAACTTCAAACAGGAAATTAGCAGGATTTTTGACGCTCTGTTTTTCATTGTCTCCTTATATGGCTGTAAAAGCGCCACGAATTAGCCTGCCCTTTCTATCGTTTCTCCAAGTTGTCTGCAGCATTGTGACGTATTTGTAGGCATATCATTGGAAGATTGGCCATAAGAGACTACATTTACCAGGGGTCCGCCCGGTGTCCTTTGTTGAAATTGTTGCGTAATCTCCAAGCTGCTCGCATTCATCCATGTGATTGAGACAGAGGAGACTTCCAGGAATGATATATCATGAAGAGATATGTGAAAAACACCTTGAGGGTTGATTCTAAACAACGTTTACCATGTTTCAGTCGATATTATGGAGTTAATGTGGAAGAAAGTTTGGCGTTTGGATGAATGAATTTTCGTTTTTTTTGGTAGCCAAACATGACGCAGAAAACGGACCGATTTCTCCTGCACAAATAATCTTTCAGGAAAAACTGAACATTTGCTATCTAACTGAGAGTCTCCTCATTGAAAACATCCGAAGTTCTTCAAAGGTAAATGATTTTATTTGAATGGTTTTCTGTTTTTTGTAAAAAATGTTGCCTGCTGAATGCTAACGCTAAATGCTAACGCTAAATGCTAACGCTAGCTATCAATACTGTTACACAAATGCTTGTTTTGATATGGTTGAGAAGCATATTTTTGAAAATCTGAGATGACAGTGTTGTTAACAAAAAGCTAAGCTTGTGAGCCAATATATTTATTTAATTTCATTTGCGATTTTCATGAATAGTTAACGTTATGTTATGCTAATGAGCTTGCTGATAGATTTACACAATCCTGAATAAAAAAAAAATTCTTAGCTAAACGTGACACACAAAATGGAGCGATTTCTCCTAAACAAATAAACATCAGAAGTTCTTCAAAGGTAAATTATTTTATTTGAATGGTTTTCTGTTTTTTGTGAAAATATTGCCTGCTGAATGCTAACGCTAAATGCTATGCTAACGCTAACGCTAAATGCTGTTACACAAATGCTTTTGCTGTGGTTGAGAAGCATATTTTTGAAAATCTGAGATGACAGTGTTGTTAACAAAAGGCTAAGCTTGAGAGCTAGCATATTTATTTAATTTCATTTGCGATTTTCATGAATAGTTAACGTTGCGTTATGGTAATGAGCTTGAGGCTGTATTCACGATCACGGATCCGGGATGGCTCGACGCAAGAAGTTACCCTCTTGCTTCTACTCGGGACGCTTGCGTCCCAACTAGAGCTCTGGAAATGCAAATGCGCTACGCTAAATGCTAATAGTATTAGTTAAAACTCAAACGTTCATTAAAATACACATGCAGGGTATCGAATTAAAGCTACACTCGTTGTGAATCCAGGCAACAAGTCAGATTTTTAAAATGCTTTTCGGCGAAAGCATGAGAAGCTATTATCTGATAGCATGTAACACCCCAAAAGACCCGCAGGGGACGTAAACAAAATAATTAGCATTTCGGCGTTACACAAACCGCACAATAAAATAGAAAACAGTCATTACCTTTCACCATCTTCTTTGTTGGCACTCCTAGATGTCCCATAAACACTATTGGGTCTTTATTTCGATTAAATCGGCCCATATAAAGCCAAGATATCGTTATATGTAGACTGTGTGATAAACGAAAAAAACATCGTTTCAAAACGTAACGTCATTTATTAAAATTCAAAAAGTCGACGATAAACTTTCACAAAACACTTCGAAATACATTTGTAATGCAACTTTAGGTATTAGTAAACGTTAATAAGCGATAAAATTCATCAGGAGGCGATGTAAAGATCATTAGCTGTCCGTCTGGAAAAATGTCCGGCTAGAAACTCAACGAAAATATCCGGTCCTAGACCTAAGGAAATACGGTGCCCTGCATGTGTTTGACCAAGAAAAAACTCGAAGGGAAATGACAAGACTCTAGACACCGTGTGGAAGCTGTAGGTACTGCAACCTCAGTCAATTAATTGTGGTTCACCTTTATCAATGGGTTCAAGTAGCGCATGGATATATTTTCCCATTTTCAGTGATCAGTTTTTCCTGTGATTTTCGATGTAAATGCCGTTCTGGTAAAGCCACAGCAGTGATTTAACCAGTTTTATAAACGTCTGAGTGTTTTCTATCCACACAGACTAAGCAAATGCATATACTATATTCCTGGCATGAGTAGCAGGGCGCTGAAATGTTGCGCGATTTTTAACAGAATGTTCAAAAAAGTAGAGGGTAGAAGGAAGAGGTTAACAAACTATAGTTTTGGCAAGTCGGTTAGGACATCTACTTTGTGCATGACAAGTATTTTTTTAAAGAATTGTTAACAGACAGATTATTTCACTTAATTCATTGTATCACAATTCCAGTGGGTCAGAAAGTTTAGATACACTAAGTTGACTGTGCCTTTAAACAGCTTGGACAATTCCAGAAAATGATGTCATGACTTTAGAATCTTCTGATATGCTAAATGACATCATTTGAGTCAATTGGAGTTGTACCTGTGGATGTATTTCAAGACCTATCTTCAAACTCAGTTCCTCTTTGCTTGACATAATGAGAAAATCAAAAGAAATCAGCCAAGACCTCAGAAAACAAATGGTAGACCTCCACAAGTCTGGTTCATCCTTGGGAGCAATTGCCTGAAGGTACCATGTTCATCTGTACAAACAATAGTACGCAAGTATAAACACCATGGGACCATGCAGCCGTCATACCGCTCAGGAAGGAGATTAGTTCTGTCTCCTAGATATGAACGTACATTGGTGCGAAAAGTGCAAATCAATCCCAGAACAGCAAAGGACCTTGTGAAGATGCTGGACGAAACAGATACAAAAGTATCTATATCCACAGTAAAATAAGTCCTTTATCAACATAACCTGAAAGGCCGCTCAGCAAGGAAGAAGCAACTGCTCCAAAACCTCCATAAAAAAAGCCAGACTACGGTTTGCAACTGCACATGCGGACAAAGATCGTACTTTTTGGAGAAATGTTCTCTGGTCTGATGAAACAAAAATATAACTGTTTGGCCATAATGACCATCATTATGTTTGCAGGAAAAAAGGGGAGGCTTGCAAGCGAATGAACACCATCCCAACCGTGAAGCATGCGGGTGGCAGCATCATGTTGTGGGGGTGCTTTGCTGCAGAAGAGTCTGGTGCACTTCACAAAATAGATGGCATCATGAGGTCAGAAATTATGTGGATATACATGTTGTTTTAATACATCTCAAGACATCAGTTAGGTAGTTAGGGCTTGGTCGCAAATGGGTCTTCCAAATGGACAATGACCCCAAGCAAACTTCGAAAGCTGTAGCAAAATGGCTTAAGGACAACAAAGTCAAGGTATTGGGGTGGTCATCACAAAGCCCTGACCTCAATCTAATAGAACATTTGTGGGCAGAACTGAAAAAGTGTGTGCGAGCAAGGAGGCCTACACACCTGACTCAGTTACACCAGCTCTGTCAGGAGGAACGGGCCACAATTCACCCAACTTATTTTGAGAAGCTTGTAGAAGGCTAGCCAAAACATTTGACCCAAGTTAAACAATTTAAAGGCAATGCTACCAAATGCTAATTGAGTATATGTAAACTTCTGACCCACTGGGAATGTGATGAAAGCGAATGTGAAATAAAAGCTTAAATAAATCATTCTCTCTACTATTATTCTAACATTTCACATTCTTAAAAAAAGTGGTGATCCTAACTTACCTAAGACAGGGAATTTTTACGAGGATTAAATGTCTGTAATTATGAAAAACTGAGTTTAAATGTAGTTTGCTAAGTTGTATGTAAACTTCCGACTTCAACTGTAGTTTCCTCAAACGAGTCAGAAATGGTAGTTGAAAATAATGCTATAAGACTGCGAGAAATCCAACAACAGATGATTAAAAACCACTCCATCTTCCATAACATCAGAGAGAGCTTATCAACCAAAGCCTGCATCCTCAAGGAAGAGAGAGTTCACCATCTCCGGATGTCAATCTACCCATTTGATAGGAATTCCCAAAGAGTGAAGGATAAATGGCACGAATATGTGAAAGTAAGTAATGTACTAGCATTAGACTCTTGAAACCTTAGAAACGCATTGATGTTGCCAGTAAAGTTTACTATTCAACAATTATAGTATTTACTGTCATTTCAGAGAATCATGTAGTTGGATGCAAGTCCCATCCCCCGGGAACTCATATTCATAGATGTAGTTGGATTCAATTTAGCGAAGATGAGGAGGAGAAGGAACATCATTGGTCAATGCCTGGCCAGCGTGGGGGAAATGTCACCATATGCACAGCTATGAGCCACAATGGGGTCCTCCACCACCATGCCACCCTTGGACCATACAACACTGACCATATCCTTCATTTCATGAACACATCTTATTCAGCCAGAGCAGAGAGGTCCAGGTGATCCTGAGCAGCAAATGTGTGTTCTAATTTGGGACAACGTGAGTTTCCATCGGGATACTCATTTCCGCAACGGGTTTGATGATTATCCCAGGTTTACAATGCTCTATCTCCCACCATATTCTTAATTTCTCAAACCCACTGAGGAGTTGTTTTCAGCATGGCGGTGGAAGGTGTATGATTGAAAACCCCATGAACATATGGCCCTTCCCAAGGAAATGGAGGAGGCCTGTGGTCACATTACAGCAGAGTCCTGTCAGGTATGGAAAACTGCAATAAAATAATTTATAATCCTTGTCTCCAGTAACATTGGTGAGACAACAGGCCTTTTCGTGATTATTCACAACTTGAAATAGACATCACCTGAATTCTCTCAAATGGATGATTCGGAGAAAATGAGAGTAAAGTCAATGCCTGATTTATTTTGGGGGAAATGCATTGTGTGTAGGAAAACACTAGGGTCATATGTTAACAGGTTAGAAGTCAGGAGGCTGCTGAGAGACAATGGCTCATAATAATGTCTAGAACGGCGCAAATGCATAGTCACCTTAACTCTACCTACATGTACATATTACCTCAATTTTCTCTGTGAATATCAATGGTGTCGCTCTTGCTGCGGGTGATTCTCTGATCCACCTCCACGCAAACGACACCATTCTGTATACATCTGGGCTTCGGACACTGTGTTAAACTTGTTCAGGATAGGGGGCGATATTTCCCCTTTGGATGAATTGCATGGCCATAGTAAACTGCATAAAAATCTGTCCTAAATTGCTCATATATGCAAATGATTATTATTATTGGATAGAAAACACTCGGAAGCTTCTAAAACCGTTTGAATTATGTCTGTGAGTATGACAGAACTCACAGGGCAGGCAATCTTCCAAACTAGTTTTGAGATCCTGAAAGTTGGGGCAACTTTGACGTCATCGCCCCCTCCCTTCCCAACAAGTTATGGATCTGGAAACACTTCCTATGTCTTCCACTAGATGTCCTCATTCAGTAGAGCATTTAATTGTGCAAATGCTGTGAACTTTGACCCAATGAGGCGAAAAACTTTGAGTGTCGCGAGGATTTCCATGTGCGTTAGGGCGCGCTTTGGGCACAGAGCTTCCTTTGTTCCAGCTAGCCCTAGATGAACTAGGATTGTCCGGTTGGAATGCCATTCGTTTTGTACGTTTATAACATCCTAAAGCTTGATTCTGCACTTAGTTTGACCAGTTTAGTCGACCTATAATATGTCATTTGGAAGTTTTGATGCGCAATTATTCTCGACCAGAAGTAATTTTTTGGGCATTTGAGCTGAAAGTGGTAGCATATGCTACTACATGGACACTAGAATTGAAACAAAACGATGTATTTGGTAAGTATGACTCCTTCCACTACATTCTGATCGAAGACCATCAAAGGTAAGGGAATATTTCTGTTGTAATTTTGTATTTCTGTTTACTCCAACATAGCGGAGAAATATTGTTACGTCTGAGCGCCGTCTCAGGTTATTGCATAGTCAACTAATTCTGTAACGTTAAAAACAAATCTGACACAGCGGTTGCATTAAGAACCAGTGTATCTTTCTAACTATATGTAGAACATGTATCTTTAGTCAAAGTTTATGATGAGTATTTCTGTTATCTGGCCGTAGCTTTCTATAATTTCTCCGGACATTTCTGATAATTTTATGAACATGGAGTCAATGTAAACCGTGATTTATGGATAAAAATGCATATTATCGAACAAAACATAAATGTACTGTGTAACATGTCATATGACTGTCATCTGATGAAGATTTTCAAAAGGTTAGTCAATGATTTATTTTTTAATCCTGCTTTCATAATTTTATATTTTTTTCTGGGACAAAATGGCTGCCTCTTGTCTTTGTTTCGGTGGTGGTCTAATATAAATATGTGCTGTATTTTCGCCGTAAAACATTTAAAAAATCTGACATGCTGGGTAGATGAACAAGGTGTTTATCTTTCATTTGAGGTATTGGACTTGTTAATGTGTGGAGGTTAAATATTTCTAAGAATATTTTTGCATTCCCTGCGCCACCGTTTCAGCTGAACGGGGGGGGGGGACGTTCCCTGAGAGGAACCCCTCGCGTTAACGGGTTTCAACGCCAACACTCCTTCCGTGGCCTCCAACTGCTCTTAAATGCTAGTAAAACGAAATGCATGCTCTTCAACCGATCGCTGCCCGCACCTGCACGCCCGAATAGCATCACTACTCTGGACGGTTCCGACTTAGATTATGTGGACAACTATAAATACCTAGGTGTCTGGCTAGACTGTAAACTCTCCTTCCAGACTCACATTAAGCATCTCCAATCCAAAGTTAAATCTAGAACCAGCTTCCTATTTCACAACAAAGCCTCCTTCACTCATGCTGCCAAACATACCCTCGTAAAACTGACTATCCTACAGATCCTTGACTTCGGCGATGTCATTTACAAAATAGCCTCCAACACTCTACTCAGCAAATTGGATGCAGTCTATCACAGTGCCATACGTTTTGTCACCAAAGCCCCATATACTACCCTGTATGCTCTCGTTGGCTGGTCCTCGCTACATAATCGTGACCAAACCCACTGGCTCCAGGTCATCTATAAGTCTTTGTTAGGTTAAGCTCCACCTTATCTCAGCTCACTGGTCACCATAGCAACACCCACCCTAGCATGAGTTCCAGTAGGTATATTACACTGGTCATCCCCAAAGCCAACACCTCCTTTGTCCGCCTTTCCTTTCAGTTCTCTGCTGCCAATGACTGGAACAAATTGCAAAAAATCACTGAAGTTGGAGACTTATATCTCCCTCACTAACTTTAAGCATCAGCTGTCAGAGCAGCTTACCAATCGCTGCAGCTGTACACAGCCCATCTGTAATTAGCCCATCCAACCAACCAACCACCAACCTTTATCCCCATTTTTTTCCTGCTCTTTTGCACACCAGTATTTCTACTTGCACATCCTCATCTGCAGATATATCACTCCAGTGTGAATTGCTAAATTGTAATTACTTCGCCACCATTGGCCTGTTTATTGTCTTACCTTACTTCATTTGCACACACTGTACACAGATTTTTCTATTGTGTTATTGACTGTATGATTGTTTATCCCATGTGTAACTCTGTGTTGTTTTTGTCGCACTGCTTTGCTTTATCTTTGCCAGGTCGAAGTTGTAAATAAGAACTTGTTCTCAACTGGCCTACCTGGTTAAATAAAGGTGAAATTAAAAATGTTTAAAATGACCTTGACTAGCCGGTGCCCCCACACATTGACTCTGTACCAGTACTCCCTGTATATAGCCTCGTTATTGTTATTTTACTGCTGCTGTTTAATAAATGTGTTACTTTTATATTCTATTTTTTTTACTTATCTATTTTTTACTGAACATGTATTTTTTCTTAAAACATCTTGAAGCATTGTTGGTTAAATGGCTTGTAGTAAGTAAGCATTTCACTGTAAGGTCTACACGTGTTGTATTCGGCACATGTGAAAAATAATTTGTATTTTGATTTGATTTTCATTTTAAATGGAATGGCATCAAACACCTAGAAACCCTGTGTTTGATGTATTTGATACCATTCCACCAATTCCGCTCCAGTCATTACCACAAGCCCATTCTCCCCAATTAAGGTGCCACCAACCTCCTGTGGTGTTTGTGTGGTTCAAGAAGAGGCTTTCAAATCAAAAGAAAACAGGAAATAATAGGGAACGATGTGGAGAGAAAATTACTACTTTTATAAATTAAGTCTGCTCCTAGAAGAAGAATGTTGTTCCTAGAATAAACGTTATTATATTTTTAAATAGATTGATTGATACTTTTAATTTAAACGATCTCCTTAACTTTGATCTGAGAGTTTAAAATTAAACAGCCTTTTCAGCCAGTTTCAGTCTTCTCTTCTCTCTGCTATATTTCTATTTAATGCTGCTGCTTTACAAAGCCTCAAATTGTGAGTTCAATGGTCAGGAGAAATTGTGTTAATAATAACTACCTTTTCAATTCTCAATTGAAACAGAGGACAATGACAAAGCTTTGTTGCTGTTATGATTCTGCTTCCCGCTGGTTTAGAATGCAGAGACAATATTGTCCTTCCACCATAGACTGTTTCCTTCGAAGATAAATGTTAATTGTTTATTTTCCACATCATTACATAAAACCACCCAGAAAATCATTCTCCACCGAGGAAATTACTATCGGCGTGGCCTGATACATTTCAGTCTGGTCATTCTGAGAAAATCCTATAGAAGAAATGAATTTTCACCTCTATTCATCATTTGGTGAGTACATTTTATTATTTTTTATTATTTAACCTTTATGTAACTAGGAAAGTCAGTTAAGAAAATTTACAATGACAGCCTACCCCCGGCCAAACCTGAACCCAGACGACGCTGGGCCAATTTTGCGCCGCCCTATGGTACTCCAAATCACGGCCGGTTGTGATACAGCCTGGAATCAAACCAGGGTCTGTAGTGACGCCTCTAGCAATGTGATGTCTTAGCTCCCGAGTGGCGCAGCGGTCTACAGCCTGCTCATATCTGCTTACACATCTCTCTAACTCATTATTTTGTCTGTCACAATTGACTTAGTTGTCACATTGTTGATAGCCTGTGTCACAGAGCAGGGCTGATGAAATGAAAGGGACATTGTTTCCAAGCCCTTACAGAAAAACCACATGATTTCAAATGCAAAATTGCATGATTTCACATGGAATTTCATGTGAAAGTGTGTGAAAACATGTTTTTGGAGCACTTCACATGTGATCACGTTTTCACATGTAGTTTAATGTTATCACATGTTGCTTTACACGTTGTCACGTAATCACATTAACTTCACATAATATCACATGTGATCAAATGAAAACATATTTTCACATGAAATGTATGAGTTTTTTCTGTAAGGGAAGTCCTTGCAGCAGGAGACTGTCTGGACTGTCTGTCTGTCCATCATCTTAAGAGGTCAAACTGCTTCAACATTAGAACATCAGATGATGAATACAACTATTTATTTATTGATAAAGATATTTTTAAATCCCCAAAAGCTTTAAACCGTTGCTACCACAACTGGTTTATGCATCTCTGTTGCCAAAGAATATTTGATTCCTGAGTTGCACTTTGGAACCACATCAAGGTCCCAGCACCTTCCTGAAAGAGCCTCAAAATGTACCAAACATTTCAGAGGCAGATATACATGGAGCCTACTGCAGAATTATTTTGACTACTCTGGCTCTAGATGTAATGTCTGTCAGCATCTAACAATATGCATAATTCCTCCTTCCTCTTTCACCTCTGATAACCATAACAAATTAGCTGCTGTGTCTTTGTGGAACGCTGCAGCTGAATGTCATAAATGTGTCCCCTGACAGCTCCGGGATGGCATTTCCTGCTGAGGGAAAATGGAACAAACATCAAAACACTGCGCTATGCAGCAGTGACAATCTATAGCTAGAGGACTCCTGATTTCTCCAGGATTGACAAATATACTTTTTGTCTTAATCTGTTGTTGTCTAGTACTGTCTTTTTACTAGCCAAGGCCATCTACTTTAAGTGTTGTCTGTCTTCCCAGTAGCCTAGTTGGTGTGTAAACAGCTGACTGCTCATAACTTGCAGATGATTGTTAACACATCAACTAGGATTAAGGGGCATGGCAATTTGTGACTGTTGTTGTTTTTCTAATCAGTGGCTGTATTGGAGGGAGAGGGGTTTCTTCTCTCCTAGGCAATCAGCAATTAGTACAGTGAGACGTACCCTTCACCACTGCTAGGCAATTAACAATTAATGTTAGTACTTCAGTCTCCCTTGTTTTCTCAGCGGCAGCTGTAAGAGGCGATCGTGTCGCTGAAAGAAAGATGGTTCTGCCAAGATATTAGCAAAAAGAAAAGAGAGGAAGACTCCACTCTCTCACTTTGAATCTCATTTTGCTCTTTTGTAGCTTTGTTAACTCTGTGTGTTTTCGATACCGGTTTGTTCTTCTCCCTGTAGGCTTTACAGATGCTCCCCACCACGCTGCTACCCTTCACATTTAGTGTACCTTGCACACACAATCAATGTGGAAATCCTGATCTCTGGCAAAGTTTGGAACTGCCGATCTGCAGTGAAGAACTCAGAGTTAATCTCAGCCTATCATGCCCTTTAGTCCCTAGACTTTTTGGCCCTGATGGAAAAATTGATCACCCCAGAGAAGACTGCTAGTCCATCTGCTCTGTCTTCATTTGACCACGTGTTCTCTCATAGTCCGAATACATCTGGTCGTCATGCTGTCACTGTCACTTGTCCACTAATTCTTAACATTGTTGTCATCTATCGCCGACAACGTACATTAGAGTTCCTCAGAGTGATTGACACCTTGATAAGCAAATTTCCTGACGATGGCTCACCCCTCTACATACCGGGCCACTTCAACCTCCCAATGTCTGCCTTTGGGAAAAAAATTATACAACTATTTCTTTCCCCTACTTGCCTCTTTTGACCTTATGCTTTCCCAGTCACCTCCCACTCACTAGTCAGACAATACACAATCTTCCCTCTCTCTCCCACTTCTCTCTCCTCTTCTAAACTATCATCTCTCCTTTCTGCTAAAGCCTTCTCCATCCTGTCTCCTGATTTTACCTCTTCGACCCTACTGTCCTCCCTTTCTGCATCCTATGACTCTCATTGGCCGGCTCAGTTCTCCCCTACTGCTCCGTGGCTGAGTAACTCATTGCAAGCTTACAGAACAGGGCTGAGAGAAAATGAAGGCAAACTAAACTTCTGTTGCTATAGCTACTTTCTAACCCTAGGAAATGATCCTCCACAATCCTCTATCCGCTGCCTTTGACACATGAACCATCAGATCCTTGTATCCACACACTCAGGGCTGGGTGTCTCAGGCTCTGCACACTCTTGTATTGAATCATACATGGCAGGCCGCTCCTAGCAGGTGACCTGGAGAGGATCTGTGTCTGCACCACGTACTCTCACTACTGGTGTCCCCCATGGCTTGATTCTAGGTCCTCTTCTCTCTATACACCAAGTCACTCAGCTCCATCATATCCTCACAGGGTCTCTCCTATCATTGCTATGCAGATGACACTACTACTTTCCTTCTTGCCCCTTTTCTGACACGAAGGTGGCGACATGCATCGCTGCATGCCTGGCAGATTTCTCAGCTTGGATGTCGGCTCACAAGCTCAACCAAGACAATACAGAGCTTCTCTTCCTCCTGGGGAAGGCCTGCCTGCTACAAGACCTCCATCATGGTTGACAACTCCACGGTGTCCCCCTCCCAGAGTGCAAAGAACCTTGGAATGACTCTGATCAACACCCTGTTCTCTGTAACTGCAACTCGCCGTTGGCTGGGCTCCCACATGTACCTGTCCAATCCTATACTTACAACTCGTGCTAAGTTAAGATATTATATCGAATTAAATCAACCAGACTGAGGTAAACTTAAACATGTCTTTACTCCACTCTCCATGTAATCCCCTCACATTCCTATTGTGACGTCGTATCTCAGTACGTCACATCAATAGACGACATCCCCCCTTTACTTGGATATGAACTTCAATGTCAACCTGACATACACAACAGCACTTTATCTGTATAGCAACCTTTATGTTATCAATAAACAACTGAAATCTGTTTAATGTCTTATTTCTGTTCTAATGGACTTTCCTTTTCTTGTAACAAAACCTTCTGCACTTTTCCACAACTCAAACATTGAGTCTTCGCATTAGTCCTTTTAGATTTCACATTTTTCAGTTTATACTGGTTTTCACTTATTTAAGTACGGGATAATTATTTAATGACAAAGTTTGTTAACTTCTGTGGCGGTTTAATTTGTCTGAGGCCTGACTGGCTTGGGTGTCTGTGGTGATCCCTCACAGATGGTCTCTGGTTTGGATTATATGTACGGTCTCAGATTAGGACTGTCTTTTAGTCTCTTTCAGTTGTGTGTTGTCCTTTGATTGTGGATCCGGCTCCTCAAATATATACCTCTTCACAACTGTTGTATTCCTTGAATACCTGGCTCCAGTTGGAGATTGAACAATCACATTGTTTCCCTCTTTATTGATCAGTGTGTGATATCTTGTTGTGAACTTGTCTGTTTTGTCCTGTTTTAGGAGAACCTGATCGCCGACGTCCACCTTTACGACGGTTGTCTGCATAGGTCTTGGATTTCCCTTTCTGCTCGCCGATGTTACTCCAAATATGAGTCTTTTTATATCTGTATGAAAACATGATGCACCGTCTCATATTTAGCATCTGTATTAATGTTTTTGGTTACAGTCAGCTTTGAAATCAGCATATCTTGCATTATGAGGGGAAGGGGGATACCTAGTCAGTTGTCCAACTGAATGTATTCAACTGAACTGTGTCTTCCGCATTTAACCCAACCCCTCTGAATCAGAGAGTTGCAGGGGGCTGCCTTAATCAACATCCACGGTGCCCGGTGAACTGACTTGCTCAGGGGTAGAACGACAGATTTTTACCTTGTTAGCTCAGGGATTTGATCCAGCAACCTTCTGGTTACTGGCCCAACGCTCCAACCACTAGGCTACCTGCTGCCCTTGTACTCACATGCATGGCGGCCATTTGCACTTAAATTCTTTCACATTGTGCGGCTAGCTCGAGTGACAGCCTAATATTAGCCCACGGTCCTCCAATAGTTTTTGGCACACATTCAGAATTACATTTGCTCATTATGGCATCTCTAATCTGATTGTCCTCACCTCATCTGGCACATCTGTCCCAGCTTGATGTAAAAGCAAAGCTCTCCTCCATTGTTTTGTAACCGCATCAACGTCACTGGACAGTATTGATCCTTTACCATTCGTGAACAGCTCAAAAGCCATCAACCACAAGATCCAGCGTGGACCTAGTGTAGTGGGCTCATTGCAGCAGTCAAACTTTGGCACAGTGTTTTCCATTTCGACAACACTAACTCACTTTTAAAGATTTAACTGTCATTTTCAAACATCCTCATCGCCATTGTTTAATTCTATACTGATAACTCGTGCTAAGTTAAGATATTACATAGAATTAAATCAACCAGCCTCTGAGGTAAACTTCATGTCTTTACTCATCACAGTCCGTGTAATCCCCTCACATTCCTTTAGGACGTCACCACATCAGTTTGTCACATTAATACACGACAGTACCATCAAACCCTTGCAATTTATCCAGAATGCTGCAGTTCCGCCTGCATCCACTACAAGACCATAGTACTTGCCTACAAAGCAGCAAGAGGAACTGCCCTTCCCTACCTTCAGGCTGCTCAAGCCCTACACACCAACCTGAGTACTCCGTTCTGCCACCTCTGGTCACTTGGCCCTCCCACCCCTATGGGAAGGCAGGTAGCACTCAGCCCAGTCCAAGCCCTTCTCTGTCCTGGCACTCTTATGGTGGAACCAGCTTTCCCCTGAAGCTAGGACAGCAGAGTCCCTGCTCATCTTCAGAAAACATTTGAACCCTACCTCTTCCTGTCAATTGAATCATTGGTAATGTGTGAGGTAGATTCTCAAAAAAATCTGCAGTTGATTTGGCATTATAGGAGGACAAAGGTTGTGGAGGAGCGTGTTTTTGGTAATCCAACAAAGTGCACTCTTTGAAAATCAGGATGGACAGCCTACTTAAACAAGCATAATGAAGTATATGAATTATGAATAATGAAATAGCACGATGCATGATGGCAAAAACCTAAAATATTTCAAAGTACACTCAGTAGACCATTTAAAACGCCTTTATTCATAGGCTACTTGGCTAATGGCCAGGATAAAATGACACACCTATGCGTTGCTGATAAACCAGCCTTGATTAACTTCTTGCTCCTACCCTCTACTTTTTTGGCTGCTCTCATGCCAGGAATATAGTACGTTCATATGGTTAGAATGTGTGTATAGGAAACCCGGAACCTTACATCGGAAAGCGCAGGAAAACCTGATCACAGAAAATGGAAATAAATATCCTTGCGCCACTTCCAGCAATTGTTAACAGTGAGCTGGTCATTAGATAAGACCGAGCATTCAACTCCCACAGCATCCCCATGTAGTCGAGTATCTGAATTTAATCCTCTTTGATTCTTGGTTGAACCGAAAGAGGGGCCCTTCGTCCTGGCAGATCATTATGGTGGAAAGCTCTCTCCTGAAATTTTTTCCAAGACGACAGCTAATGATATGTACATCGCCTACGGATGAATTTTATCGCATATTAACGTTTACTAATTCCTAAAGTAGCATTACAAATTGGTGAAGTGTTTTGTGAAAGTTTATCGTCTACTTTTTGAATTTTAAAAAAAAATGAAATGCAGTTTTTTTGGCATTATCACACAGTCTACATATAAAAGGTCTTGGTTTATATGGCGTGTTTTTGATTTAATCGAAATAAAGACCCAATAGTGTTTTGGACATCTAGGAGTGCCAACAAAGAAGATGGTGAAAGGTAATGACTGTTTTCTATTTTATTGTGAAGTTTGTGTAATTATGAATAAATGCTAATTATTTTGTTTTACGTCCCTGCTGTGCTTTTCTGTTGTAGTGTATGATGGCAAATGCTATCAGATAATATTTCAAATGCTGTCAGAAAAGCATTTTAAAAATCTGACTTGTTGCCTGGATTCACAACTAGCTTTAATTTGGCTAATGGCATGTGTATTTTAATGAACTTTTGAGTTTTAACTAATACTATTAGCATTTAGCGTAGCACATTTGCATTTCCAGATAAACCAGCCTTGATTAAGGGGAGGGTAGTCTGTTCTTGGTTTTGAATCAAATTAAAGAAGTAGGTAGGGGGACAATAGTTTTATGCTTCTAAAGGCAAGATTCACAGGCACAAAAATCACATCTCTCTTCCATGGGCACTGTGCATAACGGCTGGATAGCCTGCACTTTCGCAGTCAAATTCCATGCCATTATCAACTGTTAACGTTAGGACCTGCTTTTTGTGGGTTTTAACATGGGTCTTAAAAAGCTTCCTATCTCAGCAGCGTTCAACTACACATCTGTAAGCCCATGTGGGAAATAGCTCATTAAGACGAGCAACCAACCATGGTTCAAAATCACTGTGAAAAAAAAGCCAAATGAGAAATGTTTTTGTGGGAACTCTTGTATCAATGGTGTGACTCAAAATACATTGTCCATTCGGTTTAGCTGTTCTCGTGGGACACTGACAGCTTAGTCTAAATAAGGATACCTGCACACAGTCATGCACACACTAGTGATGCGCGGGTTGACTCATAACCCGCAGTCCCCATGGTTATATCCGTAAGGCGGACGGGTTTAGGATCGTCGAATATTGTGTGGATGAAGGGCAAGTAGGTGGCTTGACTAAAGATAAAACATCCATAAATGTATCATTCTTGTGAAATGTATTTATATAGGCTACATTGAGAGGCTTAGCATTAGTCCCTAAACTTCAGGGTGGCAGGTATCCTAGTGGTTAGAGTGTTGGACAAGTAACTGAAAAGTTGCTGAAATCGAATCCCTGAGCTGACAAGGTAAAAATCTGTACAAAGCAGTTAATCCACTGTTCCCCAGTAAGCATTGTAAATAAGCATTGTCATTGTAAATAAGAATTTGTTCTTAACTGACTTGCCTAGTTAAGTAAAGGGCCAAATACTTTTCAGAACTGGCAAAAAAAGGTTACTCAATCCACGGAGGCAAAAATGGCAATGTTGGAGTTCAATTCAATAAGAGAAAAGCTGCAATATGAGAATTGAAAATAAAGAGAAAGGAGGACCAGGAAAGTAATGTTTTATGGAAGATTTGGTGAAGTGGTAAAAGAGGATGAGAGCAGTGACACGTTATGTGTGGTGATTGAGGCACAATACAAATTCGAAAGTCACGGCTGGGACTTCAAATAGGCCTATGGCCCGTCAAGGGAACTGTAGTCTACTTTTCAGATGGGTTATATGAAAACTGAAATCTGAACACTGACTGTAGGTCTATAACCTCTCACACAGCCTTAATATTAAATCCTGCAAAATTAAGCATTTCTTGCAGTAAAACGATATACCAAATGTAGGAAAAATTTAGTCTCGGAACAGGAGTGGAGAAATATGATTTTCTTCAGCATCTTTAGAGAATGTGAAAGCTCAGTTAGATAGCACCTCTACAGATGGTATCTTTATCAGCATCATAAAAGCTGATAGTATTACAACCATATAAAATATGCATCCAAGCCGAACTGAAATCTTATCCTGAACATGTTGGATCGTTTTCACATCTTTCTATTTTTGCATTTTCTCCCTGGTCCCTAATGTCTTTGGTCCGTGAAAGATGACAGAGATTTACAAATGTAAACTAAGTTGAAGCATTTATTATATCGATTTATGACATTATTCTGGTGACAAAGGGTTTATTTAGTCTTCTTTGTCAACATATAATGACATAAGAGAAGATACATGTATCTAATTACAGACAAGTTGACTAACAATAGCCTACAAAAATGTCAGAAATGATTTTGTCTGAAGTTGAATCTTAATGATCACTCATGTTATTTTCAATAGTTTTCTTTTACCATGCCTATGTTCGTATTGACAGATATTACCATAAAATGTCCATTAAAACATTTTTGTTAAGATGCAGAGCTATTCTCACACTGAATTCCTGGAGCTTTCTATTTCTCTCTCTTCACCTTCCTCACTTTTCATCTCGTTCTCTGTCTGCATTCCTCTCTCATCTCTCATTTGAATTTACCTCAATCTCTTTCTGTATGCCTGCAGCTCTCTGCCCCCTCTATTTCCCTTTCTCTCTCTTTCAAGGGCAGACACTCCAACTCTATAAAGACTCTTGTTTGTGGTGATATGAGATGTGTGTGACAAGTGGAGACGCAAATACACAGCACACCTCCTCCTGGGGGTACAAGTGCTCTCCTCTCACTGCCTCCCTCTGTTCTGAGTGCCCTCATCTCCACAGACAGTCCCTGTCTAAAGACTAGTACATGTTCAGTCACATTGTGGGAGAAAAAAACATTAGTTCTAATAATTTTAAACAGCACTTACTTCCTATATAATTATATGAAAGTAATATACATCAGGAAGAAGAGAAAGCCCCAATCACATAAGCATTTCCATATACAGTATATTAGTGGAAATGTGATCGAGCAGGACACATAGTCAGTTTATGTCTGCTTTAAACCAGTTGATTTTAAAATGTTTCACCCTCACTCATGCTTTAGCTTAAAGGGGCAATCCGCAGTTGAAACAATAACAAAGCATGACCCTGCCTCTTTTGGTAAAAAGCTGAGAGATGATGCTGGAGAAATGAAACCGCTCTCATATTCATAGAGCTATTCATGAAAGGACTGACAGTCGAATATATACAGAATATATACAGTACCCGGTCAAAAGATTGGACACACCTACTCATTCAAGGGTTTTTCTTTATTTGTACTATATTCTACATTGTAGAATAATAGTGAAAACATCAACTATGAAATAACATTCACAGTGTAGGTTGGAAAAAGTATGTGAACCCCTAGGCTAATGACTTCTCCAAAAGATAAGAGCTGATAAAAGCTGCCCTGAAATATAAAAAACACTCACAAAATGTGAGTTTGCTATTCACATGAAGCATTGCCTGATGTGAACCATGCCTCGAACAAAAGAGATCTCAGAAGACCTAAGATTAAGAATTGTTGACTTGCATAAAGCTGGAAATGGTTACAAAAGTATCTCTAAAAGCCTTGATGTTCATCAGTCCACGGTAAGACAAATTGTCTATAAATGGAGAAAGTTCAGCACTGTTGCTACTTTCCCTAGGATTGGCCGTCCTGGAAAGATGACTGCAAGAGCACAGCGTAGAATGCTCAATGAGGTTAAGAAGAATCCTAACATCTCAGTTGACAAGTCTACGATACGTAAAACACTAAACAAGAATGGTGTTCATGGGAGGAAACCACAGAGGAAGCCACAGCGGTCCAAAAAAACATTGCTGCACATCTGAAGTTCCCAAAAGAGCATCTGGATGTTCCACAGCACTACTGGCAAAATATTCTGTGGACAGATTACACTAAAATTGAGTTGTTTGGAAAGAAGGAACACACAACACTCCAACTATGTGTGGATAAAAAAAAGGCACAGCACACCAACATCAAAACCTCATCCCAACTTTAAAGTATGGTGGAGGGAGAATTTTGGTTTGGGCTGCTTTGCTGCCACAGGGCCTGGATTGCTATCATTGACGGCAAAATGAATTCCCATATTTATCAAGACATTTTGCAGGAGAATGTAATGTTATCTGTCCGCCAATTGAAGCTTGACAGAAGTTGGGCGATGCAACAGGACAACGACCCAAAACACAGTAGCAAATCAACAACAGAAAGGCTTTAATTTCTTATGGGCAGGTAGCGTCCCACCTGGCCAACATCCGGTGAAATTGCAGAGCGCAAAATTCAAACTACAGAATTATAAATATTTAACGTTCATAAAATCACAAGTGTAATACATCAAAATAAAGCTTAACTTCTTGTTAATCCAGCCGCTCAGTCAGATTTCAAAAAAGCTTTACGGCGAAAGCACACCATGGGATTATCTGAGGACAGCGCCCTGCATACAAAAAAATAAAAAACATATTTCAACCAGTTAGGTGAGACACAAAATTCAGAAATAGCTATATAATAAATGCCTTACCTTTGATGATCTTCTTCTGTTGGCACTCCAAAAGGTCCCAGTTACATCACAAATGGTCCTTTTGTTCGATAATGTCCTTTATATCCATAAAAACTCAGTTTAGCAGAGTTTAGTTAGTTTCCCTCCAACAAAACGCATACAAAATGAATCCCAAACATTACTAATAAACTTCAAACAATGTGTATAATCCAACCTTATAGGTATATTAATATGTAAATAAACAATATAATTTAAGACGGAGAATCGTTATTGTCTTTACCGGAGAAAATTACCAAAGAACGCGCTCTCATTCACACGCTTGGAAACACTACAGCCAAAATGGGAGCGACCTTGAAAAACTACAATTTCTGGCTCATTTTTCCAGAACCCAGCCTGAAACTCTTTCTAAAGACTGTTGACATCTAGTGAAAGTCCTAGGAACTGCAACCTGGGAAAAGTGACAGCCATTGAAAATAGTGGTAGGCTGAAATAAATTTTTTGGGGGATGGTTTGTCCTCGGGGTTTCGCCTGCCATATCAGTTCTGTTATACCCACAGACCTTATTTTAACAGTTTTAGAAATTGTTGAGTGTTTTCTATCCACATCTACTAAATATATGCATATCTTAGCTTATGGGCCTGTGTAACAGACAGTTTACTTTGGGCGCACTTTTCATCCAGACGTGAAAATACTGCCCTGTACCCAAGTGAGGTTAACTTCTTGGATATAGGGTCGCTCTTTTAATTTATGGATAAAAAAACGTTCCCGTTTTAAACAAGATATTTTGTCACGAAAAGATGCACGACTATGCATATAATTGACAGCTTTGGAAAGAAAACACTCTGACGTTTCCAAAACTGCAAAGATATTGTCTGTGAGTGCCACAGAACTAATGCTACAGGCGAAACCAAGATGAAATTTCATACAGGAAGTGTCCCAGATTTTGAATGCGCCGTGTTCCAATGTCTCCTTATATGGCTGTGTATGGGTCACGAATGAGCTTAGACTTTCTGTCGTTTCCCCAAGGTGTCGAAAGCATTGTAACGTATTTGTAGGCAAATCATTGGAAGATTGACCTTAAGAGACTACATCTACCAGGTGGCCACTTGGTGTCCTCCGTTGCAATTATTGCGTAATCTCCAGCTGCGTGTATTTTTCGTTTGCTTTGAGGAGAAATACAGCTGCAGTCTCTACAACGCCAAACTTTTTACCAAATTAGCTCCATAATATCAACAGAAACATGGCAAACTTTGATTATAATCAATCCTCAAGGTGTTTTTGTAATATCTATTCGATAATATATCCGTCGGGACATTACCGATTGGAGTAATGGCTACCTCTGTATTTTACGCGAGAATCTCTCTCGGAGCCACCATGTGACCACTTACGCAATGTGGCCGCCTACGGCTATTCTTCAACATGAATGCGTAAAACTACCTCACAATGCTGTAGACACCTTGGGGAATACGTAGAAAGTGTAAGCTCGTTGATGGCACATTCACAGCTCAATAGGGACTTACCTGGGGTAAGTTCCGGATTGGATTTTTCTCAGGCTTTCGCCTGCAACATCAGTTCTGTTATACTCACAGACAATATCTTTACAGTTTTGGAAACTTTAGAGTGTTTTCTATCCAAAGCGGTCAATTATATGCATATTCTAGCATCTTGTCCTGAGAATATACCGTTTAAAACGGGAACTTTTTTTTCCAAAAATGAAAATACTGCCCCTAGAGTCGCAACAGGTTAATCCAACCGCAGTAACAGATTTTTAAAATGCTTTTTGGCGAAAGCAATCCTTACGATAATCTGACGACAGTGCACCACACACACAAGTATTACTAGCATTTTCCAACCAAGTATTAGCGTCAAAAAAGTCAGAAATAGCAATAAAATAATCAATTACCTTTGTTGATCTTCTTTTGGCAATACAAAAGGTCCAATCTTCACAATAAATGGTTGTTTTGTTCGATGAAATCCTTTTTTATAGCATAACACGACACATTTTGTAAACGGCTTGTGTCATGAATTCCGTGTCCTTCAACTTTCAACGAAACATTCGATAAAATTACTCACACTACATGACGTTTATCTAGTCATGGTTGGTTTCATTGTAATCCTCTGTTTGTTAGTAACACAACCATACTTCATGGTTCTTTTTACGGGGCGTATTGACCAAAAGGAACTGATTTGAACACACCAAACAATGACCTCCTGCTTGCCAATGATATCACCAGTGCTTCTTTGAATGACTGTATATCTGCCCAATCACCACTGATCGTCTTGAAATCTCGCTTAGTAGATAGCCAATGGGCTGAGGTAAACAGCAATATCTCATTTTTATATCCGGGAAGACCAGCTCTTAAACGAAAGTCGAGCGTACCACAGCCATTCACCATTGTAATTTCTACCCGAAGGAGCCACTTTGTTTGCGCGAAGCAGTATTGAGTCGAGATCATTTTCTGATATTTTATTGAAAGAATTATGGCGAGTAAATCTGGAAAATCAAAGGCAAACTCCAGGTATACAGATCTACATGATATTATTGACAAGATTGATAGAGAAAGTGAGTTAAAGAGTTAACCTCTCTAGGGTAGGGGCAGCAATCGGAATTTTGGATGAAAAGCATGCCCAAATTAAACGGCCTGCTACTCGGGCCCAGAAGATATGATATGCATATATATACAACTGGTAGATTTGGATAGAAAACACTCTAAAGTTTCCACAACTGTTAAAATAGTGTCTGTGAGTATAACATAACTGATTTAGCAGGCGAAAACCTGAGAAAAATCCATTCAGGAAGTAGTTTTCTATTCAATGCCATTACAGTATCCATTGACTTAGGACTCCATTTGCAGTTTCTATGCCTTCCACTAGATGTCAACAGTCTTTAGAAATCGTTTAAGGCTTGTATTCTTATAAATGAGGGAGTAAGACCAGTCTGAACGAGTGGACCCTAACGTGACACAGAGTTTTTTCAGGCGCATGTGCATTTCTTGTTTACCTTTTATATTGACGACATTATTGTCCGGTTGAAATATTATAGATCATTTAGGCTAAAAAACAACCTGAGGATTGAATATAAACATTGTTTGACATGTTTCTATGAACTTTACGGATACACTTTGGATTTTTTGTCTGATTGTTGACTGAGTTTGAGCCTGTGGATTACTGAAGAAAACACGCTAACAAAACTGAGGTTTTTGGATATAAAGAGACTTCATCGAACAAAAGGAACATTTATTGAGTAAATGAATGTCTTCTGATTTCCACCATATGAATATCATCAAAGGTAAGGGATTCATTTTATTTATATTTCTGAGTTTTGTAACGCTTCTGCTTGGCTGGTTACTGTTTGTAATAATTTGTCAACTGGGCTATGTTCTGGGCTAGGTATGCTTTCACCTTCTGCCCCCTCTACCTCTGTCCCTTCTGCTCCAACCAGTGGTGTTCACCCGCCCAGATTCAGCTCTGCAGGCATGAATGTGCCTCAGGGCAAAAAGGGCACAGTGGGGAGGCGTCGATGTGCACTTTGTCACAGGAAATGCCCCATCACTTGTTCAGTAACCCTCTGCTTTACAGCAGAAAGAGACTGCTATGGGCCATGGCATCAGAAGCACAATATTGTGTAGAGGACTGAGGGTCTTCACAATATTGTACAATATACATTGAATGTGTGTTAATAGTTACCCTTGTTATTTTACATTTTTTCATATTTTTCATATTTAAAAAATATATATATTTGGGGGGTGTGTTAGAATGCTCTGAAACTTTTTTCAAATACTGTTGCCATCTTATGTTCTTCATTCAAATCATCCCCAGCATCCTATCTGTATGTTTGGCGGTTTTTGTTCAGTTGAAAGGTGATGCAGCAACAATTAAAACAGAAAACGTATGTTTATTTCCTTGTTTTTTCTTCTACCATCTATGGTGTTATATTCTCCTACATTCAATTCACATTTCCACAACATGCAGAGTGTTTCCTTTCAAATGATACCAAGAATAACCATATCCTTGCTTCTGGGCCTGAGCTACAGACAGTTAGATTTGGGTATGTCTTCAGGCGGAAATTGAGAGAGGGGGGGGGGGTGGTATCCTTAAGTTTTTAAAGGTCAAACACAAAAGTAGAGCGCTAATTTGACCGCTTCACGGCACAGTAAATGAACCTACGGTGTCAGGAAAAAAGAACCAGCCATTTATCTATCGTAATTTAGGAGAAATCGTACCATGTACAATTGTTGATGGTCAAAGAAATGTGTTTTTCTTTCAAAGGGTTACAGATCCAGTTGCGGCGTGTTCAGACAAATCCGTTAAGGTGGGTTTCGGAGCTCTACGTGATTTCTGTGATTGTCTTTGATTTTCTGAAATCACACACACACACACACACACACACACACACACACACACACACACACACACACACACACACACAGTCAATGGGGAGTGAAACAGTGAGGGGCTTAAAGACACAAAGAGCCTGCAATAGTTACCTGCGTTCGAACTATGAAAGAACCGTCAGACCCAGAGCTCTGAAACTATATATACATGTTCTAGGAATTAAGTTGGTCATGCACAGTGAGTTATGTGGCTCTAGAAGATTCTCCGTCCGAGGAACAGCCTTGTACATTTGCAATGATTTCAATTCATTTTGACCATCGCGAATGTCGACATTTAGAAAAGTCCCAGAGTGACAAGTCTAAGGTGCATTGAAACCACCTCGGCCCATAGATACGGACCTTAAAGTTTCTGTCCGATAGCTCTTTCAGGGACCCCATAGCAAAGCCCGGAAAAAGTTCATTTTCAGCACTAATTAAGGTTGCTGCTCGGGCTCCGAATGACCTATCGAGCCAAAACTCGGGATTCAGGGTCGCCTCAACTAGGCCTAAACACAATGCTGGAACTGGACCCGCAGCTAGAACGTAACTACGTGTTTTAAGTTTTTATTATGGTTTAAACAGAAGGCACTGTGAATTTTGCGCCTGCTCTGAAATGTGACATTTGGCTTCTAAACGAGTTGGACAAAGTGGGTTTGGTGTCAGTTTGGTGTCAGAATGATATCTTATTGACTGATGGATGCTGACTTGCTGGCTGACATTTGTACATTTGCAATAAGTTCAAATCAATCTCAGAACAACAGCAAAGGACCTTGTGAATATGCTGGAGGAAACTGGTACAGAAGTATCTATATCCACAGTCAAATGAGTCCTTTATCGACATAACCTGAAAGGCCGCTCAGCAAGGAAGATGCCACTGCTCCAAAACTGCCATAAAAAAGCCAGACTACGGTTTGCAACTGCACATGGGGACAAAGATCGTACTTTTTGGAGAAATGTCCTCTGGTCTGATGAAACAAAAAAAGAACTGTTGGCCATAATGACCATTGTTATATTTGGAGGAAAAAGGGGGAAGCTTGCAAGCCGAAGAACACCATCACAATAGTGAACCACAGCGTTGGCAGCATCATGTTGTGGGGGTGTTTGCAGCAGGAGGGTCTGGTGCACTTCACAAAATAGATGGCATCATGAGGAGGGACAATTATGTGGATATATTGAAGCAACATCAAGACATCAGTCAGGAAGTTAAAGCTTGGTCGCAAATGGGTCTTCCAAATGGACAATGACCCCAACCAAGCACACTTCCAAAGCTGTGTCAAAATGGCTTAAGGACAACAAAGTCAAGGTATTGGAGTGGCCATCACAAAGCCCTGACCTCAATCCTATAGAAACTTTGTGGGCAGAACTGAAAAAGCATGTGCGAGCAAGGAGGCCTACAAACCTGACTCAGTTACACCAGCTCTGTCAGGAGGAATAGGACAAAGTTCACCCAACCTATTGTGGGAGGCTTGTGGAAGGCTACCCAAAATGTTTGATGTAGTTGGCTAAGGTGTATGTAAACTTCAGACTTCAACTATATATTCTTATTCCATCCCTTTACTTAGATGTGTGTGTATTAGGTAGTTGTTAGATATTTCTGAACTATTAGAACTAGAAGCACAAGCATTTCACTAAACTCACAATAACATCTGCTAACCATGTGTATGTGACCAATAACATTTGATTTGAAATGATACATAGAGGAGCGTGCACTTGAAAAGTCACCTGGAAGAACATATACTGTACATATCCATTCTCAGATGCTTCATACTGGCAGCAAAATATATGTTTTTATTAAATAACTCACATGCACACACACAAAAACACACAGAGTAATTCCACATTGTGTGAGCAGTGGTAGTGGGGGACAGTTGGGTGGAGTGTAAGGAGGCAGGGGACTGTGAAGGGTGAGACCCTCTAACTGTAGGGAATACCCCAGAGACCTAGTCTCAACCCTCTCTGAGGACTCAACACCATGGCAACGGAGCCAGGAGATGCAACACTCCGGCCAGAGGAACAGGTAGAAGGTGGCTGACTGACAGCCTCCTCACCTCTGTTAATCATAGGTGAGGAAGGTAAATAACTTTCCCCCTCATGCCCTCTCCTCTTCCCCAACACCCCTCCTCAAGGACCCTCTATCCTTCACACCTGGGTCGCTAATACATCACAGCTTTATGTGAGTAATTTATTAATGACTCAATAGAGGTTAAGTTCAGGGATATTATGTGAATCTGACTCGGACCTGCCAATGAAACTGATAAAGTTTCAGATACAACATTATTGAGCTGTACAGAATCAGCATACATCCATTGTAGATGTCCTAACACAAAGTGATATGTTGATCCTGTTTTTTTTATTTAACTAGGCAAGTCAGTTAAAATAACAAATTCTTATTTTCAATGAGAGCCTAAGAACAGTGGGTTCACTGCCTTGTTCAGGAGCAGAACAACAGATTTTTGCTTTGTAAGCTCAGGGATTCGATCTTGCAACCTTGCAGTTACTAGTCCACCACTCTAACCACTAGGCTATCTGCCACCTTGTGTTGTTCCTGTTTTAGTCCTATCCAACCCTACATCTCCAATCTGTACTCATGTCCTCTGTGTTCCATAAACACATGTCCCTCAACCTGACACAGACTCATAGCACACACAGGCTCAATGAAATGTGTGTAGGCCTATGGTGGTAACACCTAAGGTGTAAACTTAAGCACAACAATTAGGAAATAACAAAAATGGTGAGCTGCATGCGCCACTTTTGTCTACTGAGCCACTCAACCAGAGCAAAATCCAATATGTTGTGGCTACCCACTGGGCACAGACGTCAATTCAACATATATTCGATGTTGGATCAAAGTAATTTCATTAAAATGGTGTGGAAACAGCATTGATTCAACCAGTGTGTGCCCACTGGGTAGAGGGCTGTTTCACCTTGACTGAGATTCTTTTACCCTTTTCTTCATTGTGGAATAATAGTGACGACATATAAACTATGACATAACACATATGGAATCATGTAGTAACCAAAAAAGTGTTAACCTGTTATGGCTGCAATCCCGATACCGGGATCGATATGACAACTACCAGTGAAAATAGAGGGCGACAAATTCAAACCACAGAAATTTCATAATTACAATTCCTAAAACATACATGTGTCTTATAAAATTTTAAAGCTATTCTCGTTGTTAATCCCAACTAAGTGTCCGATTTCAAATAGGCTTTTCAACGAAAGCACTACAAACGATTATGTTAGGTCTCCACCAAACCACAATAAGCACAGCCATTTTCCAGCAAAATATAGCATTCACAAAAAACAGAATTAAAGATAAAATGAATCACTAACCTTGAATTATCTTCATCAGATGACACTCATAGGACTCATAGGACTAAAGTTCATATTTATATAAAAAAATCTGAGTTTACATTGGCGTGTTAGATTTACTAGTTCCAAAAACATCAAGTGATTTTGCGTAGATACATCATTCAACAGAAATACTCATCATAAATGTAGATGATAATACAAATTATAGACATAGAATTATAGATATACCTCTCCTTAATGCAACCGCTGTGTCAGATTTGTTTTAAACCGTACGGGAAAAAAACGCATGCAATAATCTGAGACGGCGCTCAAAAGTAAAAACACCAGAGCCGCAAAGATGCCGTCAACATAAACAAGAAATTACATGATAAATATTCCCTTACCTTTGATGATCTACATCAGAGAGCACTCCAGGAATCCCAGGTCCACAATAAATGTTAATTTTGTTTGAAAATGTCCAAATACCTTCTTTTGTTAGCGCGTTTGGTATACATATCCAAACGCTAATTCTGGTCAGATATATTCTGCTCTCATTCACACCCACAACAACATAGAAGCCTCATTATAATTTCTATTGATGGTTGACATCTAGTGGAACCCCTAGGCAGTGCAACATCATTCATATCTCAAGGGGATTTCATTGGGGACTCTAAATACAAGCTCAGATTTCTGACTTCCTGTTTTGATTTCAACTCAGGATTTTGCCAATATGAGTTATGTTATACTCACAGACATCATTCAAACAGTTTTAGAAACTTCAGAGTGTTTTCTATCCAATACTAATAATAATATGCAAATATTAGCAACTATGACGGAGGAACAGGCCGTTTGATATAGGCACTTTACATCCAAGCTACTCAATATTTTGCCCCTGCAGCGATAAAAAGTTAAACAAATCAAAATATGCTTTATATTTGAGATTCCTCAAAGTAGCCACCCTTTGCCTTGATGACAGCATTGAACACTCTTTTGGGGAGGGGGGGTGGTATATGTTTGGTATAATCAGTGTATGTGTGTGTAATAATATTTCACGTAATAAAACTATTGTGTGTTTGTGAGCGCCGGTGCGTTGGATATACCGCCGTTGGAGGCTACTGCTTGTGTAGTGTATCTTGGCTACATAGGTATTTACATTTGGTGAAAAATTGTTTGTCAATTTTGGTTAATAGCCTATATCACTCTGGTTGTATGGTTCACTTGGGCTTCATTAGGGTTTATTTGTGAGTAAATCTGGCTTTGATAATAGGCTGTGCTTACTCAGCCACCGACCTCACTGCACATCACTGGGTTGGTTGTGTGTGTGTGTGTGTGTGTGTGTGTGTGTGTGTGTGTGTGTGTGTGTAAACTCACTCTTGATGGTTGCTGTCCTAGTACAGTTGTAGAGGATGGCCAGCTCTCCAAACACCTTCCCAGGTCCCATTGTGCACAGCTTCACACTCTCCTTTGTCACCTCCACCCTACCATCTGAAAAATGCACACAAACACACAATATCTTAATGTATCTGGGAAATAGACACAAACACCCTAAATGTATCTGAAAAATACACAAAGAAGTGACATATCACCTGTACTTGACTTTGCACATCATCATCGCCCATCTAGCAAAGTACAGTACATCAGAGCATGATGCTAATAAACTGATAGACTGTAGGTTTAATCCCTGTATGGATCATACATTATTTTCAACTAGTATGCACTAGCTAAGCACTATGATACAGAATAGAGTAGACTGTGAAATCACACATTTCACAATGGCTTAGCAATGGCTCAGCAACAGTAAGACAGATCAATATAAAAGATTAAATCCAAAACAAGGGAATTGTACAGAGACACAGTTATGCCCTGAACTGGATAAGTTTAAGGACATCCTTTCTGTGTGATTGTGGCTTGTGGATGGGGATGGTTGTGATTGCAAAGCCTTTTTGTCTGTGATTGGAGCCGAGTGCAGATATTTTGTTTCGGAAGCGCCTCATCATGTAAATATGCACACTCCAGAGGAACTAGAGCTCTGATTGTTTAAGAAAAGGTTGACTTGGGAAAATTACTATGGCAGTAAACAAAGTGATGAGTGATCTGATGAAAATAACTGAAGCAGAAGATACACTACATGACCAAGAGTATGTGGACATCTGCTCTGACGGGCATTAATATGTAGTTGGTCCCCCTTTGCTGCTATAACAGCCTCCACTCTTCTAGGAAGGCTTTCCACTAGATGTTGGAATATTGCTGCGGGAACTTGCTTCCATTTAGCCACAAGAGCATTAGTGAGGTTGGGCACTGATGTTGGGTGATTAGGCCTGGCTTGCAGTCGGCATTCCAATTCATCCCAAAGATGTTCGATGGGCTTGAGGTCAGGGTTCTGTGCAGGACAGTAATGTTCTTCCACACTGAGCTCGACAAACCATTTCTGTATTGACCTCACTTTGTGCATGGGGGCATTGTCATGCTGGAAAGGGCCATCCCCAAACTGTTGCCACAAAGTTGGAAGCACAGAATTGTCTAGAATGTCATTGTATGCTGTAGCGTTAAGATTTCCCTTCACTTGAACTAAGGGGCCTAGCCCAAACCATGAAAAACAGCCCCAGACCATTATTCCTCCTCCCCAAAACATTACTGTTGGCACTATGCATTTGGGCATGTAACGTTCTCCTGGCATCCGCTAAACCCAGATTCGTCCGTCGGACTGCCAGATGGTGATTCATCACTCCAAAGAATGCGTTTCCACTGCTCCAGATCAAATGGCGGCGAGCTTTACACCACTCCAGCCGATGCTTGGCATTGTGCATGGTGATCTTAGGCTTTTGTGCATGGCTTCTCGGCCATGGAAATCCATTTCAATATGCTTCCGACAGCTATTGTGCTGATGTTGCTTCCAGAGACAGTTTGGAACTTGGTAGTGAGTGTTGCAACCGAGGACAGCTGTTGTTGCTCCTTGACATTTCCACATCACAATAGCAGTACTTACAGTTGACAGAGGCAGCTCTAGCGGGACAGAAATTTTACCTATGACGGTGTGATGTTGAAAACCACTGAGCTCTTCAGTAAGGCCATTCTGCTGCCAATGTTTGTCTATGGAGATTACATGGCTGTGTGCTCGATTTGATACACCTGTCAGAAATGGGTGTGGCTGAAATACGCTAACTGAATCCACAATTAATATATATATATAAATATTTATTTTTGTACTTTCTACTGCTTTTTCTCCCCAATTTCGTGATATACAATTGGTAGTTACAGTCTTGTCCAATCGCTGCAACTCCCATACGGAGGCAAACGTCGAGAGCCATGCATCCTCCAAAACACGACCCTGCCAAGCCACACTGCTTCTTGACACACTGCTCGCTTAACCCGGAAGCCAGCAGCACCAATGTGACCAGCAGGTGACTGAAGTCAGCGTGCATGCGAACCGGCCACCCACAAAGAGTCGCTAGAGCGTGATGGGACAAGGACATCCCGGCCGGCCAAACCCTCCCCTAACCCGGGTGACGATGGGCCAAATGTGTGACGCCTCATGGATCTACCGGTTGGAGCCGGCTGCGACACAGCCCGGGATCAAACACGGGTCTGTCGTGAAATCCACTCATTTGAAGGGATGTCCACATACTTTTGTATATATAGTGTAAGAGAAGAGAAGAAATGAGAAAAAGAGAGAAAAGTCATTAGAAACTTTAACTTCTTGAAGGAGAAACCCTTCTGTCAGCGTTTGTGATAATACAATTGTGTCAGTCATGCATATGCGGTGCACACCCCACCACTTCCACATTTTTTTACTTTCACTTTGCAAAAAATAACATTTTAACTGAGTTTGAAAACATACAACTTCTGTATTCTTTAGCAAGAACATGAGGTAAGGACAGTGTTCACACACAGGATTGGTCTGTGTAACAGTATTGCTTCTGTCCGTCTCCTTGCCCCAGCCTGGGCTCGAACCAGGGACCCTCTGCACACATTTACAAAAGTCACCCACGAAGCATCATTACCTATCGCTCCACAAAAGCCGTGGTCCTTACAGACCAAGGGTAACGCTGTGTCAGTCATAAAATGTTGTCAGGTAATTGACCGTTAACAGACATAAACACGATTAGCATCTCCTGGCTTCCATGCATAGCCTACAAGCCACTGATGCAGACATTTAGAACATCTCCATAAAACTCAAATTAAATCAATTTAATATAGCCTACACCATCACAAAAGATCCATTATTTATTTTAGACAGGTCTAAAGAAACATGATATTAATAAAATGTAGTCTATTTCAGAAGAATAGAATAGCATACTCTGTGTTGTCCTTATGTTAGGCCTTGGTATGGCTATGCCATATGGCTGCGGGCTACACTATTTCATTTAGCAGACAAGATTTGCTTAGAATTTCTTAGCATTTTTTATTATCTTATAGTATGAAGAATACAATTGACCATAGCTGAATAAAATAAAAAAGGATATTTCCTCCAAACGATTTCCAACAAAGTGTGTTAACCTGTTGAAGCATTATTTTTATGTTTGGAAAAATAACGTTCCCAAAGTAAACGGTCTATTTCTCAGGACCAGATGCTAGAATATGCATTTAATTGACAGATTAGGATAGCAAACACTCTAAAGTTTCCAAAACTGTCAAAATATTGTACACTCGCATTAACATCTGCTAACCATGTGTATGTGACAAATAAAATTTGATTTGATTTGAGTATAACAGAACTGATATTGCAGGCGAAAACCTGAGGAAAATCCAATCAGGAAGTGCCTCTTATTTTGAAACCTCTCTGTTCCTATGCATGCCTATCCTCCATTTAAAGGGATATCAACCAGATTCATTTTTCTGTGGCTTGCGCGAGAAAGATCACATTGCGTAAGTGGATAGGTGGGGGCTCTCAGAGTGAGTTTTGCACAACAGAGTAAAGCGGCCATTGTGTCTCCCTGTCCTAGCAGCAAGCTTCCTGATGCTAAGTGTACTTAATGTTTTGTCATGCGATCGATAAACTTACACAAACGCTTGGATTGCTTTCGCTGTAAAGCATAATTTCAAAATCTACGACGACAGGTGGATTAACAAAAGGCTAAACTGTGTTTTGCAATATTGCACTTGTGATTTCATGAATATGAATATTTTTTAGTAATATTATTTGACTGTGACGCTATGCTATTCAGCAGTTGCTGATGACAATTCTCCCGCTTAAGGGATGGGTAGCGTCAAGAAGTTAAGTGGTTAAGGAAGAAACATTTAGAGTTATTTATTATGATGATCTGATTATGATGATCTGAAAAAAGTTGCATGAAAGGCATGAGCTCTGATTTGTTTCTCGTGCAGGCTGCACACACTCCATCAGTCTCTCATTCACAAGTTGTATGCCAGTTAGGCTCTACACCCGTTGTAAAGTGGATTCATGTGGTTCATTTTAAGAAGTTAATTGTCTGCTTTAGTGTTTTGATACAAATCTTATCAAAACATATAGGCCTATGGGTTAGGCTACATGAGGTGTGTGACTATGATTTTAACAATGGCGCCGTTTTACAGGCTCCTAACCATCGGCAGGACATAGCAGCTACTTCTGGTAAGACAAGGGGTGGGGTGTGTCTCTATTTGTCAATAACAGCTGGTGAGCAATGTCTAATATTATTGCTCGCCTGAGGTAGAGTACCTCATGATAAACTGTAGACCACACTATCTGCCAAGAGAGTTCTCATCCACCACAAATCGATGCTGGCAATAGGACGGCACTCAACGAGCTGTATAAGGCCATAAGCAAACCAGAAAATGCTCACCCAGAAGTTGTGCTCCTAGCGGCTGGGGACTTTAATGCAGGAAATGTTGAATCCATTTTACCTCATTTCTACAAGCATGTCACATGTGCAACCAGAGGAAAAATCTAGACCAACCTTTACTGCACACACAGAGATGCATAAAAATATCTCCCTAGCCCTCCATTTGGCAAATCTTACCATAATTCTAACCTCCTGATTCCTGCTTACAAGCAAAAACTAAAGCAGAAAGTACCAGTGACTCGCTCAATACGAGAGAGAGAGAGAGAGAGAGAGAGAGAGAGAGAGAGAGAGAGAGAGAGAGAGAGAGAGAGAGAGAGAGAGAGAGAGAGAGAGAGAGAGAGAGAGAGAGAGAGAGAGAGAGAGAGAGAGAGAGAGATCACCTTACCTTTAGGCTCAACTGGTGGACCATGAGTTGATACACCAACTGTGCTGCAAAATCGAGACACCTCTGGGAAATTAGTGTAATGTGGAACCTCTCTCTTCCTTTTCATTACAATAACGTAACTGTTTCATCTCTGCCACTTCTCCAGTCATCAAATGTGATTATCTCTCTTGTATGACAGAATTGAATGACAGAGAATGTAGGGGGTTAGCCGTACACCCTTTTTTAAGGAGGAGTCAGGGCCAGGATGCAGCAGTTTTATGTTTTCATACAAAAGTAACATGCTACGGCATTAGTGGCTAGCATCACAGATTCCTCTGTATCCGCTGATAAAAACACTTTCTATCACTTTAAATTTCAAGATTCTGAAAAAAAGTTTCTAATTTCAAGCTTCTAAATTTCAAGCTTCTACCTTCTCCTTAATCCTCCACCCCTTCCTCCTTAATCCTCCACCCCTCCCTCCTCCTCCTCTGTGGACAACTTTGTCAACCACTTTGAAAAGAAGGTTGACATAATCCACTCCTCATTCACTCAGCCTATTTAGTTCACTGGTCCAAAGCACACAGAACTACCCTACACCTTAACCTCTTTCTCCCCTCTCTCTCCAGATGAAATCCTGCAACTAGTGAGTTCTGGCGGCCCGTCAATCTACCCGCTTGACCCCACCCCCTCCCTTCTCCAGACCCAACTCATCCCTGAATACTAGCTGCGTCCCCTTTGAATTCAAAATGTCAGAACTGCTCCCCTCCTCAAGAAACCAACATTCGACCCCTCTGACGTCAAACTACAGACCGGTATCTCTTATTTTCTTATTTTCAAAACACTTGAGCGTGCTATCTCTGACCAACTCTCTCACTATCTCTCTCAGAACAATCTTCTTGACTGTTAGGGATAGGGGGCAGCATTTTCACTGTGGATGAATTGCGTGCCCATAGTGAACTGCATCCTACTCTGTCCTAGATGCTAATATATGCATAGTATTATTACTATTGGATAGAAAACACTCTGAAGATTCTAAAATGTTTGAATTATGTATGTGAGTGTAACAGAACTCATAGGGCAGGCAAATTTCGAAACAGGAAGTGGAAATTCTTGGGCTGGTCGAATAAGTCATTGCCTATTCACATCCAAACAAGATATGGATAGGTTCGCACTTCCTACGCCTTCCACTAGATGTCAACAGTCAGTCAAACGTGGAATGAAGCCTCTAGTGTGATGTATGAGCGGATGGGAGGGGATTGAGTCAGTGGTCTGTCAGAATGCCAGTTCCTGGTTGCGCACATTACTGTTGATATCGCCTGCGTTCCATGACTCTGTAGACAAAAACGAATGCTCCGGTTGAAACGTTATTGGATATATATGAAAATAACATCCTGAAGATTGATTCTCTACTTAGTTTGACCAGTTTATTCGACCTGGAATATAACTTGTTGAAGATTTCGTCCGAGTTCGTCTGGACCAGTGCCAGCTTTTGGACATGTGAACTAACCGTGCTAGCAAAAGCAACTAATTGGACACTAGTAATGGATATTATGGAACAAAACAACGATTTATTGTGGAACTAGGACTCCTTGCACTGCATTCTGTTGAAAGATCATCAAAGGTAAGGGAATATTTATGATGTAATTTCGTATTTCTGTTGACTCCAACATGGCGGAGAAATATTGTAACTTCTTAGCGCCGTTTTAGATTATTGCATGGTATGCTTTTTTCGTAACGTTTTTTAAAAATCTGACACATCGGTTGCATTAAGAACCAGTGTATATTTAATTATATGTAAAATATGTATCTTTCGTCAAGGTTTATGATGAGTATTTCTGTTATCTGGCGTAGCTCTCTGTAATTACTCCGGATATTTTGGAGGCATTTCTGAACATGGCGTCAATGTAAACCGAGATTTGTGGATATAAATATGCATATTATTGAACAAAACATAAATGTAGTGTGTAACATGATGTCATATGAGTATCATCTGACGAAGATTATCAAAGGTTAGTGATTCATTTTATCTCTAATTCTGCTTTTGTGACTCTATCTTTGGCTGTGTGTTTTTTGGGGCTTGGTGGTGATCTAACATAAATATATGTTTTGTTTTCGCTGTAAAACATTTAAAAAATCGGACACGATGGGTAGATTAACAAGATGTTTATCTTTCATTTGCTGTATTGGACTTGTTAATGTGTGAAAGTTAAATATTTCGTCCTGTACCTTGCCACACCACACTGGATTATTGACCGCTGCCTGCCCTGACCCTGAGACTGCCTGTCGTTCTGTACCTTTTGGACTCTGATCTGGATTACTGACCTCTGCCTGCCCTTGACCTGTCATTTTGCCTGCCCTCTGTTCTAGTAATAAACTTTTGTTACTTCGATGCTGTCTGCATCTGGGTCTTCCCTAAAACGTGATCGAACCATCAGATTCTTCTATCCACCCTCTCAGGGCTGGGCGTCTCAGGCTTTGCACACTCTTGGATTGCATCCTACCTGGCAGACTGCTCCTACCAGGTGACGTAGAGAGAATCTGCATCTTCAACACATACTCTCATCCCCAGGGCTCAGGTCTAGGCCCTCTCCTTTTCTCTCTATACATCAAGACTATCTGCTCAGTCATATCCACACATGGTCTCTCCTATCATTGCTATGTGGATGACACTTAACTACTTTTCTCCTTCCCCTCTTCTGACACCCAGGTGGCAACATGCATCTCTGCGTGCCTGGCAGATATCTCAGCTTGGATGTCGGCCCACCACCTCAAGCTCAACCTTGACATGACGGGGCTGCTTTTACTACCAGGGAAGGTCTACCCGCTCCAAGACCTCTCAATCACGGTTGACAACTCCACAGTGTCTCCTCCCAGAGTGCAAAGAACCTTGGCGTGACCTTGGACAACACCCTGTCGTTCTCTGCAAACATCAAAATAGTTACTCGCTCCTGCAGGTT
The DNA here is from genome assembly GCF_034236695.1 of Oncorhynchus nerka. Lineage (NCBI taxonomy): Eukaryota > Metazoa > Chordata > Actinopteri > Salmoniformes > Salmonidae > Oncorhynchus > Oncorhynchus nerka. The sequence goes on along the minus strand of NC_088423.1, from coordinate 39,725,750 downwards.
CATGTTCTAAAACATTGGTAGAGTACAACCCTACCACACATAGGAAGTGGTGCAGGTCCTAATCCAGGCACTTGTCATCTCATGTCTGGACTACTGAAACTAGTGATTCATATGTTGATGTTGTAAAGAATATTTGCTGTTGTGTGGTGTGTAATGAGGATCATGTGACTAAACTAAAGAAAAATAAACTACACTATGAAACAAAGATAAATTATATGAAGAATGATAGTGAAAAGCTTTGGGGCACCTTAAATTATATTTATGGCAAAAATAAGATGGCTAATTCATCACAAAGCCCACTGATATTTGTATTTTGTATTTGTATTTGTATTTATTATGAATCCCCTGCCAAAGCAACAGCTACTTTTCCTGGTGTCCAACAAAATTAACATTACAATACATTCACAGATTTCACAACATACTGTGTGCCCTCAGGCCCCTACTCACCACCACCACATATCTACATTACTAAATCCATGTGTGTGTGTGTGTGTGTGTGTGTGTGTGTGTGTGTGTGTGTGTGTGTGTGTGTGTGCCAATGTGTGTGTGTGTGTGTGTGTGGCGTGTGTCTGTGCCAATGTGTGTGTGTGTGTGTGTGTGGCGTGTGTCTGTGCAAACGCTTGTGTTGCTTCAAAGTCCCCGCTGTTCCATAAGGTAAACTGTTGTAAACTGCCTTAATTTTGCTGGACCCCAGGAAGAGTAGCTGCTGCTTTGGCAGCAGCTAATGGGGATCCATAATAAATACAAATACAAACTCAATGTTGGCTGGGCCCCGCACTTGTGCCATCAAACCCCTGGAACTGATCCAAAATGCTGCAGCCCGCCTGGCATTCACCCTTCCAAAGTTTTCCCATGTCACCCCGCTCCTCTGCACAATCCACTGGCTTTCAGTCAAAGCATCCACATCCACTACAAGACCTACAAGACCATGGTACTTGCCTACAGAGCAGCAAGAGGAACAGCCCCTCCCTAAATTCAGGCTATGTCCAAACCCTACACCCCAACCCGAGTACTCTGTTCTGCCACCTCCGGTCTCTTGGCCCTCCCACCCATAGGAGAGGGCAGCTTCCGCTTAGCACAGTCCAAGCTCTTCTCTGTAATGGCACCCCAATGGCGGAACAAGCTTCCCCCTGAGTAACTGCCCATCTTCTGAAAACTTCTGAAACCCTACCTCTTCAAAGAGTATCTTAAATAATTGTGATACATCACATCTCAAAATATGGCTACTTAATGTTAGATCCCTCGCTTCCAAGGCAGTTATAGTCAATGAACTAATCACTGATCATAATCTTGATGTGATTGGCCTGACTGAAACATGGCTCAAGCCTGATCAATTTACTGTGTTAAATGAGGCCTCACTTCCTGGTTACACTAGTGACCATATCCCCCGTGCATCCCGCAAAGTCGGAGGTGTTGCTAACATTTACGATAGCAAATTTCAATTTACAAAATGTTTTTAATGCATATGAATTACTTAAAAATCATATAAATGTGATTTTCTGGATTTTTGTTTTAGATTCCGTCTCTCACATTTGAAGTGTACCTATGATAAAAAATATTACAGACCTCTACATGCTTTGTAAGTAGGAAAACCTAGTCATGGCAGATTATATTCAAATTTTTGGTGACTTTAATATTCACGTGGAAAAGTCCACAGACCCACTCCAAAAGGCTTTCAGAGCCATCATCGGCTCAATGGGTTTTGTCCAACATGTCTCCGGACCTATTCACTGCCACAGTCATACTCTGGACCTTGTTTTGTCCCATGGTGTTGTGGATCTTAATTTTTTTCTTCATAATCCTGGACTATCGGACCACCATTTTATTACGTTTGCAATCGCAACAAATAATCTGCTCAGACCCCAACCAAGGATCATCAAAAGTCGTGCTATAAATTCTCAGACAACCCAAAGATTCGTTGATGCCCTTCCAGACTCCCTCTGCCTACCCAAGGACGTCAGAGGACAAAAATCAGTTAATCACCTGAGGAATTCTAAATTAATTAATAATAATCGCTTTGTTTAAAAAGTAACAATATTTTTGAGATTTCGTTTTCATTTAACCTAGAGTGAACGAGAAAAAGGCAATTGTTGAACATGGAGAGAGACATTCTCAGAAATGTGTATATAAAGCCAGTTTGTTATTTAGAATTATTTATTTTTGGTTAAACCTAACTTTATTATTGTGCAGACATCACTTGCTTATATTCATGAAAATTATGAGCGATAGGCAAAGGCAATCTGTAATCTGCTGGCGTCACGGCACGACTGTCACGAATATTACCGAAGGTGACTCCCCTTCTTGTTCGGTTGGCGCTCGGCGGTCGTCGTCGCCGGTCTACTAGCTATCGCTGATCCGTTGTTCTGTGTTCGTTTAGTTCTGTCTAATTGGTATCACCTGTTTCTTGTTTGGTTGTTAGGATAGGGTTATATATAGTCTGTTCAGCCCGCTTCTGTTTCGTGCGGGCTTGTTCTCCTGTTTCTTTGTTTGAGTGTATTTTGTTTGCATTTGGGTTTCACGCTGTCCATTTATATTTCTGTTCATTTGTGTTTCCACTTTTGTACATGTTATGTTTCCAGGACATTAAAGCGTGTTGTTTTTCCCACATCCTTGCTCTCTGCGCCTGACTCCCACACTCATTTACACGTCACAGAAGCCCGCACCTTCTATGGAGTCAGCAGGAGCAGCGACCACTCCTCTTCCCACTATGGAAGAGCGAGTTCAACATCACACGTCCATCCTCCATCGCCTAGGATCAGCGATGGATCAGATGATGGAGAGGATGGATCGTTGGGAGAGGAATGGTTTCCCTACTACTACCCCACCGATCCTCCTACCAGCAACTCTACCATCTCCCCCATCTGGATCCGGTTCCAGCGCTCTGCACATGACGCCTCCGAGGAATTACGATGGAGCAGCGACGTGGTGCCAGGGATTCCTGCTGCAATTAGACCTCTACCTGGCCACCGTTCGGCCGGCCCCCTCGGAGGAGGAGAGAGTAGGGGTCCTCATCACCTGCCTGACCGGTAGAGCCCTGGAGTGGGCTAATGCGGTCTGGAACGGGCCCGACTCAGCGAAGGACAACTACCCAGAGGTCATCCGCCGTTTCAGGGCCGTGTTCGATCACCCTCCAGAAGGTCGAGCGGCGGTTGAGAGATTGTTCCATCTTAGACAGGGGACGAAGAGCGCGCAGGACTTCGCGCTGGAGTTTCGGACCTTGGCTGCGGGAGCAGGCTGGAACGACAGGGCCCTGATAGACCATTACAGGTGTAGCCTGAGAGAGGACGTCCGTAGGGAGCTGGCCTGTCGGGATACTACGCTTAGCCTGGATGGACTGATAGACCTGTCGATCCGGTTGGACCATCTGCTAGCTGCTCGTGGACGTTCCCGAAAGGGTCCTGTCAGTTCTACCTCCTGATCATCCTGCCCCTATCCCGATGGAGCTAGGAGGGACTGCGTCAAGGGAGATCGGAGGAGGAAGCTCCTCCTGTACCAGTTGTGGCCGGAGAGGGCACACATCTGGTCGGTGCTGGAGGAATTACATTTACATTTACATTTAAGTCATTTAGCAGACGCTCTTATCCAGAGCGACTTACAAATTGGTGCTTTCACCTTAAGACATCCAGTGGAACAGCCACTTTACAGATTCATCTGGGAATCGTGAGGGCAGGCAGAACACTCATTGGTCACCCCAGGTGAGTAAGCACCACACTCTCCCAGAGTTTCCTGTTGGTCACATGTTCCTATTAATTTGTTTCCTTAATTATTCTCCTTCTCTCCAGCATAAGGCACTGGTAGATTCAGGCGCAGCTGGAAACTTTATAGATCGCGGACTCGCTCAGAGGTTGAGGATTCCGTTAGTAAAAGTAGACCCCCCTTTTCCCGTGCACTCTTTAGATAGTCGACCATTAGGGTCAGGGCTGGTAAAGAAAGCCACAATTTCATTGGAGATGATTACGCAGGGGAATCACAAGGAGCGAATTAGTTTGTTCCTTATCGATTCACCTGCATTTCCAGTTGTTCTGGGGATTCCCTGGCTAGCTATTCATAATCCTACGATTTCGTGGAAACAGGGAACTCTACAGGGGTGGTCTGATGAGTGTTCAGGCAGGTGTGTAGGGGTTTCCATCGGTGCGACAACGGTGGAGAGTCCAGACCAGGTTTCCACCGTGCGCATTCCAGCTGAGTATGACGATTTGGCTATCGTTTTCAGTAAAAAGAAAACGACCCAATTACCAACCCATAGGCAGGGGGATTGCGTGATAAATCTCCAGGGTAACGCTGCACTCCCCAGGAGTCATGTGTATCCTTTGTCCCAGGAGGAGAAGGTGGCTATGGAAACTTATATCACCGAGGCTCTGGGACAGGGGTACATTCAGCCCTCCATGTCACCTGTCTCTTCGAGTTTCTTTTTTGTGAAGAAAAAGGATGGTGGGTTACGTCCGTGTATTGATTATAGAGGTCTAAATTCCATCACAGTGGGTTTTAGTTACCCACTACCTCTCATTGCTACAGCAGTGGAATCATTTCACGGAGCGCAGTTCTTCACTAAACTGGATCTCAGGAGTGCTTATAATTTGGTGCGTATTCGGGAGGGAGATGAGTGGAAAACTGCATTTAGCACTACGTCGGGCCATTATGAGTACCTCGTCATGCCATACGGTTTAAAGAATGCTCCAGCTATATTTCAATCCTTTGTGGATGAAATACTCAGAGACCTGCACGGACAGGGTGTAGTGGTGTATATTGACGATATTTTGATCTACTCCGCTACACGCACTGAGCATGTATCTCTTGTGCGCAAGGTTCTTAGACGACTGTTGGAGAATGACCTGTATGTGAAGGGGGAGAAATGTGAGTTTTCCAAACAATCAGTTTCCTTCCTGGGTTATCGCATTTCCAGCTCTGGTTTGGTAATGGAGGGTGACCGCATAAAGGCCGTGCGTAATTGGCCGACTCCGACCACGGTAAAGGAGGTGCAGCGGTTTTGGGATTTGCCAATTACTACCGGAGGTTTATCCGGGGTTTTGGTCAGGTAGCTGCCCCTATTACCTCACTGCTGAAGGGGGGGCCGGCGCGTTTGCAGTGGTCAGCAGAGGCGAACGGAGCTTTTCATAAGTTGAAGGCGATGTTTACTGAGGCGCCGGTGTTGGCACATCCGGACCCTTCTTTGGCGTTTATAGTAGAGGTGGACGCATCCGAGGCTGGGGTTGGAGCGGTGCTCTCACAGCGTTCGGGTGTGCCTCAAACTCCGCCCCTGTGCCTTTTTTTTCAAAGAAACTCGGGCCAGCGGAGCGGAATTATGATGTGGGGGATAGGGAGTTGTTGGCTATGGTTGAGGCCCTGAAGGTGTGGAGACACTGGCTTGAGGGGGCTAAGCACCCTTTCCTTATCTGGACTGACCATCGCAACCTGGAGTATATCCGATCAGCTAGGAGAATGAATCCTCGTCAGGCAAGGTGGGCCATGTTTTTCACCAGATTTCGTTTCACTATCTCATATAGACCAGGTTCCCTCAACACTAAGGCTGACGCGCTGTCAAGACTCTATGACACTGAGGACAGGTCCATCGATCCTACTCCCATCATTCCGGCAGCTAAGCTGGTGGCACCAGTAGTATGGGATGTGGACGCAGACATCGAGCGGGCGCATAGGGGGGAACCTGCGCCTCCACAGTGTCCGGAGGGTCGTAGGTACGTGCCGCTGGCTGTCCGTGATCAATTGATTCGATGGGCTCATTGTCTACCCTCGGCGGGTCACCCAGGTATTTATAGGACAGTGTGAGGTCTTGAGAGGAAGTACTGGTGGCCCACTTTGAGGAGGGATGTGCGATTCTATGTTTCCTCCTGTTCGGTGTGCGCCCAGAGTAAGGCTCCTAGACACCTGCCAAGAGGTAAATTACAACCTCTTCCCGTTCCACAACGGCCGTGGACCCATCTTTCGGTAGATTTTTCTTACTGACCTCCCCCTCTCAGGGTAACACTACAATCCTGGTCGTTGTGGATCGGTTCTCTAAGTCCTGCCGTCTTATCCCATTGCCCGGTCTCCCTACCGCCCTACAGACTGCGGAAGCTCTTTTCACCCATGTCTTCCGGCATTACGGGGTGCCCGAGGATATAGTTTCTGATCGGGGCCCCCAATTTATCTCTCGTGTTTGGAGGGCATTTATGGAACGTCTGGGGTCTCGGTCAGCCTGACCTCAGGGTATCACCCGGAGAGTAATGGTCAGGTGGAGAGAGTTAACCAGGAGGTGGGTAGGTTTCTGCGGTCGTATTGCCATGACCGGCCAGGGAGTGGGCGAGATATATTCCCTGGGCAGAAATAGCCCAGAACTCACTAAGCCACTCCTCTACCAACATGTCACCATTTGAGTGCGTGTTGGGGTACCAGCCAGTCCTGGCACCGTGGCATCAGAGCCAGACTGAGGCTCCTGCGGTGGAGGAGTGGGTACAGCGCTCTAAGGAGACCTGGAGGGCGGTCCAAGAGTCATTACGCCAAGCGAGTATAAGGCAGAAGAAGAGCGCTGACCGTCACCGCAGTGAGGCCCCAGTGTTTGCACCTGGGGACAGGGTCTGGCTCTCGACCCGAAACCTGCCTCTCCGCTTGCCCTGCCGGAAGCTGGGTCCGCAGTGTATAGGGCCATTTAAAGTCCTGAGAAGAATAAATGAGGTTTGTTATCGATTATTACTTCCTTCGTATTATCGTATTAACCCCTCATTTCATGTGTCTCTTCTCAGGCCGGTGGTAGCTGGTCCTATGCAGGAAGATGAGGTTCCGGAGGTTCCTCCGCCCCCTCTGGACATCGAGGGGTCCCCGGCGTACAAGATACGAGCTATTCTGGACTCGAGACGCCGGGTGAGGGGCTTGCAGTACCTCGTTGACTGGGAGGGGTACGGTCCGGAGGAGAGGTGCTGGGTCCCGGTGAGGGATATTCTAGACCCATCTATGTTGAGTGAATTCCATCGCCTCCGTCCGGATCGCCCAGCGCCTCGGCCCCCGGGTCGTCCCCGAGGCCGGGCGTCGGCGCGCTGCGGGAGCTGCGCGTCAGGAGGGGGTACTGTCACGAATATTACCGAAGGTGACCCTTCTTGTTCGGTTGGCGCTCGGCGGTCGTCGTCGCCGGTCTACTAGCTATCGCTGATCCGTTGTTCTGTGTTCGTTTAGTTCTGTCTAATTGGTATCACCTGTTTCTTGTTTGGTTGTTAGGATAGGGTTATATATAGTCTGTTCAGCCCGCTTCTGTTTCGTGCGGGCTTGTTCTCCTGTTTCTTTGTTTGAGTGTATTTTGTTTGCATTTGGGTTTCACGCTGTCCGTTTATATTTCTGTTCATTTGTGTTTCCACTTTTGTACATGTTATGTTTCCAGGACATTAAAGCGTGTTGTTTTTCCCACATCCTTGCTCTCTGCGCCTGACTCCACACCTCTTCACTCATTTACACGTCACAACGACATCAACATCTCTCTATTTACAGTCAGAAGACAATTGAAGAAACTTGTGTGGATTTATGGAAAGGCTCGGTAAGAAATGTTTTATATATATATATATATATATATATATATATATACAGTTGAAGTCGGAAGTTTACATACACCTTAGCCAAGTACATTTAAGCTCAGTTTTTCACAATTCCTGACTTTTAATTCTAGTAAAAAGTCCCTGTTAGGTAAATTAGGATCACCACATTATTTTAAGAATGTGAAATGTCAGAATAATAGTAGAGAGAATGATTTATGTCAGCTTTTATTTCTTTCATCACATTCCCATGGATCAGAAGTTTACATTCACTCAAGTAGTATTTGGGAGCATTGCATTTAAATTGTTTAACTTGGGTCAAACGTTTCAGGTAGCCTTCCACAAGTTTCCCACAATAAATTGGGTGACATTTGGCCCATTCCTCCTGACAGAGCTGGTGTAACTGAGTCAGGTTTGTAGGCCTCCTTGCTCACACATGCTTTTTCAGTTCTGCCTACACAAGTTATATAGGATTGAGGTCAGGGCTTTGTGATGGCCACTCCAATACCTTGACTTTGTTGTCCTTAAGTCATTTTGCCACAACTTTGAAATATGCTCGGGGTCATTGTCCATTTGGAAGACCCATTTGCGACCAAGCTTTAACTTCCTGACTGATGTCTTGAGATGTTGCTTCAATATCCACATAATTTTCCTCACTCATGATGTCATCTATTTTGTGACGTACACCAGTCCCTCCTGCAGCAAATCACCCCCACAATATGATGCTGCCAACGCCGTTCTTCACGGTTGTGATGGTGTTCTTCGGCTTGCAAGCCTCCCCCTTTTTCCTCTAATCATAACGATGGTCATTATGGCCAACAGTTCTATTTTTGTTTCATCAGACCAGAAGACATTTCTCCAAAAAGTATGATGTTTTTTTACGGCAGTTTTGGAGCAGTGACTTCTTCCTTGCTGAGCGGCCTTTCAGGTTATGTCGATATAGGACTTGTTTTACTGTGGATATAGATACTTTTGTACCTGTTTCCTCCAGCATCTTCACAAGGTCCTTTGCTGTTGTTCTGGGATTGATTTGCACTTTTCGCACCAAAGTACGTTCATCTCTAGGAGACAGAAAAACTTCCGACTTCAACTGTATATAATTTTTTTTAATTATCAGAACATTAACCGTGTTTTTTTCACCTCTACAAGTAGGTCTCCTGATTTAAAAACCCTTATAGAACTTGTTTGGCATCAACTGAAAACATTAATCCATAACTCTGCCAACCCAACTGGCTATAGAAATTGACAATACAACAATGCAACAAATATATTGATCATCTCAGCAAGGTTTTACCTGTGGTAGTGGAGCTGGGTGGAAGTGTGATTAAAATGTAGTTGATATAAACTTCCGCATTTGAATGTCTTTTTTTCGTTATTTTATTTTATTAATGAAAGCATAAAGATGTTGATGAAGAAATATTGTACTGCAGTTTTAAATGTAACACTTTAGAGGACTTAAGCATCAAATAAATTGCATGTTGAGGGATTTTCACAATAGTAGCCGGGCTATAAAAAGTCTATTGTCCTGCTAATAGGAAACATTTGCATGATGGGCTACATTGTTTATTGCAGGGGTTCTTTTTCAGCCTGGGACCAAAATGAGAAATTCTGTGTTTTCCTGGGACCCAAGCTTAGGAAAATATGCAACTATACATAAATATTGGTACATTTCATTGCCCTTATGCCTAAAACAAATGCAATATAGAAAAAAACTAATAACAAAGAAATTAAATATACATTAATGTTTATTTTCCTTCATTAAAAACACTCTTACATATCTGTCTAGGTTGGAACTGTTGCTTTTAAAATACAATAAATCATTTTCATTCTGAACTGGAATAAACTGATTGAGCACATCACACAGATTAATAGCAGAACACACACACATGCAAGTTTCGCACCACATAACCTCAGCAAAAGAAACGTCCCTTTTTCAGGACCCTGTCTTTCAAAGATAATTCTTAAAAATCCAAATAAATTCACAGATCTTCATTGTAAAGGGTATAAACACTGTTTCCCATGCTTGTTCAATGAACCATGAACATTTAATGAACATACACCTGTGGAACGGTCGTTAAGACACTAACAGCTTACAGACGATAGGTAATTAAGGTCAGAGTTATGAAAACTTAGGACACTAAAGAGGCCTTTCTACTGACTGAAAAACACCAAAAGAAAGATGCCCAGGGTCCCTGCTCATCTGCGTGAATGTGCCTTCGGCATGCTGCAAGGAGGCATGAGGACTGCAGATGTGACCAGGGCAATACATTGCGATGTCCGTACTGTGAGATGCCTAAGACAGCTCTACAGGGAGACAGGATGGACAGCTGATCATCCTCACAGTGGATGACCACGTGGAACAACACCTGCACAGGATCGGTACATTCGAGCATCACACCTTCGGGACAGGTACAGGATGGCAACAACTGCCCGAGTTATACCAGGAATGCACAATCCCTCCATCAGTGTTCAGACTGTCCGCAATAGGCTGAGAGAGGCTGGACTGAGGGCCCGTAGGCCTGTTGTAAGGAAGATCCTCACCAGACATCACTGGCAACAACTTTGCCTATAGGCACAAACCCATCGTCGCTGGACAAGACAGGACTGGAAAAAAGTGCTCTTCACAGACGAGTCACAGTTTTGTCCCACCAGGGTTGATTGTCAGATTTACGTTAATCGTTGAAGGAATGAGTGTTACACCGAGGCCTTCACTCTGGAGCGGGATCGATTTGGAGGTGTAGGGTCCATCATGGTCTGGGGTGGTGTGTCACAGCATCATCGGACTGACCGTGTCATTGCAGGTAATCTCATCCTGACATGACCCTTCAGCATGACAATGCCACCAGCCATATTGCTCGTTCTATGCCTGATTTCCTGCAAGACAGGAATGTCAGTGTTCTGCCATGGCCAGCGAAGAGCCCGGATCTCAATCCCATTGAGCACATCTGGCACCTGTTGGATTGGAGGGTGAGGGCTAGGGCAATTCCTCCCAGAAATGTAAGGGAACTTGCAGGTGCCTTGGATGAGTAGGGTAAAATCTCACAGCAATAACTGGCAAATCTGGTCCAGTCCACGAGGAGGAGATGCACGGCAGTACTTAATGCAGCTGGTGGCCACACCAGATACTGACTGTTAGTTTTGATTTTTGTTCAGGAACACATAATTCTATTTATGTTAGTCACATGTCTGTGGAACGTGTTCAGTCTATGTCTCAGTTGATGAATCATATGTTCATACAAATACTTACATGTTAACCTTACAGGGATCTTGAGACCCAACTGGGAACTTTCCCCCCCACGTTCAGCTGGAAGGTGCCGCATGGAACGCAAGAAATAATCCTAAAAATATTTTACCTCCACACATTAACAAGAAAAATAGCTCAAATGAAAGATAAACAAGTTGTTTATCTACCCAGCAAGTCAGATTTCTAAAATGTTTTACGGCGAAAACATAGCACATATTTATGTCCAACCACCACTGCAGACATACCTCATTAGCATAGCCAAGTAGGAAAAAATATGCAATCAACAAACGCAGGATTAAAAGAAAAATCATTTCACTAACCTTTTGAAATCTTCATCAGATGACAGTAATATAACATGTTACACAGTACATTCATTTTTTTTTCAATAATATGCTATATATATCCATAAATCTCTGTTTACAATTACGCATCGTTCAAAAAATGCTAGTGCAATGTCAGGAGAAATGAAATAGCTCCGGCAGATAACGTCAGCAAACAAGGAATACACATCATAAACTTTGACTAAATATGCATGTTTTACATATGTATAGCAAGATACACTTCTTCTAAATGCAATCGCTGTGTTACATTTATTTTTAACGTTACATTTTGCGTTCACTAGGCTATAATAGGGAGTCGGCGCTCCCACATTAGCATAATGACTCCTCTATCTTGGAGTTGACAGAAACCCAAAATTAACACATAAATATTCCCTTACCTTTGCTGTTCTTCCATCAGAAGACCTGGAAGGGATTATACTCACCAAATTAGCGTTCAGTTTTCAAGTCTGTGTCTTTCGGTTCTCAAACTAGCCACATTTCGGTCGAAATGTAGGCAAATTTCAAGTGGATGCGCACCAAAACGTCGAAAGTATATATTATATGTCGAGTAAACTTGTCAAACTATGTTCATAATTAAGCTTTAACATGTTATAAAGGTCTACAGCAATCGTGAGGGCGAACAGACACACACAAGTTGTTTAATCGATCCTGAGGAAAAGAGAGAAAAACTGCAGAGCGCGCAAAGGGTACACTTTTTTTTGGCGTGACCGAGACCTTTCGGCACGCTGAACATCTCGTGAGCACGCAATTCTCACAGTGACACGCCTCATTGAAAGCAGGCTTCTCGCTGAACACATACAGACTCTTCCCAGGGTTGTAAGTGCTTGGTAAGTGCGTATACGATGACGTCAAAGTGGTGCCAACTTTTTCCATTACAAGAGAGACTTTGGGAGAATGCATGCCCTGACACTTCTGCTTTACATAGAGACAAAATTTAAACGGTTTTAGAAGCTTTAGAGTGTTTTCTATTCGATAATATTTTTTATATGCATATATTAGCAACTTTTGACAAAAATGTATCATGTTTTATATGGGTACCCAATTCCTCCAGAAGGGGCAGTACTCAGGGCTAGCCCTAACAGGTTTTAAGTTTGCTAAAAAACAAACGCAGTTGACAGTGAGATGCTCTTCAAGAAAACTGCAGAAAAAAGATAATGTAAACCGCGAAGCACACGGGCATATCCCTCTCACACTCACGCAGCAGCCAAACTGAGCAGAGACCGCTGCTAAGCAGAGAGTGCACTTGGCCAAATCAATTCCAATAATTAACTAAATAATTATAAATGTACTCTGACACATCGCGACCCACCATTAACAGGTTCGCGACCCACCATTGACAGGTTCTCGACCCACCATTAACAGGTTCGCGACCCACCATTAACAGGTTCGCGACCCACCATTGACAGGTTCACGAACCACCATTAACAGGTTCGCGACCCACCATTAACAGGTTCGCGACCCACCATTAACAGGTTCGTGACCCACCATTAACAGGTTTCACGACCCACCATTAACAGGTTCGCGACCCACCATTAACAGGTTCGCGACCCACCATTAACAGGTTTGCGACCCATACTTTAAGAAAGGCTGCTTTATTGTAACCACAATGTCACACATAATTTGTATCTACCTTTCCAATTACTTTTCGAGTTTGGGAATTACAAATGTGCGCTTTCTTTTTAATTAGATTATTGTTTTATGTAGGATGCTACATTTTTGACCAGTTGCAATTGTAAGTAGGCCTAATAAAAAAATCCTACTTCTATTAGGCTGTTAAGCTTCATAGCCTACCTCAGCCAGTTAAGTTATTTTATATAAGTCTGGGCTCAGAAGAAATAGACTCCAATTAAGCCCTCTTGTTGTTTGTAAAGTCAAATTCAGAATTCAAAAGTCACTCGCACATCTGAACTATCTTTTTTGCAGGTGCATGGCAACAGCCAGATAAGACGAGGAAAAAGAACTGCACACTGCTCTTGATCTATAATAAGCTCTACGTATCGGCCTCGCGGCCTTCGTCAGAACTTTTGTGAGTTTTTTAAATCAGCACCATTACAGTATGTAAACCTAGCCACCCCCACATCGGTTCCACTCATCAAATGAGGTTGGAGGCGAAGGAAAAACAAATAAGTGCTACCAAATATAACAATATGCATTTCATAAATATTCAAATAAAGTGGGTACATAAAACATATTAAACACATCTGAAACACCACAATGAGGACATCGACCTACCAAGCAAGTTTTCATAAATGAAACGTCAGAGTAATCTGAAATAGGGGCATAATTCATGTTCAAATTTACAACATAACATACATAGGCATTTCATCATTAAGACCTTTAGGAAATAATGTCTGGAGGGTGAAAATCCCAAAACATTCTCTTTTACTCAGATAATTATTTATATCACCTCTTCTGTCTGATATCTTAACTTTCTATGCCACAAAATCTAAAAGGTAGAAATGTCATGTTTTAGGTCATTAAAATGTACTGTGACTGGATAATCGCTGTCGTTTCTCCTAATTGAACTTTGATGTTCACTGATTGAGAGCACAAGAGGTTTTACCTACATAGCACAGCCCACATGGACATTTAATAACGTAGGTAACGTGGGTGGTGGAGCATTTACATTTACGTAATAATGTCTTTTATTTGGAACCGTTTTCCTGTATGTGGGTGGCAGAAATATTGACACTTCATCATATTGTTGCACTGTGCGAAACCTCTGCATTTATAGCTAACATTTGGAAGAAGAAGAAGGTGTAAAATAGCCTGGCTGATTTTCTTTTGTGGCTGGCAGTCGGCATGGACCAATTTATTGCGTAAATTGAAACCTCTCCTATTTACAATCAGTGGTGGATTCCTAAATTCCGCAGGCAAAGCTGGGTCTGATAATGAAACAGGCCAGTGTTACTTGACCGCATCTCCCACTTTTCTGGACTTCAAAGTATATGTAGTTGTGAACATTCCAGAGTGTTCTTTAGCTTTAGCGGGTCTTTTTTGTAGCAGTTCATCTGTGCTTTCCCCACTGCCAAATTAAGAGCTTCATCCACACATTGTGGAAACCTATTGCGCAACTCCACTGCTTTTTCTAGATAGTCCTGAAAATGATTTGTTGCAAGTTGGGGAGGGGGGGTTCACACCTTGCTCGGCTATTAGACAATTCTTTAGTTGAATAGTCTATTGTTCAGCTAATAGCCCATCCTGCTACGCTTGTGAAAAACTAAAAATAATACTTTTCACATGTTAAAGATTCCAATTGATAAAGTGTTTTTAGCCACAATCTGCCCCAACCCCGATTAATCAATTTGGGCACAGTCGATAGCCCGCTGGACTTACCTTTATGGCAAAAAAAATTCACAATCGTTTGTCTCTACATTAACTAATATATTCCTCTCAATTGTACATTTTTAGCTTGACTCGTTATGACGTTACATTTGCAACCCCAAAATGTTTTGTCAGTCATATTTGCTGAAGTCACCAGGGACGTATGGCCCGCGTCAAATTTGTCATTGGAACCTTGGGACCCAAATTGCATAATGAGTGCTCTAACTCCCCCTTGTGGTGGTCTGGAGCAATGAAAACGTGACGCTGGGTACCTCTAAGTTCCGTGGTGTAAACTAGCAACTTTTAAAGGAGGAACCCCTGTATGAAGAATAAATGTATGACCTTATTGTTGAGGAGCTCTTCACGGCAGATGTATACAGAGTGATAATTAAAGACTCAGAGATCCCTCACAAATGACACATTAAGGCTCTCTCTAAGGCATGTTCTTCTAAACCACGGACTGGGAAAAATAACCAATATTCTCTCCTGGGATGAATAGAAGATATAGATCCTTCACATACTCATCATACACAGACAAAAAGAAGAGGGGACTGGCAGAGAAAATAAAATAGGTGGATAGAAAGGGAAAAGTGGGACAAATAGAGAACGAGATAAATAATGAGAAGGAAACGTTAGGGTGAAGAAGGGAGAAGGACAGAGAGTGAGAAAGAGATGTTGGGAATGATAGGTGAAACTAGAATAGGCAGTAGTCAAATAGAGAGGAATAGAAGGTTAGATGAGGGATGGAGAAAGACAGGAGGACAAAGACGAGGGAAATAGGTGGACAGATAAAGAGACAGAGTGAATGTCCACATTGAGTTTAGATTAGTTTGCACTCCATGTCCAGGAACTATTTGCACATAAATTACACATTTGCTCATTTTGTGTGTGCCAGAAGGATAGCAGTCTGTTTGGCCATGTGCATGTGTGTTCGCTTCTGCAAGCAAATCAATAATAACATCCTGAATGGTGTGTATTAGTCTCTATTACATGTCCTTTTAACCACAAGCTCTATCTTTGCAAACAGCTAATTTTATTTATTTATTTCTGAAATTACATAATTATTTTAACAGAGCAGAGATATTATGTGCAGTGGATTTGGAAAGTATTCAGACCCGTTGATTATTTTCCACATGTTGTTACGTTACAGCCTTATTCTAAAAATGTTTTTTTTTTATCTTCAACAATCTACACACAATACCCCATAATGACAAAGCAAAAACAGGTTTTTACATTTAAAAAAAAAATCTAATAAAAAGACGGAAATAATACATAAGTACATAAATATTCAGACTCTTTACTCAGTACTTTGTTGAAGCACCTTTGGCAGTAATTACAGCCTTGAGTCTTCTTGGGTATGATGCTACGAGCTTGGCACACCTGTATTTGGGGAGTTATTCCCATTCTTCTCTGCAGATCCTCTCAAGCTGGCAGGTTGGATGGGGAGCGTCACTGCACAGCTATTTTCAGGTCTCTCCAGAGATGTTTGATTGGGTTCAAGTCCAGGCTCTGGCTGGGCCACTCAAGGACATTCAGAGACTTGTGCCAAATTGATTTCTGCTTTGTATTGGCTGTGTGCTTAGGGTTATTGTCCTGTTGGAAGGTGAACCTTCGTCCCAGTCTGAGGTCCTGAGCGCACTGGAGCAGGTTTTTATCAAGGATCCGTCTGTACCCCGTTCATCTTTCCCTCGATCCCGACCAGTCTCCCAGTCCCTGCCACTGAAAAGCATCCCCACAGCATGATGCTGCCACCATCATGCTTCACCGTAGGGATGGTGCCAGGTTTCCTCCAAGGGGATGCTTGTCATTCAGGCCAAAGAGTTCAATCTTGGTTTCACCAGACCAAAGAATCGTGTTTCTCAAGATCTGAGAGTCCTTTGGGTGACTTTTGGCATACTCCAAGTGGGCTGTCGTGCCTTTTAAAGAGGAGTGGCTTCCGTCTGGCCACTTTACCATAAAGGCCTGATTGGTGGAGTGCTACAGAGATGGTTTTCCTTCTGGAAGGTTCTCCCATCTCCATAGAGGAACTCTGGATCTCTGTCAGTGTCCATCGGGTTCTTGGTGGTTCCAAACTTCTTCCATTTAAGAATGATAGAGGCCACCGTGTTCTTGGGGATCTTCAATGCTTCAGCCATTTTTAGGTGCCCCTCCCCAGATCTGTGTCGCGACACAATCCTGTCTCGGAAATCTACAGACAATTCCTTCGACTTCATGGCTTGGTTTATGCTCTGACATGCAATGTCAACTGTGGGACCTTTTTTAGACAGGTGTGTGACTTTCCGAATCATGTCCAATCAATTGAATTTACCACTGGTGGACTCCAGTCAAGTTGTAAAACATCTCAAGGATGATCAATGGAAACAGGATGCACCTGAGCAACAAAAGGTCTGAATACTTATGTAAATAAGTTATTTCTGTTTTTTATTTTTAATACATTTGCAAAAATTCACAAAAACCTGTTTTTTCGCTTTGTCATTATGGGGTACTGTGTGTAGATAGATAAAAAATACATAAAAAATTCCACATTTTAGAATACGGCTGTAACGTAACAAAATGTGGAAAAAGTTAAGGGGTCTGAATACTTCCCGAATGCACTGTATATGTAGCTACTTCACTTCCCCATTCTCAGATATAAAGTAGAAATCAAATGAGAAAAAAAGTGAAAAATAGAAAAATAGGATTGTTTCACTGCCCTTTTTTTCAGAACAATCTCTTTTTCGACTTCCTGATTACATCAGAAATCCCATCAACTCTGGGAGAGGACAAACATAAAAACACACTAAATACTTTTGACGGGTTTCCCCAGCCTGCTAACCCTGTGGGTTTACAGAATAATATCCCATGCTAATCCTCATTCAGAAAGAACATGGGAGAGAATGCAAGAAGGGGGAATCATGTAAATGTCATCTGAATTAAAGGCCCCCCACCTGGACCCCCCTTGGGGCCACCATTACACCTCCACTGAGCTTCCTGGACTAATTAGAATCAGTGTGGAAGGTGATGGTCTTAGCAAAGGCCTAATGAGACACACATACAAACACAAACGGACATGCACATATTTTACAGCCCATTTACAATATTTAATTGAGAAGGGTTAAAGTGTGTGACATTTCACTTCTGAAACTTTCTCAATAGAAATGGACAAATCTACCAGTGTTCAACAACGGGTTGAATCAAACCTTATTTACCTACCATCACTTCGCATTCAAAGCAGTATGGAAGTGAAAACATGTCACATTTCTGTCAAGACCTCCAAACATCTCTACTTCTACTTCACTGGCTGCAGAGTCCCAAAAACAAATAACTACTACTGGAGATTTCCATTATTTTAGTTGCCTCGCAACCATCAGGTGCGTGTCACCGTTTTGTGCATTTCCTGACAGCTGGAGGTTTCCTTCGATGTTGCTCTGAGTGCAGGAGCATTTTTGACTTGTGCTGCTTTCAATATGACGAACTAATGAATCAATTGAAGTAAATTAGAATGCAATTGGACATTTGTTAATTCATTCATCCATTTAATATATACTGAACAAAAATATAAACGCAACATGTAAAGTGTTGGCCCCATGTTTCATGAGCTGAAATAAAAGATCCCAGAAAATGTCCATATGCACAAAAAGCTTCTTTCTCTCAAATGTTACACACACATTTGTTTATATCCCTGTTAGTCAGCATTTCTCCTTTGCCAAGATAATCCATCCACCTGACAGGTGTGGCATATCAAGAAGCTGATTAAACAGCATGATTATGACACAGGTGCACCTTGTGCTGGGGACAATAACAGGCCACTATAAAATGTGCAGTTTTGTCACAAAATACAATGTCACAGATGTCTCAAGTTTTGAAGGAGCGTGCAGTTGGCAGCTCCGACTGCAGGAATGCCCACCAGAGCTGTTGCCAGAGAATGTAATGTTAATATCTCTACCATAAGCTGCCTCCAAAGTCATTTTAGAGAATTTGGCAGTACATCCAACCAGCCTCACACCCGTAGACCATGTATACCTATGCCTGCTCAGGACCTCCACATCCGGTTTCTTTACCTGCGGGATCATCTGAGACCAGCCACCTGGACAGCTGATGAAACTATTGGTTTGCACAACCAAAGAATTTCTGCACAAACTGTCAGAAAACATTTCAAGGAGGCTCATCTGCGTGCTCGTCGTCCTCACCAGGGTCTTGACCTGACTGCGGTTCGGAGTCGTAACCGACTTCAGTGGGCAAATACCTCACCTTCGATGGCCACTGGCATGCTGGAGATGTGTGCTCTTCACAAATGAATCCCAGTTTCAACTGTACCCGGGCATATGGCAGACAGCTTGTATTGCATTGTGTGGGTGAACGGTTTGCTGATGTCAACATTGTGAACAGAGTGCCCCATGGTGGTGGTGGTCTTATGGTATTGGGCAGGCATAAGCTACAGACAACGAACACAATTGCATTTTATCGATGGCAATTTGAATATACAGAGATACCGTGTTGAGATCCTGAGACCCATTGTCATTCCATTCATCCGCCCCCATAACCTCATGAAAAGGCGCAGCCCGTGTCGCAAGGATCTGTACACAATTACTGGAAGCTGAAAATGTCCCAGTTCTTCCATGGCCTGCATGCTCACCAGACATGTCACCCACTGAGCATATTTGGGATGCTCTGGGTCGACGTGTACAACAGCATGTTCCAGTTCCCGCCAATATCCAGCAACTTTGCACAGCCATTGAAGAGGATTGGGACAACATTCCACAGGCCACAGTCACCAGCCTGATCAACTCTATGTGAAGTTGATGTGTCGCACTGCATGAGGCAAATGGTGGTCACACCAGACACTTACTGGTTTTCTGATTTTCTGTGACCAACAGATGCATACACTATCTGCATTCCCAGTCGTGACATCTATAAACTAGGGCCTAATGAATTAATTTAAATTCAGTGATTTCCTTATATAAACTGTAACTCAGTCAAATCTTTGAAATTGTTGCATGTTGCATTTATATTTTTGTTCAGTATACATAAATAACTCCATTGCTTTGATAGCATGTCATTTAATATGTTTTTGGTTGGTGAAACATGAATCCTTCATTACCATTTACACTCACTAGAACGATTTAAACCAGTTTTGATTTCATTTTGATTGCTCTCTTTATTAATTGCTTTTTTGGCACTGTGTCATAAGACATATCATTGATCCCATTTCTGAGCTCCACTCGAGGGGAAAGACAAGCCAGATGGTGATTTCTTCACTGCCTTGACTCATTGGCCAGTGAGCACCAAGCCCAACTCTCTAAAGCCTTGTTCACATTGGCAGTTTGAAGTGACTCAAAAAAATTATAAATGCATATTCGAGTCTAATCTTCTTTTTCCTGCAGTCTGGACCGCTTAAAGGGAATCGGATATTTCAATCCACATTTCAAACCAACTTCGTAGGTGGTTTGAAGTCAGATACAAATCTGATTCCTGACCATTTAACTGACGGTTATGGGTGAAGAACGTCACGAACAGCTGACTGAATGACCACAATGCAGCAGCATACATAGAAATATAATGAATAGAACATGCTTGGAACCTCTAACTCTGGCAATTTGACTGGTAAACTCATGGGTACACTGGCAATGGCTGCCTTATATTATGATGCAATAATTCCATGGTAATGTAGAATGTTCATTCAAATTATATAAACTGATGTGGCTCATGCAATGGAAGGTATGTTTTGTATTGTTAGTTGAGCTGAATTAACAAATCACAGCACATAATCTATTTCACTTCCTGCTTTGCTCTTATGGGTACACTCGCAATGACCGCCAGTCCACCCATGATAACACCATTGACTTGAATGGGGATGCCCGTTCTATTCATTATATTTATATGGTAGCACATCCAATCAGGAGTGGAGGAAAGGAGAACATTTGTGTCAATTTTTTGGGGGGTGCTATTCAAACAGTTATTACAGTGACCGCAGTCCTTTGGCTGGCCAATTACCATCATCCAAAATCCCATGACCGTCACAGCCCTAATTCTAACAGATTAAAATATACATTAGCATAATGTCAAACATCGACAAAATCTATATCATCAATTATCATAAACAAACAAAAAGATATCTACGCAAGTACATAAATTTATAACAGCAAATGTCACAGAGTACACAAACAAGTATTTGTCTCTCCGCATTTCAAGTCGATTGCAATGATTCTAAGAGATCCAGTAGCTTACAAGATGACGATGGAAGGGGATGGCGGGGAAATTTAGCGGATTAGCCCATCACATGAATAAAATATCCACAATGAATGAAAAGTGAATGAAAAGTAAACACCTGTATACATTTCTGATAGCTTTTATATTAGATTAATATGCATACAAAGACTAGAAAATTAACAGTTATGTAGAGCACATCTGAATGGGGGTATAGCTGGACAATGTCAACTAGAGTATCATAGGAAAACAAGTCAAGGTATTTCACAACATTAACAATAAAATCAAGCGTCACGCAAAGTTGGCCATTGTTAGTTTTGGAAACATACCAGGAAATGGATACAAAAAAATGTAAATGCTCTGTTAGTCTAACAACGTCTTTCGAGGGAATTTGCATAAGCCTCAGCCAGTGTGAATCGTTTGCCAAAATGTGTCAGTTTTTGTCTAATGGGTTCTATACACGGTAGTGACATCTAAAACCAGCCTTCAATCCAACAAACTGAGCTCTAATAGGAGCAAATACATCGCAATACAACATTTCTCAAGTGTGGTTGAAAAAAATAATTGGGGAGTGTGTCCAATTGAGTGTGTCCAATTTTTGTCAACAAAGCACTAAATCACAGAGGTTGACCCTTTTAACTTTAAATCCCCTGAATCCAATTGTGTGGATTAACTAGACTCTTAGAGAAGTTCTGAGAAGAGAACAAGGGAAAGTCTGGACAAACTTGGGATCAAAAGATGGGGTTTCAGCTTAGGGTTGGATGTATTCAGATTTTAATATTGTCATACTGTCCTTCTTTCACCCCAGGATTTACGGTATTACTGGTTTAGTACAAAAGGGAGCACCAGAAAATGCTAAAAAAGCCCATTGGGTGTCTAGTGCAAGAATGCTAACAAAATTAGCACAAGTAATAGCGAATTACATGGATGCTACTAGCAAATATGCTAACGAGTGCAAACTAAAATTAACAAATTGCAAAGACAGGCAATCCAGCTCATAACGTTATACATACAGTGCATTCAGAAAGTATTCAGACCACTTGACTTTAAAACAAAACAAAAAACGATGTTACAGGCTTATTCTAAAATGGATTAAATAAAAACATTTCCTGATCAATCTAAACACAATACCCCATAACAACAAAGCAAAAAAGGTTTTCGAAATTTTTGCAAATGTACCGAGGAACTCCACTGAGGAACTCTGGAGCTCTATCAGAGTGACCATGGATTCAAGCTGAAAGTCGGGAAGCAAGTTCAGGGAGTGAGTGTTTTAATAAATAAACACAACATAATACAAAATAAGAAACACGAACAACGCACAGACATGGCACAGGAACAGAAACAATAACGCCTGGGGAAGGAACCAAAGGGAGTGACATATAGCGTCCAGGTGAAACTGATGACGCGCAGGTGCGTGTAACGATTGTGACAGGTGTGCGCCATAACGAGCAGTCTGGTGACCTAGAGACCGGAGAGGGAGCACACTTGACAAACACTGTTGACTTTAAATATAAAATGTGACCCCTGTCAATATACAGCTGGTATTCACCTGCTCCCACTTTCTCAAGTTCTGCTATTTACAAACGAACACGTTACTGGCTCAACTGTTCTGGGGAACTATGTAAGCTTCATAATGTCAAATAATGTGACAGGTGAAATAAGAACACATTCTGCTTTCATCTCCTAACACATTGCACAAGTTGACTGCAGCTATTAAACAATTGCTGCAAATATTAAAATGTATTGAAAAACTTCAACGATATTGACAGTATTCAAAAACCATCCTGTGGCTATTTCCAAATACCCCAGTATACGGTATATGAGGTATACCCCCCTAGCCTAGTTCAGCTGAGGCCCTCAACAAAAGCTGCCTCTACTTAGCAGGGAATCCAGTACAAGACAGGCACCCAACAGAAAATAATTCTGACTGATTTAATATCATTACTACAGCTTTATAACAAAATGGGAGTTTAGTGAATTAAACACTTGATAGTAATTATCCCCATTATCGACCTGCAAGAGTGTTCATATTTTAAACACCCAATCAGGACCCCTGATAAACATGGGCGTCAGTCTCCTTCCTTAACTGTAATCAGTGTTCAAGAGCAGCTCCATGTCGACTACACTAGAGCAGAGTATTAAGTCAAACCCGTACATTTAGGTCATTACTTGAGAAATTGAGAAGTTCTGCAACAATTGAATTTAAAAAAGGTCAATTTAACAGTAAATGTAATAGTGGATAGCTCTCCCACTGAAGAAGAGCGGCCACCATGGGGCTAACAGCTCATCACAAACAGCAATGAAATTGAGTCACACCAATGACATCAGAAACAATGGCCAGAAGATGCTGGCACTGTGGTGCTGGGTGACTGTCACAGGCTTTGGGAGGACACAGCCAGCAGTCCTGTCGACAGTCCCGTTTTAAAGGTCACAGACTCTGGACTTTTTCCAACTTAAATCAAGGCTCTTGACCTCAGGGTTAAACTACTAACATTTACCACTAAAGCAGATTGTGTGAAGGAAGAGACCTAGAGGGGAAGTAAGGACAGAAGGTGTGCTGTGGGATTATTTAAAATAGTCTTCAAAGAGGTATGGTTTCAGATGTTTTCGGAAGAAGGGCAACAGGGCGTTATCCAGGGTCACACAAAGGTTCTTTGCACTCTGGGAAAGGGACACCATGGAGTTGTCAACCGTGATGGAGAGGTCTTGGAGCAGGCAGGCCTTTCCGGGATGAAGTGCAGCTCCATCTTGCCGATGTTGAGCTTGAGGTGGTGGGCCGACATCCAAACTGAGATATCTGCCAGGCACACAGTGATGTGTCGCCACCTGGGTGTCAGAAGGGGGGAAGGAGAAAAGTAGTTGAGTGACATCGGCATAGCAATGATAAGAGACACCATGTGAGGATATGACGGAGCTGAGTGATTTGGTGTATAGAGAAAAAAGGAGAGGTCCTAAAACCGAGCCCTGGGGAACACGAGTAGTGATATTACAAAGTGCAGACATATATCCTCCCATGGTCACCTGGTAGGAGCGGTCTGCCAGGTAAGATGACAATCCAAGAGTGTGCAGATCCTGAGACACAAAGCCCTGAGAGGGTGGATAGGAGAATAAAACCAGAGAATCAGCTTTGGCAGTGCAGAGAGCCTCCGTGACACAGAGGAGCGTAGTCTCAGTTGAGTGACCCGTCTTGAAGCCTGACTGGTTAGGGTCAAGAAGATTGTTCTGAGAGAGATAGCGAGAGAGTTGGTCATAGACAGCACACTCAAGAGTTTTGGAAAGAAAACAAAGAAGTGTTTGACATCAGAGGGGTGTTGGTTTCTTGAGGAGGGGAGCGACTCTGGGCATTTTGAAGTCAGAGGGGTCAGGGTTGAGTTGATGAGGAAAGTGCGGAATCGAAGAAGGTCTACAGATATGTTCAGGAGAGGGGATGGGGGTCATTCGGGCAGGTTGTCGAGCGGTCGGATCTCACTAGTCGCAGGATTTCATCTGGAGAGAGAGGGGAGAAAGAGGTGAAGGCGCAAGTATAGTTCTGTGTGAGTGGGACCAGTGGACTTAATAGGCTGAGTGAATGAGGAGTAGGATGACATCAACCTTATTTTCAAAGTGGTTGACAAAGTTGTCCACAGAGACGGAGGAAGGAGGTGGAGAATAAAGGAGGGAGAGTTTCCAAGGGTAGAGGCAGAAGCTTGAAATTTAGAGTGATAGTGTCACGCCTTGGTCTTAGTATTTTGTGTTTTCTTTCTTTATTTGGTCAGGCCAGGGTGTGACATGGGTTTATTTTGTGGTGTGTTTTTGTATTGGGGTTTTAGTAGGTATTGGGATTGTGGCTGAGTAGGGTTGTCTAGGAAAGTCTATGGTTGCCTGAGGCGGTTCTTAATCAGAGGCAGGTGATTATCGTTGTCTCTGATTGGGAACCATATTTAGGCAGCCATATTCTTTGAGTGTTTCGTGGGTGATTGTTCCTGTCTCTGTGTTAGTGTTCACCAGATAGGCTGTATAGGTTTTCACATTCCGTTTGTTGTTTTTGTATTGTTCGTGTTTTTTCTTCATTAAAGATGTATCGAACTAACCACGCTGCATTTTGGTCCGACTCTCATTCGACGGAAGAAAACCGTAAGAGAATCACCCACCACACCAGGACCAAGCAGCGTGGTGACAGGCAGCAACAGCAGAAGCAGCGAAAGGAGGAATGGACATGGGAACAGGTGGAGGCACTTAGGAGAGCAGAGGCAGCCGGAAAGAGGAGCCGACGATACGAGGGAACACGGTTGGCAAGGAAGCCCGAAAGTCAGCCCCAAAAATTTATTGGGGGGGGCTCAGGGAGAGTGTGGCAGAGTCAGGGTTCAGACCTGAGCCAACTCCCCCTGTTTATCGTGAGGAGCAGCGATCACAGGACTTCTGGACTTGGGAGGAGATATTGGACGGAAAAGGACCCTGGGCACAGCCTGGTGAATATCGACACCCCAAAGAAGAACTGGCGGTGAAAGCGGCGGTGAAAGCGGAGAGGCGCTGGTATGAAGAGGCAGCACGGCGACGCGGATGGAAGCGCGAGAGTCAGCCCCAAAAATGTATTGGGGGAGGCTCACAGGGAGTATGGCTACGCCAGGTAGGAGACCTGCGCAAACTTCCTGTGCTTACCGGGGGGCTAAAGAGACCGGGCAGGCACCGTGTTATGCTATGGAGCGCACGGTGTCTCCAGTGCGGGTGCATAGCCCGGTGCGGTACATACCAGCTCTTCGTATTGGCCGGGCTAGAGTGGGCATCGAGCCAGGTAAGGTTGGGCAGGCTCGGTGCTCAAGAGCTCCAGTGCGCCTGCACGGTCCGGTCTATCCAGTGCCACCTCCACACACCAGTCCTCCGGTGGCAGCTCCCCGACACCAGGCTTCCTGTGCGTGTCCTCGGCCCAGTACCACCAGTGCCAGCACCACGCACCAGGCCTTCAGTGCGCCTCGCCTGTCTAGCGCTATCAGAGCCTTCCTCCTCTACAGCGCTGCTGGAGTCTCCCGCCTGTTTAGCGCAGCCAGAGCCTTCCTCCTCTACAGTGCTGCCGGAGCCTCCCGCCTGTTCAGCGCAGCCAGAGCCTTCCTCCTCTACAGCGCTGCTGGAGTCTCCCGCCTGTTTAGCGCAGCCAGAGCCTTCCTCCTCTCCTGTGCTGCCGGAGTCTCCCGCCTGTTCAGCGCTGCCAGAGCCTTCCTCCTCTACAGCGCTGATGGAGTCTCCTGCCTGTTCAGCGCAGCCAGAGCTGGCAGCCTGCATGGAGCAGCCTGAGCTGTCAGTCTGCATGGAGCAGCCAGAACTGTCAGTCTGCATGGAGCAGCACAGAGCTGCCAGTCTGCATAGAGCTGCCAGTCTGCATAGAGCAGCCAGAGCTGCCAGTCTGCATGGAGCTGCCAGTGTGCATAGAGCAGCCAGAGCTGCCAGTCTGCATGGAGCAGCCAGAGCTGCCAGTCTGCATGGAGCAGCCAGAGCTGCCAGTCTGCATGGAGCAGCCAGAGCAGCTAGATCCGCCAGTCAGCCAGGATCTGCCAGTCAGCCAGGATCCGCCAGTCAGCCATGATCTTCCAGATCCGCCAGTCAGCCAGGATCTTCCAGATCCGCCAGTCAGCCAGGATCCGCCAGTCAGCCAGGATCCGCCAGAACCACCAGCTAGCCAGGATCTACCAGTGGGGTCCTTGGTGAGGGTTATTAGGCCAAGGTCGGGCGAGGGTCGTCAATCATAGGACGCGTTACAGGGGGACTAAGACTTGGTTGGAGTGGGGTCCACGTCCCGAGCCGGAGCCGCCACCGTGGACAGACGCCCACCCGGACCCTCCCCTATGGGTTTAGGTGTGCGGCCGGGAGTCCGCACCTTGGGGGGGGGGGGTTCTGTCACGCCTTGGTCTTAGTATTTTGTGTTTTCTTTATTTATTTGGTCAGGCCAGGGTGTGACATGGGTTTATTTTGTGGTGTGTTTTTGTATTGGGGTTTTAGTAGGTATTGGGATTGTGGCTGAGTAGGGTTGTCTAGGAAAGTCTATGGTTGCCTGAGGCGGTTCTTAATCAGAGGCAGGTGATTATCGTTGTCTCTGATTGGGAACCATATTTAGGCAGCCATATTCTTTGAGTGTTTCGTGGGTGATTGTTCCTGTCTCTGTGTTAGTGTTCACCAGATAGGCTGTATAGGTTTTCACATTCCGTTTGTTGTTTTTGTATTGTTCGTGTTTTTTCTTCATTAAAGATGTATCGAACTAACCACGCTGCATTTTGGTCCGACTCTCTTTCGACGGAAGAAAACCGTAACAGATAGAAAGTGGCTTTAGCAGCAGATACAGAGGAAGATAAGGTAGAGAGGAGGGAGTGCAAGGATACATTTCCACTCAGCTGCACGCAGCCCTGTTCTGTAGGCTCGCAATGAGTCACTCAGCCGCAGAGCAGGAGGGGAGGGCCAAGCCGTCCAGAAGGAAAGGGGCCAGTGCTAGTCATAGGTAGCGGAAAGGGAGGAGAGTAGTGTCAAGGGGGCAGAATCAGGAGACATGAGGGAGAAGGATTTAGCAGAAGGGAGAGATGATAGCAAAGAAGAGGAGAGTAGTAGGAGAGAGAAAGCAAAGATTGCAAAGATGCATGACCATCTGTGTAGGGGCTGAGTGGGAAGGGTTGGAGAAGAGGGAGACAGGAAAATAAACAAAGTAGTGATCAGAGATCTGGAGGAGGTTGCAGTGAGATTAGTAGGTGAACAGCCTCTAGTAAAGATGAGGACAAGCATATTACCTGCATTTACAGTGGAAGGGGACTGAGCACGGGTGAGGTCAAAAGAAGCAAAGGGGGAAAAAGAGGTAGAAAGAAATTAATCGAAGGCAGATGTTGGGAAGTTGAAGTCGCCCAGTTCGATGAGTCATCATCAGGAAATTTGCTTATCAAGGTGTCAAGCTCATTGAGGAACTCTCTAAATGCATCTGGTGGACAACAGATGACACCAATGTCATGCTTGAGTGGGCAAGTGACAGTGATGGAATTCAAATGAGGAGATGGACAGACAAAAAAAATAGAAAATCTCCACTTACGATAAATAAATAGTAGAAATAAATCACGATTTATCGGGATTCTATACGTATTGTGATTCGATACTGCAATTTTATTGCGATTATACAGTATGTTCCAAACATATTGCTCACTATATGTCTGCTACAGAGGGACAAGAGAAAGACATGAGAAAACAATTTTAAAATTTTACCCCCTTTTCGTGGTATCCAATTGTTAGTAGTTAATATCTTATCGCTACAACTCCCGTACAGGCTCGGGAGAGACGAAGGTCGAAAACCATGCGTCCTCCGAAACACAACCCAACCAAGCCGCACTGCTTCTTAATTAACACAGCGCGCATCCAACCCGGAAGCCAGCCGCGCCAATGTGTTGGAGGAAACACCGTGCACCTGGCGACCTGGTTAGCGTGCACTGCGCCCGGCCCACCACAGGAGTCGCCAGTGCGCGATGAGACAAGGATGTCCCTAACCCGGACGACACTAGGCCAATTGCACGTCGCCCCATGGACCTCCCGGTCGTGGCCAGCTGCGACAGAGCCTGGGCTCGAACCCAGAGTCTCTGGTGGCACAGCTAACAATGCGATACAGTGCCCGAGACCATTGCACCACCCGGGAGGCGATAAAACAAGTTTTGATCAGTCACGGAAATAAAAGTGTATGTATGTCAAGTACAAGCGAAGAGCACAAACACATTTTTTAATTTAATAATTTATATAATATTGTCCAAAATAATATTGCGATCCACTACTGGATTAAAAATATATATAATCCCTAATACATAAAACCTGAGGGGTGAGGTAGATCATAGCACAGAATCTAACAGATTGATCTATACACAGATCACCTTGAGGAAAACTAGCCCTGAGTGGATTCCACCTCTATCACACACACATACAGTCCAAAATAAAGGAAACAACAACACAAAGTTGTCTTAATAGGGTGTTGGGCAGCCAGAACAACTTCAATGCACCTTGGCATAAAGTCTACAAGTGTCTGGAACTCTATTGGAGGGATGTGACACCTTTCTTCCACAAGAAATTCCATAATTTGGTGGATTGTTGATGGTGGTAGAAAACAATCCAGAATCTCCCATGAGTGTTCAATTGGGTTGAGATCTGGTGACTGGGAGACACACACACACCCACACACATACACACACACACACACACACACACTGTAAACCCCCTATGCTCCTTTGAGGCCCCTCTTTCAAAGTCAATGAGATCTCTTCTTTTAGCCATGTCAGCCAAAATAATGGGCAACCGGGCATTTTTTATACATGACCCAAAGTATGATGGGATGTTAATTGCTTAATTAACTCAAGAACCACACCTGTGTGGAAGCATCCTTCAATATAATTTGTATCCCATGTTTACTCAACTGTTTCCTTTATTTTGTCAGTTACCTGTGTACAGTGGATTTGGAAATAATTTAGACCTCTTCAATTTTTCCACATTATTCAGTACTTTGTTGAAGCACCTTTTGGCAGCGATTACAGTCTCAAATATTTTTGGGTATGACTACAAGCTTGGTAAACCTGTATTTGTGGATTCTCACATTCTTCTCTGCAGATCCTCTAGAGCTCAAGGACATTCAGAGACTGGTCCCGAAGCCACTCCTGCGTTGTCTTGACTGTGTGCTTGGGGTTGATGACCTGTTGGAAGGTGAACCTCCGCCCCTGTCTGAGGTCCTGAGCGCTCTGGAGCAGGTTTTCATCAAGAATCTCTCTGTACATTGCTCCGTTCATCTTTCTCTCAATCCTAACTAGTTTCCCAGTCTCTGCCGCTGAAAACATCCCCACAGCATGATGCTGCCACCACCATGCCTCACCATAGGGATGGTATTGGCCAGCGGATGAGTGGTGCCTGGTTTCCTTCAAACGAGGCACTTGTCAATCAGGCCAAAAACTTCAATCTTGGTTTCATGGTCTGAGAGATTTTAGGTGCCCTTTGGCAACCTCCGAGCGGGCTGTCATGTGCCTTTTACTGAGGAGTGGCTTCTGTCTGGCCACTCTAGCATAATGGCCTGATTGGTGGAGTGCTGCAGAGATGGATGTCCTTCTGGAAGGTTCTCCCATCTCCACAGAGGAACTCTGGAGCTCTGTCAGAGTGACCATCGGGTACTTGGTCACCTCCCTGACAAAGGCCCTTCTACCCCAATTGCTCAGTTT
This sequence comes from Oncorhynchus nerka, assembly GCF_034236695.1. Taxonomy (NCBI): domain Eukaryota; kingdom Metazoa; phylum Chordata; class Actinopteri; order Salmoniformes; family Salmonidae; genus Oncorhynchus; species Oncorhynchus nerka. Next base: position 39,695,953 of record NC_088423.1, on the reverse strand, counting down.
GGACAGGTGGCCAGCTCTAGGAAGAGTCTTGGTGGTTCCAAACGTCTTCCATTTAAGAATGATGGAGACCACTGTGTTCTTGGACCTACACTGCTGCAGACATTTTTTGGTGCCCTTCCCAGATCTGTGCCTCGACACAATCCTGTCTCAGAGCTCTACGGACAATTCCTTCGACCTCATGGCTTGGTTTATGCTCTGACATGCACTGTCAACTGTGTAACCTTATATAGACAGGTGGGTGCCTTTACAAATCATGTCCAATCAAATGAATTTACCACAGGTGGACTCCAATCAAGTTGTAGAAACATCTAAAGGATGATCAATGGAAACTCAATTTCGAGTCTCGTAGCAATTGGTCTGAATATTTATGTAAATAAGGCTTTGCTCTCTTTAGATTTGGAAATAAATCTAAAAACCTATTTTTCATTTTGTCTTTACAGGGTATTGTGTGTGGATTGATGAGGAAAAGCATTTATTTAATCAATTTTAGAATAAAACTAATGTAACAAAATGTGGACAAAAAGTGAAGGGGTCTGAATATTTTCTGAATGCACTGTATAAACAGTACAATCTGAAAACCTCTGCACACCCAAAATGTCAATCAATCTGACTGAGGCTAACCTTCTCACAAACACAATCAACTTGAAATGCCACAGTTCTGATATCTACCTCTTGATGTGTTCGTATTCTAGGTCTAGAGGCAAAGAAAACAGAGCTGTTGCTCTAAACTCAAAGTAATATTTAATCTTAAAGGAGTTTATTTTAGCAGCCATCCTGTTGAAGAGCCATCAGTGTAAGTGACAATGAGAAAGATCAGTCAAGAGAGTGTACTTCCTTCAACACTATTTCGCTGCTCAGTAGCCTACATGGATTAGCTGAGCTAGACGACCACAATGCAAATGTGTCCCTGACATTTTTCCATCATTCTCAATCTTGGTCATTTTTCATTGTACAGTTTGTGCAGCTATTTCAGTGATGTTGGGACTTTATGTGATTTATATTATCAATACAAATATATTCCGTCAGCATTGGCAGTGACGGGGATTCCTCCCATGCCCTGATCTAAAGAGAGCAAACGCCTGTTTGGGTTAAATTAATCAAGAACACACAATGTTTACTGTACACACAAAAAAAACTTGGTATTCAATCATTCTCTCTTGCAGAATATATAGACTTCTGTTTTGTCTTTCTAGGAAAACTCCCAGTTACCAATTTTTCATCCAATAAGGAATCCATAAACACTGCTACAGATTGCATAAATTAAATCAGTGGCCTTTATAAAATAAATGCTCCTCCAGTGGCATCAATCAATAACCGCTTCAATTTACTTGAAATGTCACTGTAACTATTACACACACATACACATTCATTTCTGAGAAGTATCCCCCCACAGAGAGGCAGAGAATATAACACCAAACAAAACTTACATGTTTTCCATTACTATGGGTCTGTGGACGTTTATAGTGCAGTACATTGCCTTTGTCATTGTCAAGATCCCTTAAAGTCGCTTAAATGCTTTGCCACAATGACATTGTATAAAAAAAGTCCTAGACAAATAAAGTTTTCTGAGTTATTTTTCCTTTCCAGAAAAGACAACAGGCTATTCTAGAATTCTGGAATGGAGGCATATAGACAAAATGTTGTGTCTAAAAAGATCAGAAAATATCTAATTTTAACTAAACGGCCCATTCCAAAATCCCTTGAGATCCAGTCTGGACAGACTGGTCAAACTCTGTCCCCCTACAGTGGCTTGCGAAAGTATTCACCCCCCTGGGCAATTTTCATATTTTGTTGCTTCAACAACCTTTTTTTTTTTTTTGTGGGGGGCGGGGTTGTAATCATTTGCTTTTCACAACATGCCTACCACTTTGAAGATGCAATATATTTTTTCATTGTGAAACAAACAAGAAATAAGACCAAAAAAATGAAAACTTGAGCGTGCATAACTATTCACACCTCCCCATTCTTCAAGGCAAAACTGCTCCAGCTCCTTCAAGTTGGATGGGTTCCACTGGTGTACAGCAATCTTTAAATCATACCACAGATTCTCAATTGAATTGAGGTGTGGGCTTTGACAAGGCCACTCCAAGACATTTAAATGTTTCCCCTTAAATAATTTGAGTGTTGCTTTAGCAGTATGCTTAGGGTCATTGTCCTGCTGGAAGGTGAACCTCCATCCCAGTCTCAAATCTCTGGAAGACTGAAACAGGTTTCCCCTCAAGAATTTCCCCGTATTTAGCGCCATCCATCATTCCTTCAATTCTGACCAGTTTCCCAGTCCCTGCCGATGAAAAACATCCCCACAGCATGATGCTGACACCATCAAATTTCAATTTAGGGTTGGTGTTCTTGGTGTGATGAGAGGTCTTGGGTTTGCGCCAGACGGCATTTTCCTTGGTGGCCAAAAAGCTTGATTTTAGTCTCATCTGCCCAGAGTACCTTCTTCCATATGTTTGGGGAGTCTCCCACATGCCTTTTGAAGAACACCAACAGTGTTTGCTTATTTATTTCTTTAAGCAATGGCTTTTTGTCTGGTCACTCTTCCTTAAAGCCAAGCTCTGCAGAGTGTATGGCTTAAAGTGGTCCTGTGACAGATACTCCAATCTCCACAGTGGAGCTTTGCAGCTCCTTCGGGGTTATCTTTGGTCTCTTTGTTGCCTCTCTGATGTATGCCCTCCTTGCCTGGTCTGTGAGTTTTGATGGGCGGTCCTTTCTTGGCAGGTTTGTTGTGGTACCATACTCGTTCCATTTTTAATAATGGATTTAATGGTGCTCCGTGGGATGTTCAAAGTTTCTGATATTTTTTTATAACCCAACCCTAATCTGTACTTCTCCACAACTTTGTCCCTGGCCTGTTTAGAGAGCTCCTTGGACTTCATGGTGCTGCTTGCTTGGTGGTGCCCCTTGCTTAGTGGTGTTGCAGACTCTGGGGCCTTTCAGAACAGGTGTATATATACTGAGATCATGTGACACTTAGAGTGCACACAGGTGGACTTTATTTAACTAATTATGTGACTTCTGAAGGTAATTGGTTGCACCAGATCTTATTTAGGGGCTTTATAGCAAACGGGGTGAGTACAATTTGTAAGTCGCTCTGGATAAGAGCGTCTGCTAAATGACTTAAATGTAAATGTAAATGTACATACACACGCACCACTTTTACATTGTTTATATTTTAGAATCTTTTGAAAATATTTTTTTTCATTTCACTTCACCAATTCAAACTATTTTGTGTATGTCCATTACATTAAATTAAATAAATAAAAATCAATTTAAACTACAGGTTCCAATGCAACAAAATAGGGAAAACGCCAAGGGGGATGAACACTTTTGCAAAGCACTGTAACTGTAATGGTTATTCCCACTCGTGGTTATCGAATCCTGTTTCAAACAACAACAACAACAAGAACATTTTAGAGCCTCACACAACCTCACAAAACCCCAATGCCAGAAGTACAAATCTCAGTGTGTGATGCAGGGAGTGAGTAAAGATACTGTATGTACCTTCCATGACGTAGACCAGTGAGCCCACATCGCCCTCCTTGATGATGCAGCTGTCTTTGCCATACTCCACAGGGTACATGCAGTCCACGATCTCCTGGATCTGAGACAGCTCCAGGTTCTTCATGAAGTCATTGTCCAAGATGGCCTCCTTGATCAGGTCTTTGGACCTGGGGGGACAGAGGAGGAGGTAAATAAATGGGATTCATATGTCATTGTAAGGACATGTAAAACACTCATTGGCGATTAGTGTTTTCCTTGGCATTGTTTAGGTGGAGTGGATACCCCCTACCCATTTTTCTGCCTCTATTTTACATCGTACTGTGCCTAGAAAAGCATGTTGGAAACACTGATTGCATAATGTCCTACAAAAAGAGTGTACCTTGTTTGGACATTCAGCAGTTTGTCTAAGGTGGAGTATTGTGAGCCTGCTGAATTTAAAATTATTATTCAACTGAATATTCAGAAAATACCACGTTGACAAAATGTGTTCTAAATTCTGTGGTTTCAAGATAACTCTCATAATTTAAATTTGTTTCAACAGCCGTAACAACCCAAAAAACAAAAGAAATCCATGCCAAATAGAAATGGATTGATTTGATTCATAAGTATCCTGTGTAAAGACAAATTTAGCTTAGACGTTTCTACAAGGGTAATCCGCAAAGCTATTTTAAGAGATGTGAACTGACATTATTCTGTGCTATGAATATGCAGTGCAACCTGTTGCTAGGGGATGGTATAATGAACACTTCTAATTCAAAGTGCCGTAATCAAGAGGTCAGGTGTGAACATCTTAAGGATCAAACCCCTTTTTCAATTTTCGCCTAAAACAACATACCCAAATCTAACTGCTTGTAGCTCAGGACCTGAAGTAAGGATATGCATATTCTTGATACCATTTGAAAGGAAACACTTTGAAGTTTGTGGAAATTGAAATTAATGTAGGAGAATATAACACATTACATCTGGTAAAAGATAATACAAAGAAAAAAACGTTAATATTTTTTTCATCTTTGAAATGCAAGACAAAGGCCAATATACAGTGGGGCAAAAAAGTATTTAGTCAGCCAACAATTGTGCAAGTTTTACCACTTAAAAAGATGAGAGAGGCCTGTAATTTTCATCATAGGTACACTTCAACTATGACAGACAAAATGAGGGGGAAAAAATCAAGAAAATGACATTGTAGGATTTTTAATGAATATATTTGCAAACTATGGTGGAAAATAAGTATTTGGTCAATAACAAAAGTATCTCAATACTTTGTTATATACCCTTTGTTGGCAATGACAGAGGTCAAACGTTTTCTGTAAGTCTTCACAAGGTTTTCACACACTGTTGCTGGTATTTTGGCCCATTACTCCATGCAGATCTCCTCTAGAGCAGTGATGTTTTGGGGCTGTTGCTGGGCAACATGGACTTTCAACTCCCTCCAAAGATTTTCTATGGGGTTGAGATCTGGAGACTGGCTAGGCCACTCCAGGACCTTGAAATGCTTCTTACGATGCCACTCCTTCATTGCCTTGGGATCATTGTCATGCTGAAAGACCCAGCCACATTTCATCTTCAATGCCCTTGCTGATGGAAGGAGGTTTTCACTCAAAATCTCATGATACATGGCCCCATTCATTCTTTCCTTTACACTGATCAGTCGTCCTGGTCCCTTTGCAGAAAAACAGCCCCAAAGCATGATGTTTCCACCCCCATGCTTCACAGTAGGTATGGTTTTCTTTGGACGCAACTCAGCATTCTTTGTCCTCCAAACACGACGAGTTGAGTATTTACCAAAAAGTTATATTTTGGTTTCATCTGACCATATGGCATTCTCCCAATCTTCTTCTGGATCATCCAAATGCTCTCTAGCAACCTAAGACGGGCCTGGACATGTACTGGCTTAAGCAGGGGCACACGTCTGGCACTGCAGGATTTGAGTCCCTGGCGGCGTAGTGTGTTACTGATGGTAGGCTTTGTTACTTTGGTCCCACCTCTCTGCAGGTCATTCACTAGATCCCTCCGTGTGGTTCTGCGATTTTTGGTCACCGTTCTTGTGCTCATTTTGACCCCTTTGGGTGAGATCTTGCGTGGAGCCCCAGATCGGGGAGATTATCAGTGGTCTTGTATGTCTTCCATTTCTAAAAATTGCTCCCACAGTTGATTTCTTCAACCCAAGCTGCTTACCTATTGCAGATTCAGTCTTCCCAGACTGGTGCAGGTCTACAATTTTGTTTCTGGTGTCCTTTGACAGCTCTTTAGTCTTGGCCATAGTGGAGTTTGGAGTGTGACTGTTTGTGGACAGGTGTCTTTTATACTGATAACAAGTTCAAACAGGTGCCATTAATACAGGTAACGAGTGGAGGACAGAGGAAGAAGTTACAGGTCTGTGAGAGCCAGAAATCTTGCTTGTTTGTAGGTGACCAAATACTTATTTTCCACCATAATTTGCAAATAAATTCATTAAAAATCCTACAATGTGATTTTCTGGATTTTCTTTTCTCATTTTGTCTCTCATAGTTGAAGTGTACCTATGATGAAAATTACAGGCCTCTCTCATCTTTTTAAGTGGGAGAACTGCACAATTGGTGGCTGACTAAATACTTTTTTGCCCCACTGTATAACTAAGGAATCAAGGCGCAATTTAGATGTTGGCCACTAGATGGCAATAGTGTATGTGCAAACTTTTAGACTGAGTCAATGAACCATTGTATTTCTGTTCAAAATGTTGTTTCAAGACTGTCCAAATGTGCCTAATTGATTTATTGATACATTTTCAAGTTCTTAACTGTGCACTCTCCCCAAACAATAGCATGGTATTCTTTCACTGTAATAGCTACTTTAAATTGGACAGTGTAGTTACAATAACAAGAATTTAAGCTTTCTGCCCATATCAGAAATGTCTATGTCCTAGGAAATTGTCTTTGTACTTACAACCTCATGCTAATCACATTAGCCTTACGTTAGCTCAACCGTCCCACAGGGGGGACACCGATCCTGTAGAGGTTTAATTAGGCACATCTACATTTTAAGAAACCTAATAAATCAATGTAATATATCCTACACCATCTCAATAAATCCATTATTTATTTTAGGCAGGTCTAAAGAAACATTACGATATGAAGAAGAAAATGAAGCCTATTTCAGAATAACAGAATAGCATATTCATATGTTAGGCCCTGATCTGGCTATACAATATATCTGTGGGCTACACTAGCACATTTTGCAGGCAAGACATGCTTATAATTCCTGTGGCATTATTTTATATTATTGTATAGTAAGAAGAACACAATTGATCATAGCTGAATAAAACAGAAAGTACATTTTCCCTGAACGATTTCCGAGGGAGTGCACACATGCACACATTCTGTGTTGAACGGGTAACAAAGTGATTATTTGAAACAGGTCCTCCTATTCTCAATTTAATCTGGTGTTTATTTTTTATTTTGAATGTCCCACAACAAAAAAATATGTCACCCGTAGACTGAACTGAACTAGAATAGCTCAGGTAGGCTACACCGATTGTAAAGAGGATGAATGTGTATCATTTTAAGAATTGAGAAATAAATCTAGCAGCACGAGAAAGCTGGGATCCTCTTTTAAATAGTGGCCAGTCAAAATGTTATTTTCACACGAAATTGCACAATGAATGGGATTATAAGAACACGTTTCACCAGGCTCTGTAGGCTATGGGCTCTCTAACCCTGTTCCAGAGTTATTAGGCCATTGATAAGGTTGTGATACAAACCTTATCAATGGGCTAGGCTACATGAAGCATGTGACTCTGATTTTAAAAAGTAGGGGGGAAATGATGCGCTGTTTCTTAGACTACTGGGTATCATTCACAAGTGATAATACTCTTCCCCATCAGACTATTCTCAATCTTGTCTTTACATGTACTAAATAATATACACTACCGTTCAAAAGTTTGGGGTCACTTAGAAATGGGATTTAGAAATCCTCAGCAATCTACACACAATACCCCATGATGAGAAAACGAAAAAATGATTTTAGAAATGTTTGCAAATGTATTGAAAATTACAAGCAGAAATACCTTTTTTACATAAGTATTCAGACCCTTTACTATGAGACTCGAAATTGAGTCATCCTTGAAATGTTTCTACAAGTTAATTGGAGTCCATCTGTGGTAAATTCAATTCATTTGACATGATTTGTAAAGGCACACACCTGTCTATATAAGGACCTACAGTTGACAGTGCATGTTAGAGCAAAAACCAAGCCATGAGGTCGAAGGAATTGTCCATAGAGCTCCGAAACAGGATTGTGTCGAGGCACAGATCTGGGGAAGGGTACCAAAAACATCCTGCAGCAAGTCCCCAAAAACACAGTGGCCTCCATCAATTCTTAAATGGAAGAGGTTTGGAACCATCAAGACTCTTCCTAGAGCTGGCCGCTCGTCCAAACTGAGAAATCAGGGGAGAAGGGTCTTGGTCAGGGATTTGACCAAGAACCCGATGGTCACTCTGACAGAGATCTAGAATTCCTCTGTGGAGATGGGAGAACCATCTATGCAGCACTCCACCAATCAGGCCTTTGTGGAAGAGTGGCCAGACGGAAGCCACTCCTCAGTAAAAGGCACATGACAGCCTGCATGGAGTTTGCCCAAAGGCACCTAAAGACTCTCAGACCATGAAAAACAAGATTCTCTGGTCTGATGAAACCAAGATTGAACTCCTTGGCCTGAATGCCAAGTGTCACGTCTGGAGGAAACCTGGCACTATCCCTACGGTGAAGCATGGTGGTGACAGCATCATGCTGTGGGGATGTTTTTCAGTGGCAGGGACTGGGAGACTAGTCAGGATCGAGGCAAAGATGAACGGAGCAAAGTACAGCGAGATCCTTAATTTAATTTTTAATTTTACCTTTATTTAACCAGGCAAGTCAGTTAAGAACACATTCTTATTTTCAATGACGGCCTGGGAACAGTGGGTTAACTGCCTGTTCAGGGGCAGAACGACAGATTTGTACCTTGTCAGCTCGGGGGTTTGAACTCGCAACCTTCCGGTTACTAGTCCAACGCTCTAACCACTAGGCTACGCTGCCGCCCCGGCAGCCGCCCCGTAACCTGATCCAGAGCGCTCAGGACCTCAGACTGGGGCGAAGGTTCACCTTCCAACATTACAATGAAAAGCACACAGCCAAGACAACACAGGAGTGGCTTCGGCACAAGTCTCTGAATGTCCTTGAGTGGCCCAGCCAGAGCCTGGATTTGAACCCGATCTAACATCTCTGGATAGACCCCATCCAACCTGACAGAGCTTGAGAGGATCTGCAGAGAATAATGGGAAAAACTCCCCAAAAACAGGTGTCCAAGCTTGTAGCGTAATACCCAAGAAGACTCAAGGCTGTAATCGCTGCAAAAGGTGTTTCAACAAAGCAGTAAAGGGTCTGATTTCTCATGTAAATGTAATATTTCAGTTTCTGCTTTGTCATTATGGGGTATTGTGTGCAAATTGATGAGGGGGGAAAAATGATTCAATCAATTTTAGAATAAGGCTTTATCCTAACAAAATGTGGAAAAAGTCAAGGGGTCTGAATACTTTCCGAAGGCACTCTATTACTGTAATAAGATCACATATTTGCTGTCACAAACTTCAAACTCCACACAGTTGATCCTGTAATTGCTGCCAAAGGTGCTTCAACAAAGTACTGAGTAAAGTTAGTTTTTTTTTTTGCAAAAAAATGTAAAACCATCCCTAGAAAAATCTGTTGTTCTGCCCCTGAACAAGGCAGTTAACCCACTGATCCTAGGCTGTCATTAAAAAATAAGAATTTGTTCTTAACTCCACACAGTTTTCACTGACTAGTTGGATATTAATTTCAACAACAATTTATGTACTTACAGCACTCTACTGATAATCTCAGTGCATCCTTGCTGGGATGACACAAATCTACTGCCGGAGAATATCAACACCAAACACATTGGTTCACCGTTCCACGGAAGCAGACCGTACACAGCGTACCATAATGTTCTGAATAATGGCCAAGTCTATCTCGCTCCCTATACCACTGAACCGCTTAGGCGTAACAAACACAAGTCCAACATTTATCGGAAACTGTTAAACTACCTGTTCACTACCCTCCTGCTCTCCGGGGATGTGCAACTCAATCCTGGGCCCAACATCACCGATCCAGCGATATGCACCCGAGTGGAAAGCGGTGGATGGCCTTGTCCACTGATCGTCGCCGCTGTGGAAGAGGGTGAGTGCTATGGTACCATGGTTTCTCTCGACTCACCCGGCTCCAGGATAGATTTAGACTCTTCAAACATACCCAAGTCACTATAAATGATCCCTGACTCTGCTTCTGGTACGCAAGCCGTTTTAATTAGTTCCCGCATCCAGTGCAGGCGGGAGGGATTGTTAATTGCGCTACCGAACTGCCCCTAATCAAAACTAAACAAAACGGCCTAAACCCAGCTGTCAGAAAACACTGAAAATTTTACTTTTTTCAATGTGTCAATCACTCTCGAGTCATCTGGGACCCACGAGCTAAGCCCAAGGGACTACTAGGGGGGCACTTGAACATTCGTAGTGTCATTTCAAAAAGTGACCAATTCAACATCTACTCACAGACTCCAACCTTGACTTCCTCTGCCTCTCAGAGACATGGCTCCATAAAAACTCTCCATATGCTGCTTTGATTGTGCCTGAGAGACAGGATTGAAGGAAGAGGAGGGGGTGTGATGATTTACATTAAAGCACATATCCGATGTAAACAAATTGAGTGGTCATGTGATAATGAACTAGAATGTATTGGCCTGAACGTTACACGGTCTCCCCAAATGTCTTTTACCCTTATTGGAATGTATAGGCCACCTTCCACCAAAAGTGTGTTTTTTGATCAGTTTAATAACATGCTTAGGGAATGTGACTTTGAGAAAGAGATAATCTTAATGGGAAATTTTTACATTAATTATGAAGACAAGGTTTGTAGGAAAACCCTCAAACGGATCACTACTACCTTTGACCTTACACAGCTAGTTAAAGGGCCAACCAAGGTGACTTGTTACTCTAAAACACAGATTGATTTGGTGTTCAGTAATAAACCAGAGAGAGTGACTAAATCATTCAATATGGTTACTGGGCTATCTGATCATAATCTGACACTTATAGCCAGAAAGCTGTCTAAGAGCAGGTTTAACATCTCTACTGTTAGAAAGCCAGATCAACTAAGAATACCTAAGAGTGAATTAAGCTATTTTGAAAACGCAATTAAGAGAATTAACTGGAATGATCTCTTGTCCTATACAGACGTGGAAGCTGATAGTCAAGTTTTTCTATCCACAATCCAGACTACAATAAATGGCTTCCTAAAGAAAATCATATCCAAACCTGGCCAAAAGAGCACTCTTCCTTGGCTAAATGTAGAAATCAGGAAATTGATGAAAGAACGAGATTATGCTCTAAAAATAGCCCTAAGATCCAAATTAGAGCATGACAGACGTAGGTTTACCATGTTGAGAAATAAGGTGATGAAAGAAATCAGACAGGCCAAGGCAAACTTTTTTATTAACATAATTGGTGAAGCAAAGGGAAATTCTAAACTGTTCTGGGAGAATCTAAAAAGGTTAACAGGGAAAGACCATAGTAACACTGCAAAAAGACTAGAAATCATGGTGAATAACAATCTAACACAGGATGCAGTCGAAATAGCAATAGCCTTCAATTCCTACTTTATTGACTCTGTCAAGGTACTGACACAGAACCCCTCCACTGGTTTCTTGGGCTCAGTGCTAGTAAATGATGCTCAACCTGTCTTCATCATAAGAGAAGTTTCTGAGTCAAAGGTGATAAGCTCACTAAATAACTCTAAAGCCAATTATGTGTTTGGGCTGGACTCTACCTTTCTTAAAAACTACAAAGAGTCACTCATTGGCCCCATTACTAAGGTCACCATCACATCTATTGGTCCCGGGGTGTTTCCAAGGGTATGGAAATCGGCCATAATAACGGCCATCTTTAAATCAGGCGACCCTGCTGACGTAAGTAACTACGGGCCAATTAGTATACTACCTGTGGTGTCAAAGGTTGTTGAAAAGTGTGTAGCAGAACAACTTGCCCACCTCAACAACAGCCCCTTCACATTACACTCCATGCAGTTTGGCTTCAGAGCGAAACCCTCCACAGAAACGGCCAACTGCTTTCTTCTGGAAAATGTGAAGTCCAAGATGTACAAAGGGGGTGTTGTTGGGGCTGTGTTTCTGGACCTAAGGAAGGCTTTTGATACTGTTAACCATGAGATTCTCATCGCAAAATTGTCCAAGTTCAACTTTTCTCCTGATGCCTTGAGATGGATGAAAGCATACCTTGAAGGCAGAACTCAGTCTGTCAGAGTGAGCAATGAGCTGTCACCCACTCTAAGCTATGATGTGGGCGTGCCCCAAGGATCAATACTGGGGCCCCTCCTGTTCAGCCTGTACATTAATGATCTGCCTTCTGTCTGTACTGGGTCTGAAGTTCAAATGTATGCAGATGATACAATCATATATGTGCATGGAAAGAGCAAACAACAAGCTGCACAAGAACTCTGTGATGGTCCAGGTTACAAAGTGGCTCAGTGACTCGTGTTGCATCTCAATGTGAAAAAATGTTTCCATGTTCTTCACAAAGAGGGCAACAGATGCTACTGAGCCAGATGTCTATGTGTCAGGGGAGAAGCTCCAGGTGGTATCTGATTTTAAGTACCTTGGCATCATACTTGATTCGAAACTCTCTTTTAAAAAGCATGTGAAAAAGGTCATTCAAATGACTAAATTCAACCTCGCTAATTTCCGATTTATACGAAATTGTTTGACTATAGAGGTAGCAAAACTGTACTTCAAATCTATGATACTCCCCTACTTAACATACTGCTTGACTAGTTGGGCCCAAGCTTGCTGTACAACATTAAGACCTATTCAGTCTGTCTACAAACAGGCTCTCAAAGTGCTTGATATGAAGCCCAATAGCCATCATCACTGTTACATCCTCAGAAAGCATGAGCTCAAGAGTTGGAAAAATCTTGTGCATGTCTTGTATTCAAGATCCTAAATGGCCTGGCTCCCCCTCCACTCAGTATTTTTGTTAAACAGAAAACCCAAACATATGGCAGCAGATCCACAAGGTCTGCCATGAGAGGTGACTGTATAGTTCCCTTAAGGAAAAGCACCGTTAGTAAATCCGTTTTCTCTGTGAGAGCTTCCCATGTCTGGAATACACTGCCATCAGACACACATAACTGCACCACATATCCCACTTTCACAAAATGCTTGAAGACATGGCTAAAGGTCAATCAGATTTGTGAACATGGTCCCTAGCTGTGTGTTGCCGCTTTCCATGTCTGTTGTCTGTAACTTGTGAGGTATGGAAACACTTTGTTGCTTTTATGAATTTTGTCTTGCTGCTTTTTGTTCTATGTTGCTATGTCTGTATGCTACGTCTTGCTTGTCCTATGTTGCTCTGTCTGTATGCTATGTCTTGCTTGTCCTATGTTGCTATTGTCTATATTGTAATTGTTTTTAATAACCTGCCCAGGGGCTGCGGTTGAAAATTAGCCGGCTGGCTAAAACCGGCACTTTAACTGAAATGTTGATTAATGTGCACTGTCCCTGTAAAAATAAAATAAACTCAAACTCAATGTAAATACATGCAGATAAATTAAAGTCAGATCAATGAAATACAGGTCTTGGGATTGGTAGGGTTAAGGTGCATGTAGGATAATCCCATTTATATTACTCTTTATGATTTTGATAGTCTATGTTTATATGTCAGTGTTTTGTTAATATCCATGGTTACGGCTCACCCTCTACACCTGTAAATACAGTGCTTTCAGAAAGTATTCACACCCCTTGATATTATGTTGTGTTACAGCTTGTTGTGTTTGGGCTCCTGAATGGCACAGCAGACTAAGGCACTGCATCTCAGTGCTAGAGGCGTCACTACAGACCCTGGTTTGATTCCAGGCTGTATCACAACTGGCCGTGATTGGGATTCCCATAGGGCGGCGCACAATTGGCCCAGTGTCATCCAGGTTAGGGTTTGGCCGGGGTAGGCTGTCATTGTAAATAATAATTTGTTCTTAACTTACTTGACTAGTTAAATAAAGGTTTAATAAAAATATATATATTTTTAAACAGCATGTAAGATGGATTCAATGGAGATTTTGTGGGGCACTGGCCAACACACAATACCCTATAACTGGAATTCTGTTTTTAGAATTTTTTACAAATGAATTAAATCAAATCAAATCAAATTTATTTATATAGCCCTTTGTACATCAGCTGATATCTCAAAGTGCTGTACAGAAACCCAGCCTAAAACCCCAAACAGCAAGCAATGCAGGTGTAGAAGCATTACAAATGAAAAGCTGAAATGTCTTGAGTCAAAAGTATTCAACCCCTTTGTTATGGCAAGCCTAAATAGGTTCAGGAGTAAAAGTGTGCTTAACATGTCACATAATAAGTTGCATGGACTCAGTGTGCAATAATAGTGTTTAACATGATTACAAGTAGCTGTATCGCCCCTCAGTCGAGCAGGGATTTTCAAACAAAGATTAAATCACAATGACCAGAGAAGTTTTCCAATGTCTTGCAAAGAAGAGCACCTATTGGGAAAGGGGATACCTAGTCTGTTTCTCAACTGAATGCATTTAACCAAAATGTGTCTTCCGGATTTAACCCAACCCCTCTGAAACAGGTAGGTGCGGGGGACTGCCTTAATTGGCATCCATGTCATCGGTGCCCGGTGAGCGGTTTTACCTGCCGTGTTCAAGGGTAGATTGATAGATGGGTAAAAATAAAGCAGACAGTGAATATCCCTTTGAGCATGGTGAAGTTATTAATTACACTTTGGATGGTGCATCAATACATCCAGTCACTACAAAGATACAAAAGGAAACTGCTAAGGGATTTCACCAGGGCTAATGGTGACTTTAAAATAGTTACAGAGTTTAATGGATGTGATAGGAGAACACTTAGGATGGATCAACTACATTGTAGTTACTCCACATACTAACCTAATTGACAGGCTGAAGAGAAGGAAGCCTCTATAGAATAAAAATATTCCAAAACATGCATCCTGTTTGCAGCAAGGCACTAAAGTAATACTGCAAAAAAATGTGGCAAAGCAATGAACGTTTTGTCTTGAATAAAAAGTTTTGTTTGGGGAAAATCAAATACAGCACATTAGAGAGTACCACTCTCCATATTTTCAAGCATAGTGGTGGCTGCATCATGTTATGGGTATAATTGTGGTCGTTAAGGACTGGGGAGTTTTTCAGGATTAAAAAAAACGGAATGGAGCTAAGCACAGCCAAAATCCTGGCGCAAAACCTGGTTCAGTCTGCCTTCTACCAGACACTGGGAGATTAATTCACCTTTCAGCGGGACAATAACCTAAAACACAAGGCCAAATCTACACTGGAGTTGCTTACCAAGAAGACAGTGAATGTTCCTGAGTGGCCAAGTTACAGTTTTGACTTAAATCTGCTTGAAAATACTGTATATGGCAAGGCCTGAAAATGGTTGTCTAGCAATGATCAACAACCATTTCAACCTAGCTTAAAGAGTTTTGAAAAGAAAAATAAATATTGCACAGATCCAGGTGTGAAAAGCTCTTAGAGACTTAACCGGAAAGACTCACAGCTGTAATCGCTGCCAATGGTTATTCTGACATGAATTGATTCAGGGGATTGAATACTTATTTAATCAAAATATATTTGTGTTTTGTTTTTCATTCATTCTTTACAAATGTTTGAATTTTTATAGAGTATTGTGTGTAGATCGTTGACAAAAAATGACAAATAAATCATTTTTGAATCCCACTTTGTAACACAACAAAATGTGGAAAAGTCAAGAGGTGTGAATACATTCTGAATGCACTATAAATACCACAATATTGCACCTGATTCCGTCTGATGCCTGATGATTCGCACCCCATGACCAGAATGATTTTTCCACTATCTTACAAAGATGCATCTCAATAACTTCCATAGACAGAGACAGACAAAATATATCTTATTCCCTAGTGCACTACTTTTGACCAGAACATAGAATTCGATTAGACAAGATTGGGTGTAATTAGTGCTGTATACAAAGATTTTCTGTGTCTGTTTTGTATTGAAATCATTTCATAAGGAAGCAGACAGTCATTTAGCGCTTTATCACCCGACTGTAAAAGAGGCTAATCACATGTAACAAGGACTCGTGTCTTCAAAGAGAAGCTTCTATGTCATTAAGGATAAAAAAGGGACAGGAAATGCTTTCTACCACTCAACAGATGCCGGGAATAGAACTCACAAAAGGGAGACGGTTTGAAGTGTGTCCCAAGCTTCTAAAATCCCCATCCAGTAATCTCTGGCAACACACCACTCTGGCAACACCCCACTCTTCCTTTTTTACGAGCGACCACACACAGCCACACAAACATAATATAATAATAATATACAGTATGTAACTTAGCAGACACATTTTTTCAAAGCGACTTATAGTCATGCGTGCATACATTTTACTTACAGGTCTACAATATTTAGTTTGTGCCAAAACATATGGCCTGCCTATCCTTTGTTGATATTATGAAGGTATAAAAGGAACACACTTTAAAAACAACATTATCTTTCAATCTATCCTAAAGAGAAGCACAGCAGGGAGCGGTAATGTTATAGTACTCCCCTGTTTCCCAAGAGCAATATTTGCATACCTCTGGGAAGCTTCTCTCCTTAACCCCTGACCCTTTGACAGATTTACACACAGGAAAGGAGTGAGGGTCCCTGGCCTCGCGTACTACACTACAGACCCCAAAGTGGAGGAGCCTGCAGTCCTGTGACATTTCTCTGTTTTATGTCCTCTAGATTCTCGCCAGTCACCCCATTACACAACAACCCTCTATCCTCTCCTCCGCCTCTCCTTCTCTTTCTCTGTGCTGGAAGGGAAGATAAACACACTCAGTCAGGTTTGGGGACCGAATACAGTCCGTCTTCCTTAAAAGGAGAAAATATGCTCTTTTAGAGGAATAAGGGAGAGAGAGGCTGAGCGAGTGAAAGTAGAGATAGAGATGTAGGCTCTTAATTGGAGCCAGTTTGCTACAGCAGGAAAACAATCCTGCAGCAACAGGGAATGTGAATTATTGTCTGGATTATAATTAATGGACGTATTTGTAGGGGTTGATACATTTTTGGAAAAAATCATGTCTGATATGTCAAAGTGTTATCACAGATTTAGAAGCTATTTTAAATCTCAAATACACTGCAAGTTATACATTTTCTGCATTGCAGGAAAGTTCTCCTGCAATGGACTGAGTCAAATTAAGGTCCTACTGTACATGAGAGAGACCAATAGACACATTCCAGAGGACTAATCCAATTAGAAAGATAAAAGGGGGAAAACTGGGAAAGGAAGAACAGGGCCAGTAATATACCTCAGCATTTAAATGGCCGACTCTTTTCAAAAACGATTTTCTAAACCCTCTGACGAAGGCGAAGGCATCCCTAGGAGGATGCGTCACTTGAGTGGGTTGAGTCACTGACGTGGTCTTCCTGTCTGGGTTGCCGTGGCGGAGACCTTTGTGGGCTATACTCGGCCTTGTCTCAGGATGGTACGTTGAAGGTATCCCTCTAGTGGTGTGGGGGCTGTGCTTTGGCAAAGTGGGTGGGGTTATATCCTGCCTGTTTGGCCCTGTCCGGGGGTATCATCGGATGGGGCCACAGTGTCTCCTGACCCCTCCTGTCTCAGCCTCCAGTATTTATGCTGCAGTAGTTGATGTGTCAGGGGGGCTAGGGTCAGTGTGTTATATCTGGAGTATTTCTCCTGTCTTATCCGGTGTCCTGTGTGAATTCAAGTATGCTCTCTCTAATTCTTTCTCTTGGAGGAGGACCTGAGCCCTAGGACCATGCCTCAGGACTACCTTGCCTGATGACTCCTTGCTGTCCCCAGTCCACCTGGCCGTGCTGCTGCTCCAGTTTCAACTGTTCTGCCTGAGGCTATGGAACCCTGACCTGTTCACCGGACGTGCTACCTGTCCCAGACCTGCTGTTTTCAACTCTCAAGAGACAGCAGGAGTGGTAGAGATACTCTGAATGATTGGCTATGAAAAGTCAACTGACATTTACTGCTGAGGTGCTGACCTGTTGCACCCTCGACAACCTCTGTGATTATTATTATTTGACCCTGCTGGTCATCTATGAACATTTGAACATCTTGGCCATGTTTTGTTATAATCTCCACCCGGCACAGCCAGAAGAGGCCACCCCTCATAGCCTGGTTCCTCTCTAGGTTTCTTCCTAGGTTTTGACCTTTCTAGGGAGTTGTTCCTAGCCACCATACTTCTACACCTGCATTACTTGCTATTTGGGGTTTTAGGCTGGGTTTCTGTACAGCACTTTGATATGTCAGCTGATGTAAGAAGGGCTATATAAATCAATTTGATTTTATGTATTTTAAATAAATACGTTTCATTTGATAGGCCAATACAAAAACTTAATCAACAGTACTACTGGCAAGAACAGTGTGCTGGTTTGTCTGTTTCTTTTCAGATATCTAAACCCAAACTGACAAACAAGTTGGTCAAACAGAGAAGAGGCATCGATCTCCACGCCATTGAGTAAACATCACAGTCCTCTGTTCTAATCGATAGAGGAGCAGCTCTATTGAAACTCAAATCCTCTGTACCTCAGCATTCACAACCATATATTATATGTCTGTGTTGTCCTCCATAAAGGGAGCCACTCGCCAGGTCATTCTCAAACATGCCTCTCTTCATTGCGCTCTTGCTAGCAGGGAAAATACATTTACATTTACATTTAAGTAATTTAGCAGACGCTCTTATCCAGAGCGACTTACAAATTGGTGCATTCACCTTATGACATCCAGTGGAACAGTAGTGCATCTAAATCTTTTAAGGGGGGTGAGAGGGATTACTTTATCCTATCCTAGGTATTCCTTAAAGAGGTGGGGTTTCAGGTGTCTCCGGAAGGTGGTGATTGACTCCGCTGTCCTGGCGTCGTGAGGGAGTTTGTTCCACCATTGGGGGGCCAGAGCAGCGAACAGTTTTGACTGGGCTGAGCGGGAACTGTACTTCCTCAGTGGTAGGGAGGCGAGCAGGCCAGAGGTGGATGAACGCAGTGCCCTTGTTTGGGTGTAGGGCCTGATCAGAGCCTGGAGGTACTGAGGTGCCGTTCCTCACAGCTCCGTAGGCAAGCACCATGGTCTTGTAGCGGATGCGAGCTTCAACTGGAAGCCAGTGGGGAGAGCGGAGGAGCGGGGTGACGTGAGAGAACTTGGGAAGGTTGAACACCAGACGGGCTGCGGCGTTCTGGATGAGTTGTAGGGGTTTAATGGCACAGGCAGGGAGCCCAGCCAACAGCGAGTTGCAGTAATCCAGACGGGAGATGACAAGTGCCTGGATTAGGACCTGCGCCGCTTCCTGTGTGAGGCAGGGTCGTACTCTGCGGATGTTGTAGAGCATGAACCTACAGGAACGGGCCACCGCCTTGATGTTAGTTGAGAACGACAGGGTGTTGTCCAGGATCACGCCAAGGTTCTTAGCGCTCTGGGAGGAGGACACAATGGAGTTGTCAACCGTGATGGCGAGATCATGGAACGGGCAGTCCTTCCCCGGGAGGAAGAGCAGCTCCGTCTTGCCGAGGTTCAGCTTGAGGTGGTGATCCGTCATCCACACTGATATGTCTGCCAGACATGCAGAGATGCGATTCGCCACCTGGTCATCAGAAGGGGGAAAGGAGAAGATTAATTGTGTGTCGTCTGCATAGCAATGATAGGAGAGACCATGTGAGGTTATGACAGAGCCAAGTGACTTGGTGTATAGCGAGAATAGGAGAGGGCCTAGAACAGAGCCCTGGGGGACACCAGTGGTGAGAGCACGTGGTGTGGAGACGGATTCTCGCCACGCCACCTGGTAGGAGCGACCGGTCAGGTAGGACGCAATCCAAGCGTGGGCCGCGCCGGAGATGCCCAACTCGGAGAGGGTGGAGAGGAGGATCTGATGGTTCACAGTATCGAAGGCAGCCGATAGGTCTAGAAGGATGAGAGCAGAGGAGTGAGAGTTAGCTTTAGCAGTGCGGAGCGCCTCCGTGATACAGAGAAGAGCAGTCTCAGTTGAATGACTAGTCTTGAAACCTGACTGATTTGGATCAAGAAGGTCATTCTGAGAGAGATAGCGGGAGAGCTGGCCAAGGACGGCACGTTCAAGAGTTTTGGAGAGAAAAGAAAGAAGGGATACTGGTCTGTAGTTGTTGACATCGGAGGGATCGAGTGTAGGTTTTTTCAGAAGGGGTGCAACTCTCGCTCTCTTGAAGACGGAAGGGACGTAGCCAGCGGTCAGGGATGAGTTGATGAGCGAGGTGAGGTAAGGAGAAGGTCTCCGGAAATGGTCTGGAGAAGAGAGGAGGGGATAGGGTCAAGCGGGCAGGTTGTTGGGCGGCCGGCCGTCACAAGACGCGAGATTTCATCTGGAGAGAGGGGAGAAAGAGGTCAGAGCACAGGGTAGGGCAGTGTGAGCAGAACCAGCGGTGTCGTTTGACTTAGCAAACGAGGATCGGATGTCGTCGACCTTCTTTTCAAAATGGTTGACGAAGTCATCTGCAGAGAGGGAGGAGTGGGGGGAGGGGGAGGAGGATTCAGGAGGGAGGAGAAGGTTGCAAAGAGCTTCCTAGGGTTAGAGGCAGATGCTTGGAATTTAGAGTGGTAGAAAGTGGCTTTAGCAGCAGAGAGAGAAGAGGAAAATGTAGAGAGGAGGGAGTGAAAGGATGTCAGGTCCGCAGGGAGGCGAGTTTTCCTCCATTTCCGCTCGGCTGCCCGGAGCCCTGTTCTGTGAGCTCGCAATGAGTCGTCGAGCCACGGAGCAGGAGGGAGGACCGAGCCGGCCTGGAGGATAGGGGACATAGAGAGTCAAAGGATGCAGAAAGGGAGGAGAGGAGGGTTGAGGAGGCAGAATCAGGAGATAGGTTGAGAAGGTTTGAGCAGAGGGAAGAGATGATAGGATGGAAGAGGAGAGAGTAGCGGGGGAGAGAGAGCGAAGGTTGGGACGGCGCGATACCATCCGTGTAGGGGCAGTGTGGGAAGTGTTGGATGAGAGCGAGAGGGAAAAGGATACAAGGTAGTGGTCGGAGACTTGGAGGAGTTGCAATGAGGTTAGTGGAAGAACAGCATCTAGTAAAGATGAGGTCGAGCGTATTTCCTGCCTTGTGAGTAGGGGGGAAGGTGAGAGGGTGAGGTCAAAAGAGGAGAGGAGTGGAAAGAAGGAGGCAGAGAGGAATGAGTCAAAGGTAGACGTGGGGAGGTTAAAGTCGCCCAGAACTGTGAGAGGTGAGCCGTCCTCAGGAAAGGAGCTTATCAAGGCATCAAGCTCATTGATGAACTCTCCGAGGGAACCTGGAGGGCGATAAATGATAAGGATGTTAAGCTTGAAAGGGCTGGTAACTGTGACAGCATGGAATTCAAAGGAGGCGATAGACAGATGGGTAAGGGGAGAAAGAGAGAATGACCACTTGGGAGAGATGAGGATCCCGGTGCCACCACCCCGCTGACCAGAAGCTCTCGGGGTGTGCGAGAACACGTGGGCAGACGAAGAGAGAGCAGTAGGAGTAGCAGTGTTGTCTGTGGTGATCCATGTTTCCGTCAGTGCCAAGAAGTCGAGGGACTGGAGGGAGGCATAGGCTGAGATGAACTCTGCCTTGTTGGCCGCAGATCGGCAGTTCCAGAGGCTACCGGAGACCTGGAACTCCACGTGGGTCGTGCGCGCTGGGACCACCAGATTAGGTGGCCGCGGCCACGCGGTGTGGAGCGTTTGTATGGTCTGTGCAGAGAGGAGAGAACAGGGATAGACAGACACATAGTTGACAGGCTAGAGAAGAGGCTACGCTAATGCAAAGGAGATTGGAATGACAAGTGGACTACACGTCTCGAGTGTTCAGAAAGTTAAACTTACGTAGCAAGAATCTTATTGACTAAAATGATTAAAATGATACAGTACTGCTGAAGTAGGCTAGCTGGCAGAGGCTGCGTTGTTGACTATGTAGGCTAGCTGGCATTGGCTGCGTTGTTGACACTACACTAATCAAGTCGTTCCGTTGAGTGTAATAGTTTCTACTGTGCTGCTATTCGGGCCAGCTGGCTAGCTAGCAGTGTTGATTACGTTACGTTGCGTTAAAAGAACGACAATAGCTGGCTAGCTAACTTAGGAAATCGCTCTAGACTACACAATTATCTTTGATACAAAGACGGCTATGTAGCTAGCTATGTAGCTAGCTACGATCAAACAAATCAAGCCGTTGTACTGTAATGAAATGAAATGAAAAATGTGATACTACCTGTGGAGCGGCGAAATGCGACCGGATTGTTGAGTGCAGAAGTTCTGTTCGGTAGACGTTGGCTAGCTGTTGGCTAGCTAGCAGAGTCTCCTACGTTAAGGACGACAAATAGCTGGCTAGCTAACCTCGGTAAATTAAGATAATCACTCTAAAACTACACACTCTAAACTACACAATTATCTTGGATACGAAGACAGCAAAGACAACTATGTAGCTAGCTAACACTACACTAATCAAGTCGTTCAGTTGAGTGTAATAGTTGTGCTGCTAATCGGTAGACGGTGGACTAGCTAACGGTGGACGTTAGCTAGCTGGCTAGCTGCAGGGCAGTGTAGACTGCGTTAGGACGACGAAATACGATAATTACGCAATTATCTATGATACAAAGACGGCTATGTAGCTAGCTAAGAAGAAATTGCTAAGATTAGACAAATCAAACCGTTGTACTATAATGAAATGTAATGAAATGTAATACTACCTGCGGACCGAGTGCAGATGCGACCACTCGCTCCAACCCAGAAGACTGTGAGTAGGTAAAACTAAATAGGTAAAACATCTCACTCGTGTTCTTATAGAACCAGGGTAATGTTAGTAACTCAAAATTATTTTCTAATACTCATTTTGTGTCACTTATGGGATATGGCCAACTCCTGTAACACAGACATTCTCTCTGAAGCCAGGGTAGTTCCAACAGCATCATCCCTCAGAGGCTCAAACACGTAGGACAGTATGCGCCAATGAAGGTGCAGTGACCTCCAGTCGGTAAAACCTCATAAAAATACGAGGGGTGGCCCAACATTCCAACTCGCAAATCTCTTGTAAAAAAAGAACAGTGCCCATATACCTATGGTGGAATGAGCCCTCAGGCCCTCCGGGGACTGTAAACTCTTGCTATTATAAGCCAATATAATAGCCTCCACTATCCAATGGGATAGCCGTTGACGAGAGAGGGGCCCACCCTTGCAAAAGGGGATGGCCAAGACACAAAGAGTTGGTCACTCTTGTGACATGCTCTCGTTCTATCCAAGTAGATATGCAAAGCACGTACAGGACATAAATGGTGGAGGAGCCATTCGTCCGTAGAAGTAAATGGCGGCCATAAGCTCTAAGGCTAGACAATTGTAATTACAGCTGACCTTAGGCATAAAGGCAGGGCAAACCGTAGGCACAATGGTGGACTGACAGTGTGTGCAGCTCATTCACACCCCTTGCAGATGTAAGGGCAATCAGCAAAGCCGTCTTGAAGGGGAGATATTTGAACTCTACGCTTTCCAGTGGCTCAAAAGTTTGCTGAGGAATTACACTACATGACCAAAAGTATGTGGACACATGCTCGTCAAACATCTTATTCCAAAATCATGGGCATTAATATGGAGTTAGTGCCCCCTTTGCTGCAATAACAGCCTCCACTCTTCTGGGAAAGCTTTCCGCTAGATGTTGGACAATGCTGTGGGGGCTTGCTTCGATTCAGCCACAAGAGCATTAGTGAGCTCGGGCACTGTTGTTGGGCGATTAGGCATGGCTTGCAGTCGGCGTTCCAATTCCTCCCAAAGGTGTTTGATGGGGTTGAGGTCAAGGCTCTGTGCAGGCCATTGAAGTTCTTCCACACAGATTTTAACAAACCATTTCTGTATGGACCTCGCTTTGTGTATGGGTGCATTGTCGTGCTGAAACAGGAAAGGGCCTTCCACAAACTGTTGCCATAAAGTTGGAAGCACAGAATTGACTAGAATGTCATTGTATGCTGTAGCGTTAAGATTTCCCTTCACTTGAACAAAGGGGCATAGCTGTTTCTACTGCTCCAGAGTACAATGGCGGTGAGCTTTACACCACTCCAGCTGACACTTGGCTTTGCACATTAAACTTATGTGCGGTTGCTCGGCCATGGAAACCCATTCAAGTTCCCGACGAACAGTTCTTGTGCTGACGTTGCTTCCAGAAGCAGTTTGGAACTCGGTAGTGAGTGTTGCAATGGAGGACAGACAGTTTTTATGTGCTTCAGCACTTGGCGGTCCCATTCTGTGAGCTTGTGTGGCCTACCACTTCGCGGCTGAGCTGTTGTTTCTCCTACACATTTCCACTTCACAATAACAGCATTTACAGTTGACCATGGCAGCTCTAGCAGGGCATACGTTTGGAAAACTGACATGTTGGAAAGGTGACATCCTATGACGGTGCCACGTTGAAAGTCATTGAGCTCTTCAGTAAGTCCATTCTACTGCTAATGTTTGTCTATGGAGATTGCATGGCGGTGTGCTCGATTTTATACAACTGTCAGCAATGAGTGTGGGTGAAATAGCAAAATCCCCTCATTTAAAGGGGTGCCCACATACTTTTGTATATAAAGTGTACCTTTCAAATCAAATCAAATCAAATCAAATTTTATTTGTCACATACACATGGTTAGCAGATGTTAATGCGAGTGTAGCGAAATGCTTGTGCTTCTAGTTCCGACAATGCAGTGATAACCAACAAGTAATCTAACTAACAATTCTAAAACTACTGTCTTATACACAGTGTAAGGGGATAAAGAATATGTACATAAGGATATATGAGTGAGTGATGGTACAGAGCAGCATACAGTAGATGGTATCGAGTACAGTATATACATATGAGATGAGTATGTAGACAAAGTAAACAAAGTGGCATAGTTAAAGTGGCTAGTGATACATGTATTACATAAGGATGCAGTCGATGATGTAGAGTACAGTATATACGTATGCATATGAGATGAATAATGTAGGTAAGTAACATTATATAAGGTAGCATTGTTTAAAGTGGCTAGTGATATATTTACATCATTTCCCATCAATTCCCATTATTAAAGTGGCTGGAGTTGGGTCAGTGTCAATGACAGTGTGTTGGCAGCAGCCACTCAATGGTGGCTGTTTAACAGTCTGATAGCCTTGAGATAGAAGCTGTTTTTCAGTCTCTCAGTCCCAGCTTTGATGCACCTGTACTGACCTCGCCTTCTGGATGATAGCGGGGTGAACAGGCAGTGGTTCGGTGGTTGATGTCCTTGATGATCTTTATGGCCTTCCTGTAACATCGGGTGGTGTAGGTGTCCTGGAGGGCAGGTAGTTTGCCCCCGGTGATGCGTT
This sequence comes from Oncorhynchus nerka, assembly GCF_034236695.1. Lineage (NCBI taxonomy): Eukaryota > Metazoa > Chordata > Actinopteri > Salmoniformes > Salmonidae > Oncorhynchus > Oncorhynchus nerka. The sequence goes on along the minus strand of NC_088423.1, from coordinate 39,671,036 downwards.
GTGCAGACCTCACTACCCTCTGGAGAGCCTTACGGTTGAGGGCGGAGCAGTTGCCGTACCAGGCGGTGATACAGCCCGCCAGGATGCTCTCGATTGTGCATCTGTAGAAGTTTGTGAGTGCTTTTGGTGACAAGCCGAATTTCTTCAGCCTCCTGAGGTTGAAGAGGCGCTGCTGCGCCTTCTTCACGACGCTGTCAGTGTGAGTGGACCAATTCAGTTTGTCTGTGATGTGTATGCCGAGGAACTTAAAACTTGCTACCCTCTCCACTACTGTTCCATCGATGTGGATAGGGGGTGTTCCCTCTGCTGTTTCCTGAAGTCCACAATCATCTCCTTAGTTTTGTTGACGTTGAGTGTGAGGTTATTTTCCTGACACCACACTCCGAGGGCCCTCACCTCCTCCCTGTAGGCCGTCTCGTCGTTGTTGGTAATCAAGCCTACCACTGTTGTGTCGTCCGCAAACTTGATGATTGAGTTGGAGGCGTGCGTGGCCACGCAGTCGTGGGTGAACAGGGAGTACAGGAGAGGGCTCAGAACGCACCCTTGTGGGGCCCCCGTGTTGAGGATCAGCGGGGAGGAGATGTTGTTGCCTACCCTCACCACCTGGGGGCAGCCCGTCAGGAAGTCCAGTACCCAGTTGCACAGGGCGGGGTCGAGACCCAGGGTCTCGAGCTTGATGACGAGCTTGGAGGGTACTATGGTGTTGAATGCCGAGCTGTAGTCGATGAACAGCATTCTCACATAGGTATTCCTCTTGTCCAGGTGGGTTAGGGCAGTGTACCTTTGTGCTTGTGGTGGTGATTAGGGATGTTGCGGTGACCGTATTACCGCCACACCCACAGTCACGAGTCATGAAGGCAGTCAAATTCCACATGACCGTTTAGTCATGGTAATTAGGCTTCTCCAAGCTCTGATGCTGCTGCTGGTCATTAGTAGCTTACCAAACTTGCTAACTGCCTGGTACTCAAGCACTCTATTGTCCCTCTAATCACTCTGACAGCAATGCAAATGTTTTTTCGAAAATCTAATCAAACACTTCATGAGAGCCCATGAGCTCATGTTGCGAAACATTTTGGTAGGCTATGAAATTGCGAGAGAAAACAGAGTGATGGCCGCTAATAAAAAGAGGAGGATCCCATATGCTTTCTATAAGCTAGGCCTACTATATTATTTCTCAACTTTCCAAATATTAAGCACATTGCTTATATTTACAACAGGATGGGTGCATACAACAGGAGTATAGCCTACCTGGCTGGCATGAAAATAAACCACGGGGAAAAGCGTCCTCCATTCGCTATTTAAGTGCATAACTGACATGTATTTTTTCCCGCTGCCCCTGTTTCGATACAGGTGCATGACAATGGTAATTTCTAAATCAAAACAAATGTCACACATATATTAGTTAGTAAATGTATATATATAAGCCTATCACAATATTAGCATATCACTTGTGAATTACAGTTGAAGTTGGAAGTTTACATACACTTGGGCTGGAGTCATTAAAACTCGTTTTTCAACCACTCCACAAATTTCTTGTTAACAAACTATTGTTTTGGCAAGTCGGTAAGGACATCTACTTTGTGCATGACACAAGTCATTTTTCCAACAATTGATAACAAACAGATTATTTCACTTATAAGTCACTGCATCACAATTCCAGTGGGTCAGAAGTTTACATACACTAAGTTGACTGTGCCTTTAAACAACTTGGAAAATTCCAGAAAATTATGGCATGGCTTTATAAGCTTCTGAAAGGCTAACTGACATAATTTGAGTCAATTGGAGGTGGACCTGTCGATATATTTCAAGGCCTACCTTCAAACTCAGTGCCTCTTTGCTTGACAACACGGGAAAATCAAAAGAAATCAGCCAAGATCTCAGAAAAATAATTGTAGACCTCCACAAGTCTGGTTCATCCTTGGGAGCAATTTCCAAACACCTGAAGGTACCACGTTCATATGTACAAACAATAGTACACAAGTATAAACACCATGGGACCACGCAGCCGCCATACCGCTCAGGAAGGGGACGCGTTCTGTCTCCTAGAGATGAACGTACTTTGGTGTGAAAAGTGCAAATCAATCCCAGAACAACAGCAAAGGATCTTGTGAAGATGCTGGAGGAAACAGGTACAAAAGTATCTTTATCCACAGTAAAACGAGTCCTGTATAAACATAACCTGAAAGGCCACTCAGCAAGGAAGAAACCACTGCTCCAAAACCACCATAAAAAAGCAAGACAGTGGTTTGCAACTGCACATTGGGACAAAGATCATACTTTTTGGAGAAATGTCCTCTGGTCATAATGACCATTGTTATGTTTGGAGGAAAAAGCATACCTTCACAACCGTGAAGCACGGGGGTGGCAGCATCATGTTGTGGGGGTGCTTTGCTGCAGGAAGGTCTGGCGCACTTCACGCGAGAAGCCCCCACATCCCTCTAGTGGTGTGGGGGCTGTGCTTTGGCAAAGTGGGTGGGGTTATAGCCTTCCTGTTTGGCCCTGTCCGGGGGTGTCCTCGGATAGGGCCACCGTGTCTCCTGACCCCTCCTGTCTCAGCCTCCAGTATTTATGCTGCAGTAGTTTATGTGTCGGGGGGCTAGGGTCAGTTTGTTATATCTGGAGTACTTCTCCTGTCCTATTCGGTGTTCTGTGTGAATTTAAGTGTGCTCTCTCTAATTCTCTCTTTCTTTCTTTCTCTCAGAGGACCTGAGCCCTAGGACCATGCCTCAGGACTACCTGACATGATGACTCCTTGCTGTCCCCAGTCGACCTGGCCGTGCTGCTGCTCCAGTTTCAACTGTTCTGCCTTATTATTATTGGACCATGCTGGTCATTTATGAACATTTGAACATCTTGGCCATGTTCTGTTATAATCTCCACTCCGCACAGCCAGAAGAGGACTGGCCACCCCTCTCTAGGTTTCTTCCTAGGTTTTGGCCTTTCTAGGGAGTTTTTCCTAGCCCCCGTGCTTCTACACCTGCATTGCTTGCTGTTTGGTTTTTTAGGCTGGGTTTCTGTACAGCACTTTGACATATCAGCTGATGTACGAAGGGCTATATAAATAAATTTGATTTGAATTTGATTTTAATTTGACTTCACAAAATAGATGGTATCAAAGGAAGGAAAATTATGTGGATATATTGAGGCAACTCTCAAGACATCAAGACATCAAGTTAAAAGCTTGGTCGCAAATGGGTCTTCCAAGTGAACAATGTTCCCAAACATACTTCCAAAGTTGTGGCAAAATGGCTTAAGGACAACAAAGTCAAGGTATTGGAGTGGCCATCACAAAGCCCTGACCTCAATCCTTTAGAAAATGTGTGGGCGGGGGATCACGTGACCCTTGAACGAGATGGCCGCGTGAACTAAGAGCTCCGCACAAGTAGTTTCCAATTCCTAATCTTACCTCCATTCCAAGTTCACACTCATTTAGCTTTAGTAAGAAAAGTCATGGCGGCTACAAAAGGCGACACTACAGGTGACATTTTTACCCGGACTCGAGTATTAGCGACGGAAAAGCCTCCAAGAAGAAGCTAGCTTCAGAAAAAACTAGCGCCATTAGCCAGGAGCAAGAGAACCCGCTCCCCACGAGGCACAACGAATGCCAACCTCGCACTCTGTCGAAGACATCCTCTCTGAGTTGAGATCCCAACGTACAGAACTAAACACCAAATTAGATGCCATTAACTCTCAGCTCAATGCGATAGGGGCAAGAGTGACAATCCTGGAAAACGCATTGCCTGACATCAACAACAAGATAACCATAAACGCGGGCGCCTGGACGAGGCAGCGGGGCGAATCCTATCCATGGAAAACTTATTGACAGATGCCATGGAAACAATAGCATATGCTAAAAAGAAAATCGAGCATCTGGAAGAGAAAACAGAGGACCTGGAAAACAGGGGGCGAAGGAATAATTGTGTTCTATTCAATCTGGGCGAAAAAGAAGAGGGAAACATGCCACTGATCCGCTACCTGCAAGACAAACTTCCCGAGTGGCTCCACCTGCCCACCGACAGGCCCATAGAACTGAGAGAGCTCACCGAGCACTGAGGCCCCCACCAGCAGCCAGACAACCACCGCGCCCAATCACCATACGTTTCCTGAGATTCACCGACAAGGAACGAGTCCTACAGGCGGCGAAAACAACACCATCACAGTGGGAAACGCCAAACTCGCTTTACACCAGGACCTGTCAGCTGGAATACGCCGAAAGCGCCGAGAATTTGACGAAGTGAATAAATACTCCATTGACCGAGGCATCTTCAGGGGATTCAAATACCCAAACGAGCTCAGGATTCTTCACCAAGGAGCCTTGCGACACTTCAAAACTCCCGAAGAGGCAAAACGTTTTTTGAAAGACAATCCTGGCCAATGAGAAACAGACCAATGACTAAATGCGATTAATGCCATTACTAAAGGAGGTAAGACGACATATAGCCGATATCCAGAGACCCACCCCTAAATGTCATTACAGCCGTCCAATTTATATTTATTTTCCTTTAACTGAGAGGATGGGCTGTATAGCCTAACCTAGGCCTACTAATGTTTCAGCCTACTTTTATTTCCCTGTTTTTGTTGTTGTTGCTATTATTACCTGGGGTTCCCTATGTCCCTTGGGGGAGGTATATGTAGGCTGGGCTATTGATTTTATTTTTCTCCCTCTTTACTGAGGTCTGGACGAGGGCAACTGTGTTACTTACTCAATGCGGGGTGGAGAGGATGAGGCATTTCTTTGGTGGGGAGAGGGAGACGTTGTGCGTTGCTAACTGTTCCGGTTTTGTTTTATTCGGAACACAGAATTGAGACTGAGCGGGGGGTAATAGATCCAACAGGATGTGTCGAGTTGTTTGGGAACTCGGCTGGGGTGTTCAGAGATTATTATTTTATGTACACCATTTATTTTCCTTTTTATGTGAACGCAGCTGTAATTACTATCCACTTTTACCCAGCGATGACTTGCACTAAAAGTTCGATTACTGCTCGATGACGATGACTAGTACCTTAAATCTATTGACATGGAACTGCCATGGTCTAGGGCATGCAATAAAACGGAAAAAGATACTATGTGCTCTAAAAAAGGAAAAAGCAGACATTGCGCTATTACAAGAGACACACCTCTGTGATGCTGAACATGCCAAACTCCCAGAGCTTGGGTGGGACAGGTGTATTTCTCATCTTTCAAATCAAACAGTAGAGGCACAGCCATACTTATCCATAAAATGTTCCATTCATAATAGACAAAAACATATCTGATCCGGAGGGAGATTTATTTTGATAACTGGGTCACTATATGGTCAACCAATTACTATATTAAACATATACGCCCCTAACACAGATACTCCTGCCTTCATGTCAAAAATTATAACCCTGTTCAATGAGCATTGTGTCTCCTTTGGTGTGGTGGCCGGAGATTTTAATTGTACCCTTAACCCAACCCTAGACAAATCATCTCAAGTCCCCACCACAAATCCTAGATCTGCAAAGATGTTGAACTCTCTTACTAAAGAGATGGGGCTGATAGATATCTGGAGAGAGAATAATAGCTCATCTATGGACTATACATACTACTCTAATGTCCATAACACCTACTCCCATTATAGATTACATTTTTATCCCAAAGAGTTTCATAAATTCAGCCACTTGTACAATCGGACCCATAGCACTTTCAGATCACGCCTTTGTCCACCTCCGCTTTGACCTCTGCAAAAACATCCCGAGGTCAAAGAGCTGGAAATTCAACACCTCCATGCTATCAAATGACGAGTTCCATACATTAGTAACTACATGGATAGACAACTACACACAAGACAATAAAGATTCCCTGTTTCTCCGGCCACAATGTGGGACGCTGCTAAAGCCACACTAAGAGGTCATCTAATTGCATATGCTTCCTCTAAGAAAAAAGCAATGGAAGCACACAGGCTAGATCTTGAGAGGAGCTGGAATGCTGTGAAAAAATACATAAACAATCCCTAGACAGCACTTCCTGGAGTCATCTTAAAGTAGCCAAAGCCAAACTGAATTTGGACTACACTCGGGAGATAAAAAAGTTTTCTTTACTAAACAGAAATACCATGAGTATAGCAATAGGCCCAGTAGATTGCTTGCTTACCAATTAAAAGGAGCAGTCAGAGCGTACAATCATGGCTATCCGAACAGCAGAGGACGAGTCACATATGACCCAAAAAGATCAATTTAACTTTTCATGATTTTTACTGCAAACTATATACCTCTGAGAGAAAACACACGGAGGCAGAACTCCACTCTTTCCTAGAGGGAATCTCGCTACCTAAACTATCAGAGACCGACCAGGAAGATCTCAACTCCCCCTTCACTCCTGAGGAGATCCTGGAGGCAATTACCTCCATGCCACCTAATAAGTCCCCAGGCCCAGATGGATTCCCCAGAGAGTTCTATAAAGCTTTTTGGCCCCAGCTCAGCCCTATCTTCATGCCAATGCTGGAGGATTTTTGCAAAAACGGAGTTCTCCCAGACTCAATGCACACAGCTCGCATTACAGTGTTGCTAAAAGGACAAGGACCCCTATCCTGCTCGTCCTTCCGGCCCATAAGCTTGTTGGATTTCGACTATAAAATAATTACCAAATTGCTCGCCATAAGACTAAACACTCTTCTTCCCAAAAAATAAAGCGGACCAAACTGGATTTATTAGAGACAGATACTCTTCTGATAACATTCGCCGTCTTTTTGATATTATTGATCAAGTAAACGCACAAAAGACCCTGTCCTGCTGGCTTCACTGGATGCTGAGAAGGCGTTTGACAGGATGGAGTGGAGCTTTCTGTTTTCAGTCTTAGAAAAGTTCAATATGGGCCCAAATTTTATTAAATGGATCAAATCACTATACTCTCATCCAAATGCCATGGTGACTACTAATGGACTGAACTCTGACAGATTCCCTCTGGAGCGGGGCACAAGACAAGGGTGCTCGCTGTCCCCGCTGCTCTACTTGTTGGGGGCGGAGCCTCTGGCAGTGCTGATAAGGGAGCAATCCAAGTATTATGGGTGTTTCTGCAGGTGGCCTGCAGCACAAGATTTCGCTTTACGCGGATGATGTCTTGCTCTACATATCCAACCCTGAGAAATCCCTCCCTCTCATTTTAGACACAATTGCCCAGTATGGCAAGTTCTCAGGTTACAAGATCAATTTTAACAAATCCACTGTCTGCCCTCTCAATATTACACTCACCAGCTCTATGAAGACACTTTGTCCTTTCCAATGGAAAACACAGGGGTTTCAATACCTCGGGATCTTCATAACACCAGATCTGAATAGCCTTTTAAGGAAAATTATCTTCCACTCCTGGATCGAATCAAGAACAATCTCCAAACCTGGATCTCCTCCCAATTAGCTTAGTAGGAAGAATTAATGTAATCCGTATGAACGTCCTCCCTAGACTGAACTACTTATTTCAGATGCTCCCATGCTATCTCCCAGTTTCCTTCTTCAAAACAACTAACCAAAGCATCACCAAATTTATATGGGGCAATAAAAAACCTAGGATCAAGTTTTCCACTTTATCAAAACCCGAATCTAAAGGTGGCCTTGCCCTTCCCTCCCTTCAATTGTACTACTGGTCTGCCCAAATCCGCAACATGCTAACATGGATCACAAACAGACAAGAGTCAACGTGGATTCAGATAGAAGCCCAATCCTGTGGTTCATTGCCCTTAAGCTCAATTATATTCATTAATAACTTTAGTGAAGTGGGCAACATAGCCAAATCCTTTGTGATTTACAGCACCCTACTAGCGTGGAGGGACTGTAAGAAATACCTGGGCATTTCCTCCCAAATATGTTCTCACTCGCCTATAGTAGGCAAAACCCAGACTTGCCAAAGCCCTGAGGATGCCAACTTTAATCTTTGGCATACTCTAGAATCAGGACCTTTTCAGACCTATTTCATCAGAAACCACTACACTGAAATCCTTTCAAGAGCTCTGCAGTTAATTCGATGTGCCAAGATCCCTTTTTTAATATCTTCAAATTAGACAGGTAATTTCCTCATTTACCTCCAAGAGGAGGTTTAGAACTCAGTTGAAGCAGTTGAAACCCTTCTTGTCACAGCACAATCCATTAAGGCAAAACATCTTGCATCTATAGACTCCTTTCTGAGAAAGGAAGCTCCTCCTTTACTCCTTTGAAAATAATCTGGGAAAAGGACCTTGGTCTGACTATTAGTGATGAGTTATGGGCGGAGGTTTGCGACAAGGTATACTGCTCCTCTACCAGTGTAAAAATGAAAGAATCTAATTACAAATTTTTGTACAAATTTTATTATACTTTGAGACTCCATAGAATGAAAACAGATATGTCTCCTAACTGTAAAAGATGTACCTCTGAATGTGGAACCTATATGCATGTATTTTGAGCTGTAGGGAGATTGCCAGATTCTGGCAATCTGTACATACCGCTGCACAGAAAATACTAGAGGTACAGTTTGATATGACCCCATGTATCTATCTTCTTAATGCCCAGCAGGAATTTGTTCTTGATCCTGACAGAGAAAATTTGCTTATGACTATTACATACTTTGCTAAGAAATGTATTCTTCTATTGTGGGCCTCTAATACCCCCCTACATTTAAAATGTGGATTGACCAGATTGTTGACTTCCTTCCTCTTGAAAAAGCTCACTTATGACCTCCACAAGAGACAGCCCAAGTTTGATAGACTCTGGTCCCCACTATTCAACTATATTTCAAACTGGACAGAGTGAACAGGGTGACTAGGGAAATGCGCAGATACATTTTGTGTAAGGTACTGTAAAACCTAAAAACGAATTATTGGCCCGTCGTCTCAGCGAATGCTTGAAATAGCTGATAAGAACCTTGATAGTGCTGCTGCAAGTGTTATGTTTTTTTTTGTGTGTGTGTGTTTTTATTTTAATTTAGTTTTTGAGTACGTGTGCGTATGTGTGTGTGTATGTATATGTGCGTATGTATGTATGTATGTATGTATGTATGTATGTATGTATGTATATACAGGTACCAAGGAAAATATATAGATTAAGAAAAATAAATGCTTTTATTCGACTTTATCATTCATTTTAATTGTATTTAAATTTTTTCAAATGTATTATTATTTTTGACTTTTTATTTTTAAAGCCTGTCACATCTGTGAATGTGGAATGTGTTTTGTTGGTTGATTGAAAAACAAGAACTTAATAAAACTTTAAATTGAAA